>NW_005842080.1:1465568-1466892 GCF_000455745.1 Alligator sinensis | reverse complement strand
GCTTCCAGCCTCCACTGTCTGGCACCAGCAGCAGGCAGGGAGGTCAGGGTGCCTGTGCCCACTGCAGGTGTGGGTCCGGCCAGCGCTGTGTTGGGGGAGAGAGCAGTGCTTGCCTTATTCCCGCGGCTCTGCTCCCTGAGCTTAAGCCTGCAGTGGAGGAAGCCCCACATTGGAACCAGCTGCTTTCCCTGCTCCCCGCTGTGCAGGTCCCGCACTCTGCTAGGAGTGGAGGGAGCCCCACCTCTTGCTTCCCTGCAGAGTCTAGTGTGGGGCTTCCTCTCTGCAGACACACAGCTGCAGGTGCAGCAAGGAGCCCTGGTATAGAAATAGCCAGGCAGGCTGCGTGGGGCTGCATGCCTCGTTCCAGGTGCAGGGCTGGCTGCCTCTATTGCAGCTCCATGCCATGCCTGCAGCTCTGCACTCATGGAGGGGAAGTCCCCTGCAGAAAGACCTGCAACTTGCATGCATGGGTAAGTGGCTAAAGAATTGAACGCTTAAGTCACCTCAAGACCCAATGAACAGCAGTAGAGATGATCTTCAAATCAAGGGACTGCTGTCAATGACAACACAAACTGGTGTTGTCAGTAAATAAATAAGTGATTGGTAAATAGATCAATGATATCAAATTTCTGAAAGCCCTTTCACAGATTATATCTATTACAGAAAGACCTTTGTCAGTATCAATATTCTTTTATGTTTCCATAGAAATAGATTTTTGTTGTTATCTGCTATCTTTGGTTGCTAAGATCTGGTTCTGAACTTGGGGCTCCTGCTATACAGCTGCATGTAGCAATTTCCTGGTCTAAAAAGAATGGGGGAGACTAAGGAACTCAGCATTACATTTTTCTATATGTGCTTCCTCTCTGCCTCATTAGGCACTCAGCCAGTAACTAGTCAGGTACAAAGCAGCAAGACCTAGAAATGAGCCTCAGAGGTTCTGTATTCCATCTGTGAGGGGTAAGTGTGAACTGTAAGCCAAATTCATTTAGTTCCCTTTACATAATTGTCAGCTTCACTCAAAGCAGTTTCTTCTCCTTCATTACAAGGGAAGGCAATCAATTGTTGTTCTATTCGCTTCATCACATACACCCATTTGAAGGGCATGACAGCAACTGCTTGCTAATTATGGAGCAAAATTTGCAGTGCAAGGTTTGTTGTGTCAACGGTCCAGAGAACAATCCTATGATTGTTTTATGAGAAGATTGGGCAGTCAGGGTTGAGCACTTTCACTTCAATTATCCCTATTTGCTGTCATGGCTTGGAGCTGTTCTAGTGGAATGAAGAGAACAAAACAATGAACTCTGCTCCAGCCCCTGGGAGCAGC
>NW_005842080.1:1426043-1465558 GCF_000455745.1 Alligator sinensis | reverse complement strand
GGTTGTTTTTTTTTTTTTTAGCCACTATTAAAGATATTATTAGAGGTGCCCAGTAGCTGCACTGGACTTAAAAGGCTGTTAGCACTTCTATGGGATTTCCAAGGAGCTCATAGCTTGGCCACAAAGACTCACTCTGGGTTGAAACATGACATAAGCATGCTCTTTGGCTGAAATTAAATTTCTTTATTTACAGTTTATCAAACCATCCATTCATTACTCTTCACACACATACGCGTCTGGAAGTTATGATTCTCAGATGTTGTTTAGCTCATGTTTCATCGAGAGTAACAGGTTTCTGGGGGGGTTGGGTGAGCAAAGTAAAAAAAAAAAGTCTTACGTTTTCCTCCTCTGTGCATAATCAAGGGATAATCTGAATAAGTATAAAGAACACAGAAAGGACAATTGGTAGTAGTATTGGACTGGGGCTACGAGAGTCAGTTTTAAGGCCAATAAGGAACTTCATGAGCCTACAGTCCAAACAGATCTATAATATAAAATGCAGAATTTTACCAAGTAAATCCTGCACCAAAGCCACAGTTTCTAGTTGAGAAATGAGAAATGAGACTGGATGAAGCCATTGAGCTCAGCTGATTTGGTTAAGGTATACTCATTGCAGACATTCAGTCTTGACACAGGAACTTCAAAAACTAGAGAATCTACCAATAAGTTGTTCCAATGGTTAATTATACTCACTGAAAAATGCACCTGTCATATTAGAGCTGAATTAGTCCATCTTCAGTTTCTAGCCCTTGGATCTCACTTTGCATTTGTCCACTGAATTAAAGAGCATCTACTGTCAGATTTCTTCCCCCCGGTAACACACCAAGAGGTAGGTGACTGGCACACCAGCCCCAAGTGGTGGCTGAGAAAGGGTAGAAGGATGGCAGCTGCTGCCAGCCTGGCTACACAACTGCTGCCACCAGCCCATCTGCAGCCACTGCCCCGGCCATGGCTGCTGGCCAGAGCATAAGACATGCTGGTTACCTCTCTGCTTCTTTCTGTGGAGGTATTTTATAGAGATCTTGGTTCTACTCCCATCTTTTCCCCAAACATCCCTGCTAATATAAAGGCAAGTCACTAAGCTCTGTGCCTTGGTTGCCCCATCTTTGATACGTGGAATAGTATATTAGATTTATACCTGTCCAAATTTATTGTTCCATCCTGCAAAAAACAAAAGAGAAAGGGAATAGAAGTGACTGTGATAATTATAGAGTTATCTCCCTGTTGAACAATCACTGGAAAAATTGTCACTCTCTCATCATGCTCCCTAGGTTGTAATCTCTGGGTGAAAGAATTATTCTGAAAAATCAATGTGGTTTTCACTCAGGTTTTTCCACCATTGAAATTATATTTTCGGTCAAGCAACTCAAGTACAAGAAAGCTCCATAGATAGGGATACTAGGAGAGCCACTCTCATGGGAGTTGAGGAAATAGTCCTCCTTCAGCATGACAGGAAGTCAAGGACCTCAGTAGGAGGACTCAGGTGCCTGTACACTAATGCCAGGAGCATGGGCAACAAGTAAGAGGAGCTAGCCCTCCTAGTCTCCAATGGACATTATGATCTAGTAGGGATTATGGAGACCTGGTGGGACTCCTCCCACAATTGGAGCATAGCCATAGAGGGCTACACCCTGCATAGAAAGGACTGAGTAGGGAAGAGAGGTGGAGGTGTAGCTCTCTGTGAAGGAGCAGTACACCTCCTTGGAGGCCAACGTCGACTCTAAAGAAGAATGGCTTGAAACTCTCTGGGTCAAACTGGGCAGGGTGCACAGGCCAACCAGAGATAACTCTCTTCTAGATTTGGTCCTGGCCAAAGGAGATGACCTGGTGACTGACTTAAACAGAGGGCAGCTTGGGCAATAGCGACCTTGAAACCATCACACTCACTATCCGTTACAAGGCAGACAAATTAGATAGCAAGATTGAAGTTTTGGACTTCAAAAATACAAATTTCAACAGGCTCCGATCACTAGTAAGGAAAGTACTGTGGTACGACTGAACTAAAATTAGCAATGGGAATCAAGGACAAGAAGTCCTTCTTTAGGTACATAGGGAACAAGATTAAAACAAATGGGAGTGTGGGGCCACTGCTCAGCAAGTCGGGGCAGCTGGTTACCAGCATTCAGGAGAAAACTGAACTCCTGAATGACTACTTAGCTTCTGTCTTTCACCGGGCCAAGGGGAAAATCATGCCAGATAAGATACAGAATGAGCAGGGTAAGAATGACCACCTTCCTACTATTGCCATAGAACTGGTGCATGATCAGTTAAAGAAATTAGACATCTATAAGTTAGCAGGACTGAATGAACTTCATCTGAGAGTGCTGAACGAGCTAGCCAAAGTCGATGCGGAACCCCTGGCGAAACTCTTCCAAAACTCGTGGCACTCCAGAGAGGTCTCTGAGGACTAGAAGAGGGCCAATGTTGTGCCCATCTTCAAGAAGGTGAGAAAGGAGGACCTGGGTAACTATAAGCCAGTTAGCCTAACTTCTATCCCAGGGAAAATCCTGGTAAAATTCATCAAGGAGTCTATCTGTGATAAGCTTGTAGAAGGCAGAATTCTGAATAACAGCCAGCATGGGTTTGTCGTGGGCAGGTCTTGCCTTAACAACTTCATCTCCTTTTATGATTAGGTAACCTCCCACCTGTATAAGGGAGAGGAGGTTGACTTTGTATACCTTGACTTCCAAAAAGCCTTTGATCTAGTATCCCGCAATGTCCTTGTGAGCAAATTTGAGGATTGTGGGCTTAACTGTAATACAGTTAGGTGGGTATGAAGCCGACTGCAGAGTATGACCTAGAGAGTCCTAATGAACAGATCTGTGCCATCTTGGTGACAGTTGGCCAATGGTGTCTCTCAGGGGTTGATGCTTGGCCCAGTGCTATTCAACATCTTCATCAATGATTTGGATGTGGGAGCGAAAAGCTCACTGGCCAAGTTCATAGACAACACCAATTTATGAGGCAGCGTGGTCATGCTTGAAGATAAGCTGCAGATACAGGCAAACCTAGATAGGCTGGTAAGTTGGGCGGATCAGAACCAGATAGAGCATTTTCCATTTCTCATCTGGGGACAAACAATCCTCTACACACCTACAGGCTTGGCAACACCAATCTGACCAGCACTATGAATGAAAGGGACCTGGGGGTAATAATAGACCACAGTATGAACGTGAGCCAGCATTTCAATGCTGTAGCCAGTGGGGCAAATAATACTCTGACGTATCAATCGAAGCATCTCCAGCAAAACCAAGGAAGTCATTCTTCCACTCTACTCAGCTTTGGTGAGACCGCAGCTGGAGTACTGTGTCCAATTCTGGGCGCCGCACTTTAACAAGGACGTGGTAAAGCTTGAGAGAGTCCAGTGAAGGGCCACCCATATGATCATAGACTTACACAGCAAGGCATGAGGAAAGGCTGAGGGCTCTGGGACTCTTCAGCCTGAAAAAGAGAAGGCTGAGAGGGGACTTGGTAACAGCTTACCACTGCATCAGGGGCCTACATCAAGGGCTCAGTGAACAACTGTTCAACAGGGCACCCTGGGGAAAACCAGGAGTAATAGTCAAACTCCTAGAAGGTGGTTTCAGGCTCAACATTAGGAAAACCTTCTTCACAGCTAGGGTGTGCAGACTGTGGAATAAAATCCCTCCAGATGTGGTGCAATTGCCTACTCCAGAAATCTGCAAGAGGAGACTGGATGGTCACCTTGCTGGGGTCACTTGACCCCAGCTGTCTTTCCTGCTTGGTACAGGGAGGCTGAACTCTATGATCTCCCAAGGTCCCTTCCAGCTTCACAATCTATGAACTGCAAGAGAAGTGTAGAGAAAAAAAATGAATACCATTGTACATAGCTTTTATCAATCTGGCAAAGGTCTTCAATACAGTCAATGGACAGGGCCTTTTTTCCTGTTCTGAAGAAAGTAGGTTGTCCCCCCAAACTGTTGAACATCATTCATTTATTACAACAAAGTATGAAGGCAACTGTAGTGTATGAAAACAAAAAATGAAACACCTTTGACATCAACAATGGGCAAAACAGGGGTATGCCTTTGAACAGCATTGGCTCATTACATCAAGGTATGAAGGCACCTGCAGTGTATGAAACAAAGAGTCAAATGACTTTGACATTAACAATGGGGTGAAACAGGGGTATGTCTTAGCCCCCATGCTTTTTAACATCTACTTTACTTTATATTCCTGCTTCTTCATGCATTCAAGGAAAGCAATGATGGCATTTATCCTTGAGCCAGACTAGAAGGAGGCTTGTTCAACACTGTAAGGTTTAGAGCGAAAACCAAGGTGAAAGTTGTTTCTAAGACTCTAACTCAGACAAATATGGGTCTGTGAAGCTTGTAACAAGCTGTATTGCTCTTGAATTGGGCTTGTCAGCCACAAACAGATGCATCAGGCACCGGACTAGACCTCTTAAGAATACACCACAATCCAGAGGATCAACAGTTGCCTATATAACATAAATAAATAAATGGGTAAAAGAGAAAGTTTTGTTGTTAATTGGAATTAAATTAACATTTTTTACATTTCCTGTGAAAAGGGAATTTTAAAAAATTAATTTAGGAAAGGCCAAAACATTTCCATTTTGTTTTGGAAAAATCCATGTGGAACAACAGGCCACCCTACTTGTCTTACCTCCACTAAGGCTCTTTCCATTGCCCCTGACCCGGGAGGCATTTTGTAAGGAGTTATGATTCCAGTCATGAACCCTGAAAACCTGGTCTCTTTGGCACCCTGCCTAAGAAGCCATCCCAGTTTCTGACTGAATCCTGTCTGTTTTTTAGTAGAAGTTTATCAGAACTGAACTAATCCCACCAAAAACCTTTCCATTTCTACACATCAGCATTTTCCAACCAAAAATGCATTTTGTCTGAAAATTCCCACCCAGTTTCATTCCCAGTTGTGAAGCTAAAAAAGTCACTATAGGCGCAATTCTGGAAGAAACCAGGTGCTCATCCCATACTTGGAACTTATGGTGCCCAACACTTCAGAGGATTGGGCCCTGGGTATATGAAGGACCACTGTGATCCTCAGATCAAAAATGCAAACCACTGCTACATTTCTTGAGGATTTTTAGGATGTGGATTGAGTGCACTTGCTGTACTGGCAATTGGCTTACAACAATTCAGATCAGTCATCAGAGCTAAAGCCACTGAAGAGCACTTTAACAAGACTAGGACCAGGGTTTGAATTATGGGAGAGCTTGGGGGAGGGGGATGAGCCCCTCACCCCCCCCCATAAGAGACAAGCCCCCCTGTAAGATCATTTATCTACCTGTCAAAAGGGTGCAAACAAGGGGTAATGGGAGAGAAATGGGACAAACAGTGAACATACAACCTGAGGCTGTTTGCAGAGTCCTACAGCTTTCTGTATAACAAACTGAAGAAATGCTATAAAGCATTCAGCTGGGGTGACTTCACAGGATGCCCTATATTTTCTTGCATCAGTCCTGTTCCTATACATAATCATAGAAAGAAGAGAACACACACATACACTTTTTTTAAAATCCTTCATTGAGGTCTGAAGAATTATTCAAAAACCCTAAATGTTAAAAGAGTCTCTTCCCCGTGACGGGCAAATACAGTTACAGAATACACACAAATCCAGTTAACAGTATAGGCATGCACACAGTAGATTTTGTTTCCCCATTTTCCAGGCAGTCTGCTGAAAAGATCAATGCCCCCACAGCAAGGGAGAGATTGGGGAAATCTGCCCAGCCAGGGTGGGGGGTCACTGGACTCCAGGGAGGGGTCTCCCATCACTGCATGCAGTGCCCATGCCCTTCTAGACTGGCAGTATCCGGCGGCGCACAGTGGCAGGAGCCACTGGTCAAGAGGCACCAGTCACCCATGAGACCACCCTTCCCAGCAGGGTGCAGTTTTAGGTCTTACCCAGGACCAAGCAGACCTACCTACCCTGGTCTAGTTCTCTCCCTGGGTCTGGATATAGTCTTCGGGCTGCTCACTCTCCTGGGCCCATCTGTAACACTGACCCCCCAATTTGGACTTCTCCCCTTTAGAGGCTGTATTGCAGCCTTCTTCATCACAGCTAGTATGCTAACTGACCTCTACCCTTTGTCAGCTGTGATGTCCTCTCCCTCAAGAGGACCTTCAGTCTATACAGGCCCTGGCCCCACCTCAAGGCCAGTCGGGGTGCCAGGTGGCTCTCCACAGCCCTGGCCTGCTCCTCGTGGGGGGCTCAATTGTTCTTTGGCCTAACGGCCCTGGCCCCCTTACATTGACCAGTTGAGCGATCAAAAGGTTAGTGTGACAGCCCCTGCCCTCCATCCTCTAAAGGGGGTCCCCCCTAGGTCTCACGATAGAGCCAGCACCCCAGTCTGGGCTGCCCTAGTGCCCTCAGCAAGGCTGCATGAGGCCTAGTTCTACTGGACTCACCTGAGCCCCTTGGCTTCACCCCAGCCAGATCTACTCCGGGGCTTGCCTGGCCCCTTTGAAGGCCCACCAGCTGTTAACCCTCTTGCTAGACTGGGCCTTGTTCTCACTAGGCCTAAGCCTTCTTCCTAGGGCTCAGGACCCCACTTGCTACAGTAGGAACCTCCTGCCATCCCCATAGTTCCTCCCTTACCGGCATGGTGTTCTGTGATCAGCAGCTCAGCCGGGTGTTGTTGCTCCTTTAGCTGCTTGTAGCAAACTGTCACCTCATCCTGAGCACCAGAATCTAAAAAGACTGTCTGATCAGGGCTGGCCTGCACCTTTCAGCTCCCAGGCTTTAAAGTGGTGGGCACTGAAGGTGCTCTGCCACATCAGTTATATATTGTAAGTATAGCATGGGTTTGATGGTCCAGTTCATGAGGAATTCTTCTTCCAGGTGGCCCATAAAAAGGTTGGCACATTGTGGGACCATTTTGGTGCCCATACCTGTGCTCATGGTCTGGAGGAAGTGTTGCTTATTGAAAGTGAAGTTGTTGTGTGTGAGGATGAAGTGTATAAATTCAGTAATATCTTTAGATCTGTACTCTTGAGTTGTAATCTTGCTCTTCTAGATATGTAAGGCAGGCTTAGATGCCTTCCTGGTGTGCAATGATGGTTTATAAGCTGGTAACATCCATGGTGGCTAGGAGAGTATTACTGGGAAGGTGGTTTAGGTTTCTAAATTTTTGCAGGAAGTTTATTACATCTTAGACAATACTCGCTCTTTGGGTGACAAGGTTTTAGAATATATTTGATTCATAGATGCTAGGGCCGCTCAACAGATCATCGAGTCCGACCCCCTGCATAGGCAGGGAAGAGTGCGGGGGTCAGATGACCCCAGCCAGATGCCTATCCAGCCTTCTCTTAAAGACCCCAGGTGGGAAAGAGCACCACCTCCCTTGGAAGCCCATTCCAAATTTTGGCCACCCTTACTGTGAAGAAGTTTTTTCTGGTAGTTAGCCTAAAACTGTTCTCTGTCAGTTTGTGACCATTGTTCCTGATGAACAGAGTAACTCAGATCCCTTGCTGCGTCCCCCTAATTAAGTTGTAGGTGGCCACAAGATCACCTCTCAGCCTTCTCTTGAGGAAGCTGAAGAGGTCCAGGTCCCTCAGTCTCTTCTCATAGGGCCTTGCCTGCAGGCCCCTAACCATACGATGAAATCTGATATTTCCTCAGTTAGGGTTCCATGGTTGAATATGATAGGTCTGCCAGGGTTCCCTTGTTTGTGGATTTTAGGGAACATGTAAAAAGTCCCTGGGTTGGGTAGAGGGGGAATCAAGTTCTGTAGTTTTTCTTGTAGTTCAGATGGAAATGGTTTGATGGTTGTTTTGAGTTAAGGTGAAAAGGGGAGTTAGATCTTCCTCTAGTTTTTCATAGTGCCATCAGAGAGTTGTCTGCTCTTATGTAGTCTTCATGGTTAAGGATAAAATATAGCTCCTCTATCTGCTGGTTTTATTACTATTTGGTGGTTGGATCTTTGAGAATTTATGACCTCTCTCTCTGAGAGGGAGAGGTTGTTATAGTGACCTTTGTTATTGATTATTTCGTTGTTCATTCATTCCCTGAAGCAGTCAATATAGTGGTCCACATTTGAATTTCATCCACTGTGAGGTGTCCAATCTGATGGGGGTTTTGTTTTGTTTTGTTTTGTTTTGTTTTGTTTTGGGGGGTGGGTAATCTTTTCCTCAATGATGTCAAAGGATGAAGTGCTGTTGGAAGTGGATTCATTTTTGTTGTGGAAATATTTCTTGAGATGGAGGCATTGGAAAAATTAGCAAGCAAAGTAGGCTTAGATTGGATACGAGGAAAGACGTCTTTACTGTTAGAGTGGTGATGCAGAGGAATAGACTGTCTAAGGAACGTGTGAAATTGGTGGTGTTGAAGGAAGTCGGGTAAACACTGTTCAGGGATGATCTAGGAGTAGCAATGCCTGGAGTGTGCTGTAAAGACAACAGTTGGCAGTCCAGAAGCCAAAGGATTGTTGGAAGATCATGAGAATAGCTCAGCAGCCCAGAGCAGACAGATAATAGAGAGGACCATGTTCAACAACAGAAGAATGAAGCATGGTTCTCCGTAACTGGAAAGAAGATGAAAGGGTCTGGGTTAAGTTTATGGAGAGATGAGAATTGCAGAAAGGGAAATTCTGGCTCTATGATTAGGAGGTTGTGATGTATGGAGGTGTACTTGCTACCTCCAGATTGCAGAGCACAGTGGAGGGGTTTTAGTTTGTTTCCATGCTTCTGGGCTTTCCTGATTGTCACACAGAACTGAAAAGGATTTTTTCCCTTTCTGTTGCTATAGGAGCCTGGTGTATCTAGGGGTGTGAGCTCTCCTTCCTCAAGTATTTGGTACTGGCTGCAACCAAGGGTGGAGACTGGTGAGGGTGTACTGGTGCTCCTCCTGGGACTAAAACCCAGAAATTCCTGGTTAGAATGTCTGTCTCCTCTGCTCAGGGCCAGACTGATCACCACATTTGGAATTAGGAAGGAATTTCATCCTATGGGCAGATCAGCCTGGACTGTGGGGTTTTGCCGCCTTCTATAGCAGGGGGCATGGCCCTATTACTTGGATCTCTCAAGTGCATTGCAGTGGGAGGACATTAACAGTGTTCTTAACCCCTGCTTCACCTGTGGCAGCTTGGGGCGCTCTTAGTGTTGTGGGGCAATATGCCTTGCAGTTTTGAGACAGGGTTGTTTGTGTGGTTTTAGGAATATGTTAGACAAACACTTGTACGAGATGGTTTGGATAGGGAAGATCCTGACTTGTGTAGGACTAGATGACCTCCTGAGGTCCCTTCCAGCCCTACCTTTCTAATCTGCTAGACAAAGGCATAACAAAAGTCAGTGGCCAGAAGCAGAAGCTAGATAAAAATCCAGCTCCCCCATACAGTGTGCAAGGCAAACAAGGCACCTAAAAATGAGAGGAGGAGAATCCAGCAACCTGAGCAGAAAAGCTTCCTAGGCTAGCCAAAAAAGAACACCAAGAAAGAAAAAGGGCACCTAAGATCTGCCACTCAAAGAGAGCCAGGTGACAGGGAGCACTGGTCCCAGCTAGGACTTTGGTCACAAATCCTCCCATGGAGTTTAACACTGTGACAGGGAGCATGCTCAGGGCTGGGTCTCATGCTGGCCTGCCCACCTGCCTGTATGGGGCAGTCCGCCCAGTCTCACCGGTCACAACTTTGCTGTTACCATAAACGGGTGGTATAATTTGGGAGACCGCCCATTTTCTGCCCCTGATGGTGGGGTGCATTATCTGTGGCTCCAAAACCTCCCCTACACTGCAGCCCATGCCGCAAAGAGGGCATCACAGTTCTTAACATTTCCAGCCCCACACTGGGCCCCATAATCCTCCAGTCTCAATCCCAACTGGATCCCTCCAATCAGGCAGCCTACTCCACCCTCATTCTGGGCTGCCTCGCTCTCTGCACTCTTCCCCCTCTCAGGTATGGCCCCCCCAGGACCTCTGGCCTCACCTCCAGGCCCTCAGCTCTGGGCATCCATCGCAGTGGGCCCCTGGCCCTTTTGACCTTTCTGGTCCTGGCCCCAGCATTGACCAGTCACAGGTGCCTCAAGTCAGGCATCTGAGCAGCTAGCTCACTCTCTCACATGGGTCCACCTTCTTGGCCCTGCTATGGGGTTACCCACCCAGTTGTGGGAGCTGGGGTTAGTAAGGCACCCTGACCCACCTTTCACCAGGGTAGTAACTGGCCTGGCATTTCCTGGGGACTCCCATGCCACCACTGAGAGCCCCACCAGGCCACCATTCCCAGCAGTGTGCAGTTTTAGGTCACGCCCAGGACCAAGAGCCTCCTGCTCCTACCTGCTAGATGCCCCATGCAGCTCAGCTAAGCAATGTTTCTGCCTAGGCTGGGAGCAGCAAACTGGAGCCTTTATATGACTAGTGCTCAAAATGGCTGCCCCCAGCAGGCCCTTAAAGTGGCAGGCACCCAACTTAAACCAGTTCAGTCTTCTCTCTCTTGGGCTAGGGACAGACATTGCACAAAACCGGTTTAAGTGATCAAAAACTGGTGTAAACCTGTAACAGAACAGATGTTCAGTGCATATAAACCAGTTTCAAAATGGCTGAAACTGGTTTGAGATGAACCTGGTTGAATGTAGTATCAGACTTAACTGATTTGGGTCAAACTGGTTTATGCAATGTCTGTCCCAGACCCCTTGCTAGTTTAAGTTAAATCAGACCCCTAGCATCCCGGCATGCTCTCTGGGCTGGGCAGGGCTCTCTGCTCTACAGTAGGGCTGGCTCCACCCTTCTGTTCCCTGGCTGAGATTTGCAGCTCCTGCAGAGATTTTCAGGCACACCAGGGTATGCTGGCTTCCTTGTGCCCTACCTCCCCCCCCCCCCCCCCCCCACCCACCCCCCCCCCACACACACTTGCTGCTCAAGCAGAAAATCTCCCCCTCCCTCCCATCTCCCACAGCATGGACCCCAGCCTCAGGGACCAAAAGCATGTAGCATGCTACCTAATGCTGAGAGGTGCCTCTGTGTGTGTGCGTCTCTAATTTCACTGGGGCAGGCAGGCAGACAAAATAGGGCTTTTGGAGCTCATCAACAGATCTGCTGGTAAGCTGTTTAAGAAGTTTGAACTAATGGAGAAAGGCCATTGTTTTGCTAATTTGGTGATAAAGACTCTTATCAGCTCCCACCTGGCTTGCTTGCCTGTTGGTTTGCTGCAGACAGTATGACAAAGCATGGATGGAGATTGAAAAGCTCCATATCATCAACAGATGCTAGCACTGCACACACCCCCTCCTTGCCTCAGAGTGCTAGCCCAGGGCTGGAGGCTGACAACACTCCCACCCCTTGAGCAGCCAGCAGGGAAAAGCCTGGGACCATGAAGGCAGACCTCTCTAATGAGAGAGTCCTGTCAGGGCCTGGCCATGCCCCACTCAGCTCAGCTCCCTGCAGAAGGGAAGGGAGGGCCGCTCTAGCACCCCCAGCTTCTAGCCTGAACCACTGCAGGCATGTGCCTGAATTTCCTCAGTCCAGAGAGAATGTCTATCCAGTTTCCAACTGGTTCAGCCTAGCCAGGTTAGATTAACCTGTAACAATTGAATCAATTCAGGCTCAGGCTTTTTGAATGTCTGTCCCTAGCCTTGCAGAACACCAATTTGTGCATCTTGTATCAAACGTAGGCTTAAAGGAAGGTGGCCAGTTTGCACATTTTCCCAGGGAATTGTCCTCGAGTATAAAGGACTCCCTGGCAAGAAGTATGAAGGACTTGGCTGGCAAAGCTGGGGCTGGATGAGAGATGGCTTTACACTATAATTGCCCACCCCTGCCTTACAGGAACAGGGAAGGGATTAGAAACTGTCTCTACACTGCAATCCAAAAGATGCAGTTACATCTTATGCAAACCAACACATGCAAGCTGTAAATTAGCCAGCAAACACACCCAAAGCTCTACTGGAAGAGGAGCCCAGTCTGACTGCACTTGAACGAACCAAGGCTGGAGTCAAAGGCCATTAGTGAGGATACTACAACAATTAAATTGTGAATATAAAGGCCTAGATAAGAGTTAAGCAAGTCCTGCATTGTGAGGAGTCCATTCAGCACATTTAGCCTCCTATTCTCTTTGAGCTGTTTGAACAGCTTCCTATTTTTTCATAGTTATTCCTTATTCACAACTAGTTGCAGAAGTCTTTACATGAGTAATTCTTGGCCTGTAGATAACATACAGGTAGTTCACTTTAGGTAAGTGATATCTGAAATTCAAGAATTGTTGGTTAATTTTGCTTATTCACACAGGTCACTGCGTTGTACATGAAAGGATAATCTTTACTGCCAAATACAAGGTCCACAACATGGACCAGGTCACAGGAGGCTGTGTGACCGTGTAAGTGTCCACGTTCTCCTGGAAAAAGTGACAGCATAGTTGCAGTTCCCTGCCCATGAGCTGAACCCTCAGCATCATCATCAAGTATCAGGTTGTGTGTGTGCATACTTGTATCTGCCAGTACAAAATTAGATTTCCACACATATTCCTTAGTAGTCATGTAAAGTTTGCTCTTCCTGTGAATACTCCTACCAAGAAGTTTGTTTGCTGGATTATCCATGGAAAAATGAATACAAAGAAGGGCATAGAAGAAACCAAAATGAATTAGGTTCTCTTTTTCGGGTGAATGTTCATGGAACAAGTGTGCTGGCAAGAACACATGTGGAATTACTGTAGGAATTTCAGAGTAGAGTATTTGCTCAGCTCAGTTCAAGAGGCTCAGACAGTTCAGACTGATTCAGATAAGGATCTAACTTTTAGATGCTTATGCAAACCTCACTGAAAAAATTTAGTCATTCTGGCATAAAATGAAATTCAATCCATTCACTGTATGTGCAAATAGCAATGGATCCAAACTCATAAAAGCTAAGAATTAACATTTAGCAAAGATAACAGACACTTAATGCAAAATGAAGTACAAAGGAGGAGGAAAAAAAGAGGAACAAAAAAACCAACCAAAAAAAAAAAATCAATCCATATACTCTGCTTAGTGGATGTTCTTTTCACAAACATTATGCTTTATTTTAAAATGCCACCTCAGACACGCCTCATTTGTTAAATATATCCTATAAGCTGCATTTGGAAACATGCCAAAATAACCCAGTTTCAAAGCTACCAACAATGTGAGCAAGTGAAGATGATCAGTGGGGATCACTGTCAGGTGTGTATGCTGTAAACAATAGGTTTGTTTTACAGGCAATTCTTATGATTGCTTTTCTTTGAAAAAGTACTTTATTCCATCTCAAATGCACCCTGAATTTCAGAAGGAAGCACAAAAGCTCTTCCATTTTAATGAACTACAAGTCTTAAACTGACAATTTTATTGCATTTCTTATCCTGATGGGGATCGCTAGAGACTGGAAAATGCATGCTGTCCATTAGGGATCATTAGAAAAGCATTTGGAAGTTGCTCAAAATCCTCAGAGCTGTATCATTAATAGTTTCCTCTGTGGCCATTCCAAGGAAAAACAGATTTTCTTAAGCAAGTATAAAGTTGTTTAAATAAATATACCATCCAGCCCTGGACAGGGAATCCCCTGGGGAATTTCAAATGCTTTGTTTTCCCTCCTATCTCCTAACCCCAACAGAAGTTTTTCTAGTTTGAGAGGTCACAGGGGGAAATTTAGGCTCCATCCTATGTCTGGCAGTGGCTTCTTGGTGGAAGAGTCCAAGGTGTTACTACAACAAAACGAATACAAATGAACTGGCATTTACACAAATTCCCAATCTTCCCAATTTCTTGCCTGTTTCAAGTTCCCTGCTGGTCACTCATGCCTGCCACTTACGCACGTCATCTACAGTTTACTATCTTCTTCACAGTTAACACCCAGCCCTCTGTCCCCACACTTTTGTTCTGCTGCAAGAGTAGCGAGTGCACCAGGTTTCACTGCTTGGTAAAATTGATAGTGGCTGTTTGGTTTTTTTAGTCATCTTCTGTTATGTGCTACTATGCTAAGACCCTGTCTAAACTATGTTTGAAATCCAGCTAGAAATAACTACAGGTTTGGCAAGATGATAGATCTCCGTAAACGGTGTGGGAATGGATTTTGTTTGCTTGAAATCCTTTCTTGCCAACCCATACTATTCACACACACCCCTTGTTAACCTGTTGCACAATTTTATAATATGGTGTTCCAGGAAGAGAGAGGTGAGAGATCTACATCTATGTTGGTAAACCACCTCTGAACCATGCTATAAGTACCAAATTCTCTGTTGCTTTTCCTTCCCTTGTGTTTCTATGAATTTTCCATTTCATGGAACAGAGACATGGATTGTTTTATGTCCATAAAGCAGGTTATGGGCTTGGAGTCTTTTTAAAAATAAAACATACAAATCATAGTGATAATGACCACTTTGTTGTACATGTGGTTTCAGCCACAATGTGCCCAGAGCTTACTTGGCACCCTCATTAACCTAATCATTAGTAATAGGATTTTAAGACCAGAAGAGCCCATTAAGACAATAGTCAGTCTGATGTCCTAGGTAAGAAAAGGCATAGAAAGTCTCCAGGATTCAGGAGTAGCGGTTTCAATTTGAAAAATAATGGCCAAACATAGCTCCATATCTGGAAAGCTCACAAACGGCCCAATCCAAATCAAACTCCCATTTACTGCTTCAGGTGGTCAAGGCACTGCTAAACTGTGATCCCAGGTGCACCGATGGGCCAACAGAAAAACTGTAAACTGGCTTCCTGCCTGCTTTAATATTTATTAGCAATAATAAATAAGAAAAAGCATGCCCTGGCCACTGACGTCTTACCCATTTATCTATGGCCAGAAACTCTTCCTGCCAGAAGGCCATCTGACAAAAAGTTGGGTGAAAATTGTGTCTAAATGTACAAAGCTGCAATAAATCCTCTGAATCTCTTGCTGAGAGAAAGGCAAGAAACAAAAACAACACATTTCAATGCTGACTAACACAGGGCTTCTCTAGCGAAGGTTGTTTTGCTGCCTATATGAAAGGCTGGAATAAAAGAGGAAGGTCTGTCTCTTCCTTTGTGAGGCATCAGTCTCCTTTACAGGACAGAGGGACTACATCTTTGCAGTCCACGTTTACCTGTGAGTAGTGGAAAAATACCACTGACCAACTCATTACCAAAAGTGTTAGGTAACAAAACCCTGACTTAAATATTTGCAGGAGGCAGACAGAAAGGTGCCAGCCTGTAAGCTTGTAATTACTTTTATTTCTGGCAAGCATCGGATATAGTTCTAATAATAACTGCGGGCACATAGTATTAGTTAGAAAGGCAGGGGTTACTTATTCCCAACTGAAGGTAAAGGCCAAAGCAGGCAGGAAACAGGTCTGAGGTGTCTGTGCACTCAAGCATAGGGAAAAGGTTGCAGTAATGGGACACTAGGTGGGTGCAGGTAGTGATGAAGGGGGTTGACAAAGCCTGTCCTGCTGCTACATCCAGTATTTGTTTAATTAAAAGAGTTGTACCAATTACCAATTACTTTTGAAAGGAAGAAATGCTGCTGAAAATTCTGTTCTTCTTCATCTAGATCTAGCAGTCTGATTAATAAGTGTGTTCCTTCACCACCATAATGTGTGAAGGCTGATGTGGGGGTCTGATTTTCAGCACACACACATTATATAGATATCTATCACATACTCTGTGTGTGTGTGTGTGTGTGTGTGTGTGTGTGTCCTATGACACACATATATATATTGCACATGCATAATGTCTCCTGCCCTGCTTTCAGGTGCTAACAGTACCACCCACCCTTCATGCCTTTCATTCCACTTGCCTCTAAATGCTGTATAGAGTGAATCCTCAAGCTCTCATCATAAGTAGGACACTGATCAGATTGTCATTCCTATGACACAGTAACAGCAGAAAATTATCCTACAATTTTAGAAGAAACATTTGGGTTGGAGGGATTCCCCACATACACACCCTAATAAAGAGCAGCAGGATAAGATTGCTTTTACTAGCCCTGTAGTGATCACGGGGTTTGATGAATTCAGTCAAGCATGAATGAGAAAAAATAAACAACAACTTTTATTGTGGAGTAGTAGGTTAGCCTCTACAGGGCCTTTGTTTCTCTAAGACTAAGGTACAAACATTCAAAAAGCCGGAGGCAGAATTGATCCAAGTTACACGGTTTTCTGTAAGCAGCCAAGTTTGGATCAGTAGCAAACAGAACACACATTCACCCTTTGGTGGTGGGGACGCAAGTCTTAGACCAGGTTCCACTATTTTTAAACCAATCTGTGAGCTAAACTTCTGTTCTGTTATGGGTATAGACCAGTTTTGTGTGCTGAACTTCTGTTTTGTTACAGGTATAAACTGGTTTCTGATCACTTACACTGGTAAAAGAGTAATGTCCACACCTGGCCTAAGCAACTAGCAGCTATTCCTTAACTGAGGGACCATTGCCCAATTCCCAACTCTTCTAAATCAGGGAGTGTCTCTAAATTACAACTTTTATCATTACAATTCAAAAATCCAAAAGGAGGTAAGGAAGGAGGTGCTAGGGTGGGAGAGCCCAGCTCCATGTCTTCCCAAGGCACAAAAAAAACCTGACCTCTTCTCCCTGTACTGGGGAAGAAGCATCTTCCCGCAGCTCCCACTTCTCAGGTATTGCTGTGAAAAACATTCCCTTTCTGGTTACAATCTTCTTTAACCGCTGCCTAAACTGCCTTTGTCAGACAGAAGTCTAGGCTGTCATTCCATGGCTCCAATGATGGCTTCCTTAACAGCAAAGTCCATTGTTTAGTTGTTCTCCTAATGATAGAATTACTCCAGCTATGTTATTTACATTTCTCCTGCTTCAGCCTTCTCTTGTCAGATTTTTAACGTGTTAATTATATAGGCAGCATACTCAAGGTATAGTTACTGTGGCTTATCCTCATAACCCACAGTCCGCCGAGTTTTTTCAGTCCATTTTATTATTATTGTATGACAGACTACAAGCACAAGGGCTGTGTATGTGCTAGCATTCACAGCACAGCCTGCCTACAACACTGCTTACTGGTAAACTCTCCATCACCATATTCCTGTTTGATTACTGAGGCATTAAATACCACTCAGAGTGACATATAAAATCTGTGACCACATTAGCCACACTGTCAAGACTGAGAAAATCCCTCACTGAGTTATAGTGGGAAAACAAGTTATTACATCAGATGAAGAAAGAGGTTCCAATTAATTCAGACTCTACAGCTTACGCTCTCTTTCTAGAACAGAGAAATACATGCCTGACTGTCACCCTACATTAAACTTTTCTCTTTAGAATTCCCCACTCCTGCTCCTGCCGCAGCAGCTCTGTCATCAGTAAAGCAGCAGTGGCAGCATCAGTATATATCAACATTCAGCATTTTTACCATTCCCAATGAGTAAATACCAGGATTTCAGCCTAGTGTTTAGAATACCAGTGGTCAGTCATGGTAGGAGCCCAACACAGTCAAACTATTTCCTGCTCCAGTGTATGCTATGTACCCTGTGTCCTTGGGCAGGATTCTCTTTGTAATTTTTGAATAGCTGGATAGATTCTGAGATTAGTAAAGTCAGATTTTGAAATGCCTTTTTAATGGACACAGTTGGGTGGTGGGAAGGAACCCTGCCAGTTCCCTTTATTGAGCTTGCCCCAAACCTTTAAGTATTCACCAAGCTGCCCCTCTCCCAACAAGCAAAGATTCATATTCCAAATGGGGAACATGGCTCTGTGCTTTTGACTACTAGTTGCTGGGGATAACTGCTTTTCTGGCACAGAGTAGTACCCACAGAGGTAATGTATAGTTAACCTCCCACTTTCATTTTCAGTTGGAAGATCTTGGCTTTCTGCCCACTTCATGGAAATGGGAGACTCCTCCCTAGCTTGCTCCTGCAGCCATATGGCTGAGGGCAAGCGAAACCTCGAGGGCATCCAAACCCAAAGCCTCTGGGCTTGGGCCTGCATGTAGGATGCTTGCCAAATGATGTGGAAGTATCTGAAGCCCCAGGTGGGGGTGGAGGATGATTGCCAGTAGTGGGGCCATGTGTGGTTCTTGAATGACTCACAGATTTGGAATTGATTTGGCTGATTTGGCTTGGAACACAAAAAATGTTACTTAAAAAAACCCTTTACTCGCTGCCCTGTCAACACAGCCTCATTTAGGCCGCTTAAAGGTATGTTCCACATACCTGTCTATGGTAGAAACTTTCATACCAGTACAAGCCCCTAATATAGATACACTGCACTAGTTGGAGGGTGGGGGGAAGAGGGGTTTCACTGATTATGTTTACTCTAATAATTTACCAGATGGAGACCCCAATTTTCATTGTAAACAAGCCTTCATTTAGAAATTGGCAATAGGTTAACTATATAGATGCCATTAGAGGTCTCTAGCATAGATACCTCTTACAGCTAGGGTGCAGAAATTGCACATAAAGTGGTGTAAGTGATCATAAACTGGTTCAAATCTGTAACACCACAGAAGATCAGTGCATATAACCTGCTTTCAAAACGGCTGAAACTGGTTTAAGATCAACCTGGATGGATGTAGTATTCAACTTAACTGATTTAGCTTAAATTGGTTTATTGAACTTCTGTCCCAGATCCCCTCCAGGGTCAAGTTAAAATCACAATCAACCAGCATCCCGGGATGCTTCACACCTCCCCTGCAAGCCTTCCCTCACAGGGTGAGCTGGCTAGCCTTGGCCCAAGCTGTCTGCTCCAGCTGAACAGAAAGGCATGCTCCAGCCCCTCCATTCCCGCTCCGTCCCCCCGCCCCCAACTTCTAGCCTAGGCCACTGCAGGCATGTGGCTGCATTCCCAGAGTCAAAAGTGAATGTCTGTTCATTAGCTTATTGATCCAATCTATGTTGCTTTGACTAAACTGCAAAGATTGAGTCAATTCAACCTCAGGCTTTTTGACTGCCTGTACTTAGCCGGTGGGTATTAAACTGCAAATTTTTCACAGGACTGGGAGGGGAAGGGAGAGGAGGAGAAGGGAAAGTACATATTGCCTTATTCTCCACATCCCAAGCTTGCCCCTTCCCAACTGCAGCTGTCTGGAAGAATAAGACAGTTTATGGTAACTGATATATCTCCCCACCTTTTGAAAAAGCAGGGAGAATCTTTATACACAAGCCCCTCTACCCCCCCCCCCCCAAAAAGGAAGGGAGCCTAGGTACAAATCTTATCTTCACTTGCCCACATTCTTTGATCTAGGAATGTGGTTGGAACTCCTGAGGAACTAATCGCTTCCTGAAGATGCTGACCTTTTCTGGTTCTGTGCTGAGAGCAAAGCAGAATTAGCCCAGGCAAGTGTCTGCCAAGTGGAAATTCCAGAACCTCTCTAGGTAGCTTGTTCCAACGCTTTTGCATTGTGCATTAGAAAGAAAGGAAGTTCCTTCTAAGCTCCAACCTAAATTTCTTCTGCTTCAGTCTGAGGTCATTGTTCCTAGTTCTATCCCCTACAACTGCAAAGAAAAAAAAGAGCTACCTCCACCATCTCTATAAAGCACCTTTCAGGTATTCAAAGACTTATCAAATCCAGCCTCAGATGCTTTCCAATCTGTCCCTGCCTTTCTTGAAGTGTAGGGCCCCAAACTGGGAACAGTATTCAAGGTGAATATTCCTCACCAATGCCAAGTCTCTTGATTTGCAAGAGACATTCCTTTTTTTTAATAAAAGGGTTCTGTTAATCTTTTTTTTCTGATACAAGACCACATATGTAAGCACCTTATATACATTGACAACATACTTATTCCTGCTATAGTCCTGCCAAGTAGGAAATTCCAATTCCTGTGTGGAAGGTAGGGAGCATAGAGCTAGTCAAAAAGGAGAAAAGCCGAATCCCTTAAAATTGTACCATTTTCCATCAAAATTTCAAATATGCTTTTTGATCAGTTCTGTGGAGCCTTAGACACAGCATGAGTCAAAGTTTTAAGGCAATGAAGCAGTCTCATTTTGAAAAATTACCTTAGGCACCTATGAGAACTCTACCCTTGGAGACTAAGCAAGTGGCACCAGGTTCCAGAAGAAATTTATGGAAGAGATAGGAATCAAACCCAGGCCTTCTTAACCATATTTGTCCCCCTTGGCCACTATATCCTAATTCTCCATCAAGCACAGTTGCTGTCTTCTGCAGTCATCTTTGGCTTTTCTGATCTAATGATATTTAAGCATATTTTTATTATAAGCAAAACAAGATATGTGGGATTGATAACAGAGCAGTCTTAAATACATAAAAGGTTACTGCAAAGAGAAAAGATATATGCTCTTCTCCATGTCCACTGGGTATAGGACAAGTTATGGGCTTCAATGGATGATTTAGGTAAGACATTATGAGAACCTTTTGAACTAGAAGAATAGTTAAGTGCTAGAATGAATCACCTGGGAGACTACGGAATCTCTATCAATAGAAGCTTTTAAGGACAGGTTGTACAAATATCCATCAGGAAAGGTTTCAGTTAATACAGTCTTGAGGCAGAGATTGACCACACAACCTCCTGAGGACCCTTGCATCCCTATTTTTTATTAATTCTAATAAGTTTGGATGTATATAGCATTTATATAAACCAGTAGACATACACTGCACAGTCTATACATTGCACAGTTTAACTTTAAAGTTACTCATTTGCTTTTATATGACCAGAGAGAAAAATCTCACTGCCTAGCTAAAGAAATTCTCTCTCATTGAACATATTTCAACATTTAAAGTATTAAACTTGGGAAAAAAAGGAACAACTCACTATGATGTGAAATCTATGGTATAAGAACAGTGACATAAAGAAGACCCCCCCCCACACACACACACACAATATAGAGTACACAGGATTGACTTCAAACTTTCTTCGTTTCAGCATTCCCAAGTGTGAGTTTATGGACCTTGGATTGAAGACTCAACTAACTCTACCTGGGTTTTGTTTAATTTAGTGAAGTAAATTTCAAAAGGAGCCTAAGGGAATATGGTACACCAATGTCACTAAATTTCAATGTTATTTGAGCATCACACTTCTTGTGCATGTTCAAACT
Source organism: Alligator sinensis (assembly GCF_000455745.1). NCBI lineage: Eukaryota > Metazoa > Chordata > Crocodylia > Alligatoridae > Alligator > Alligator sinensis. The sequence goes on along the minus strand of NW_005842080.1, from coordinate 1,444,633 downwards.
AACTACTTTTTCCTCGTGTCCTTGTTATACACATCACATCTTGAAACTTTTCTAGCCTGGTGTTCTGACATGCAAAACATTGTGTACCTCAATATTAGAAACAAATGTCTGATGAACCCCGTACAACTATTCTTGTAATATCTGCCAACACACATGTGTATATACTCTATGTATTACTCGGACTTATCTGAAATCCGTGTCTCTATTTGGCAATGCACATACACGGAGTATATATGCAAACAGAACAGCAGATACTCTTTCAGGCTGCTTTCTGAGCTAAGTTGCTGAACTCCAAAATATTTAATGAGCTTATGATTGTATCCATGCCAACAAAGAGATATAAACAGCTTTAATCACTGTTTCATGTTGCTTTTGACCCCCTGCTTGGCTCCATTATTTTCCTTTTAGCCACATCAAGGCATAACACTCCAACTAAATCATTCAGCCAGTTTGTGAAGACCTGTCCATGTAACAAGACCATATTTTTTTTCATCCCATGTTTTCTTTGCACTGTTGTTTAATACACAGCAAGCAAACATGGTAGCTTTAAAAAAAAGCATCTGGATAAGGAATTTATGCCCAATGGTCTTTGAAGTACATCATTGTTTACAGAGGGATTTCTAAATTGGTTATCCTAAACTGACCAACACCCAGAGTTAATGAATAGGTTGACAAGGGCTTGGTGATCTATAGTCACCAAGTGTATTAAAGACCAGACAAAACACTGAAGTAAAGGGAAAAGGAAGTGTTAACAGTTTGAATTACAGTAAGTGTTGGCCTGCTTAAGCTAATAATATCAGACAATTCTCTATAGTCTAAAATGCCCCACAGTCCTCCTCAAGAGTTCCAAGTATTCCATGATCAGTGAACCATGCTTTACTCTCTTGCAGAGTGTAAAGGTTTGAAGTATTAAAGCTTCTCTCTCATGCAGGCTAACAGTGAACTAGTCTGCGACCCATCCGCTAATTAAGTTTGGCTGTCTCCTGATAGCTATAACAAGGGGAGTAGAGAACAATACCGTTTTTAATAAAATAAAAAAAGAAAGAAGGGGGGGGGAGATAAAAAGGAGTGTCCTAAGCGTCTAAACGTGACACAAAACTACAGTGCAAAAGGTCATTGAAAATTGCAGTCTGATAGCAGAGAGAAGATGTTGTACCCCCACAAGAAGTAGGTCATCTCTCCCCTGTTTTAATGGGCTCAGACAGGTCATGCTCGGAGCCATTTTCACATGTTTTGCAGAGGTAATCACTAGATCCTACAAGGTTGAAGTTATTTTTGAGCCCTAACTGTATGCCCCGTTAAGTGTTAAACATGAAGAATAATCAAAGACCTGTGAATTTTATGAATATGGGTTTTTATTTTCTGACAGAGATTTACTTTTCATTAACCTTCTGGCTACTTTATTTTCTGCTGAAGTAATCATTTAGGACTCATTCATGTTTTTTTGCCCTACATGAAGGAGGTGATTTGGACTGGTCCAGCACCAGCTCTGAGGCATTGTGCCTGAGCAGTCAGTCATCCCAGGGCCTCTCCGAGCCAAGGAGCATGGCTACTGAACAGGTCTTTCAGTGATCCATGATCCTACCCCACTTCCACACTATGGTAGCTACTTAGCTTTTCTACCCACTTCAAGATCCTAGAGCAGTGATTTTCAACTACAATGCCACAGTACCCTGGGGTGCCATGAGACCCTTTTAAGGGTGCTGCACAATATTAGTACTGTTATGTGTGCAAATCCCTACATACAATTCACAGAGATTTCAAACAGGATGTTACCCAGGTTAGGAATCCACAAGGTCAAAAACATAACTGACCTGCTGTAGTCTTTTGAGTTCTTTGCAACAGAAGAATTAAAGCATTGACATTTTCCAAGGGTTGCCCTGAGCCTAGGAAGGAGTGCCTTTAGCATAAAAACATTGAGAGCCATTGTCCAAGGTTGGTGGTTTTCAACCTGTGGTCTGAAGACCCCTGAGGGTTCCCCGCCTCCCACACCCCAACCCCAGGGGTCTGCAGATTATGTCTAAAAGATCTGCGAAACATGGCTATGATCAATCAAAAATATGTGAATACCCACATTTACAATTGGAAGGGGTCCACACTAGGCCTTTGCAAAGCAGCCAGTATTTGCTTCGGATTCATCTGATTTAAGGGGCAGTGATTTGATTTGGTGATTTGAATCACTGTCCCGAATCAATTTGGCCGAATCTGATTCGGAGATTCGGCTGCTGCCGAATCAGCTGAATCTCTAAATCAAACAGGCCCCATCCCCTGCCCGCTCTCAATGACTGCCCCATCCACCCCAGCTCCCAGCTCTTTGAAAAAATAAAAAGCCCACACTTACCAGCTCCTGGCCAGCAGGGCTGCCCTGCACCACGTGGGGGGCTCTGTCATGGGGACCCCTGACCCCCACCCACTGTCCTCCCCTTCTCCCTCCCCTCCCCCACCCCTACTTACCAGCACGGAGTCTGGGTCCAGCTCCCTGCTGCAGCTGCCCGAAATTGCCAAAGCTCTCCAAATCATTCTGGAATCAATTCGGAGAGCTTCAAATCAATTTGGATCTTTTAGTTGGTCCCCTGATTCAATTTGGATTTGGAGATTCGGCCACCAAATTGGGCCAAATCAAATCAGCACTTGAACCTTTGCACAGCCCTAGTCCACACCTCCATTCAAAGTTTCCAAACAGGTCTGCACCTCCATTTAAAATTATTTAAGGGTCTGCAAATGAAAAAAAGACAGACAACCACAGTCCTAGAGGATAAAAGATGCTGTATGAAGTATCATATACCCTGGTAGCTGTACTTTATATCCTTGCTCAGATGGAAAAAAGTCTCACCATGATCAGTAAACACGAACAGTAACAAAATCCCCAGTCATTCACCAGGACCCCATTGTGCTAGGTACAGTACAAGCAACACAAAAAGGACACATCAACACATTGTAATAGCGATGAAAGTACACAAAATATCTAGATAGTCATTTGTTAAGACTCTATGAATCTTATCATCACTTTCCCCGATTTGCCTTTATAAAATTTTGCATTGAAGGCAATTAAAAAAAGCTTTCCCTGCATATATTTTATATTATATTATACACACACACACACACATTTTGCATTTACAATTAAGACAGGAACACAGTTCCTAAAGCTTTGTTGTTAAATTTTAATCTGGTGCAGATAGAGTGCTTAATCAAGAGATTAGCATTTTTGATGAAGTATTTCAGTTAAAGAGCAAGATGTAATCACAGAGCTTTGTTGTCTGGACTTCTCATTAATGCTCCAAGGGCAGCAAATACCTAAACAATGTACAGTGTTATTAGTATAATCCCATATGAGTGCACAGACGTTACCTCCCTGTACTCCCTCGTGTGCTCTTAATGAAGTTTCATTTCATATATTATCTTGCAGCTTAGCAGCACAGAACATACCGTCATCTCACATAGCCCAATAATGCCAAAAATTAAATAATTTCCTAGATGAAAAGAATATTTTGGCCTGGACTACACCTTTGGAAGGGACATGGCAGCAGAATACTTACAGCCTCCCTCCATGTCTCCAGAGACATGAGTTGGAGTCTCATTCTGGATTTGTGCTAAAGGGCATCAGTCCCACATTGACTCAGCCACAAATAGGCAGCTAGTCATTGGGGGGGGGGCACCCTGAAAAGAAGCCAGATGCACTGTATCCATACCTTGCGTACTGTTGCCTATAGAAGCTGTCAGGGCCTAGCCCCACAGACCACTAGGCTCAGGTAGGTGGAGCCGAGGGGAAGGAGCTCTTCATTTTTCATCTGTGAAGGACAGATGGTTGAGCAGTTATCCTTTTCCATAAATAGTGGAAAAAGAATAGTGGAAAAGGAACTGGGTAAGCACCATTCAAAAATGCTTAACATTTCCAAGAATTAAACTATTTGGTACCTTCCCACTCCCAAGGAGTCCCCCTGCCAGCAGCTTCAGTGGCAAGAACAGCTTTAGCCAACAGTTTCCATCGAGTTCTAGGGTCTGGGAGATCAGAATCATTAGGCACCAGGCAACTCACCACACCTCCTGATAAGTTGCATCAACAGAAAATGCAACAGTAACTAACTGATGCTTACTGGACTGTCAGAACATGTCCATATGGCTTTAGCAATGCCTCCAAATGCTCTACCAAGAAGCAGCCCATCCACCTACTCCTGCTCTTTACCAGACTGGAAGGGAGGCAATGAACCTGAAGCCACCTTGTGGGCACTCCCTGCTGCCATTGCCACATTCACCAGAGACGCATCTTGACAGCAGTGTGTGGGGAAGTGGGGGAAAGTATGCAAAAGCAGGAGTTACCATGGGACCGCTTCACTGTCTTCTTTCCAGGTTTAACATGCACCAAGGAGTGGGTGGGCAAGGCATATTTCTTTGAAGCACTCTCAGGAGCACCAAAGAAGTAATATAAAGCTATCTTTATTAGGTAATGCAACAGCCAACCCACACTTGAACTGAAGCACAAGCACCGCATCCGCAGCCTTGAAAACTAGCCTTCTGGACAGGTGGAACTATCATAACCTGTACTGGTCTGACCCCGGCAAGACTAAAGCCTGAGAGCAGCACTCAAGAAAGTGTGCTGTAGCCTACGGCTGACATTTAAGAGCTGAAAATCTGGGTGCCTAATATGAAGAACTGAAAAATCAGGCAACTTCGTTAAAAGGTCCTTAACAGGCACAGTTCATGTTGCAAGCACTCTGCAACCCTAACAGGCAGGAAGTTTATTAAGCTGCCACAGCATGGCCGTAGGTGCCTTAATTTAGTTTCGAAGGTTTAGCCAATGTTGCTACATATGCAAACAAGAGCAGCATAGCAATAATGAATACCTTCTGGAGAGCAAACTACCTTATAGAACCTCTTATTTCAGCTACTCTTAATCAGGATTTTTCAGCTGTAGTAAAATCTGCATTGACTGGCACAAATCTATCCCTGTTGTTGATACAATATCATCCCAACACCTGCTGGGACAGTATACCACTACTATTTTCAAAAGTCAAGGTATACACAAACTTCTACCCAGGTTAAATCCAGAGCTAAACTTTCCTGTATTGAATAGGATCTGAATCTAGTGGGTTGGCTCAGGCCTAGTGCTATTGTAATAAACTATAAAGAAAGCCTTGCTTTTCTTCGCTGCAAGAACCACATAAAAAGTTTCCTAGACCAGTGTATTCATAACCTCATGGTTACAAACACAACAGTATTTCAAAAAAAGTTATTATAGGCAAACAAATCCAGATTAGAAGACAACAGCCCAGAACAATGGATGTGCTTAATGCTATTAATGTTTAAAAGCTGTGCCACTTTGAAATAATGTTGAGCTTTGATTTTACAACAGGGAAACTGCTGGCTTTTGTCTAATTTCCATGCTACTGTTCCTTGGGGAGTCACCATATTTCAAACATGTCTAGCTTAATGAAATTCTTTTTATTTCAGTCTGTTTTGGTGTAGCAGATAAAAATAAAGCTGACAAGTATTTCAGATTCATGGCATCAGTCTAGCTCAGGCAAAGCAAGTAGAGTAGAATTGAGCCAAGTGGGACTGTAATACCACTGGAGTATTAGCTAGATTAAACATTAATAATGACTTCTTTCTTCTTTTGATCAGTGAAGTAGCAATGAAGTGGTAAAGGCAAAGTCTACGATGTTGACATACATTTTTATTATCTCCTAGTCAATTTTTTTGAAGTCTTGGGAACTGGCTCCACAAATACTTCCCAGGTCAAAGGCAGAGAGAGTGAGTGAGAATTATGTTATTTTATTTCAGCTGTGAAAAGGCTGTGCAACTTTGAATATTAAACAAAATTAAGCTTTCAGAAATTAGCAAGAAACAAGTCAAGTAAATTTTTAAGCTGAAGTCTAGTGTTGCTAAATTAAAGCTGCAGATACTTACAGGGGTTCAGATATAAAATTACCCCAATAACCTTCTACGACCAAATTGAGCACATTCCAATTAAATGTTATTTGAGCTTCAGTTTTGTTTTCCATTTTCACCATTTCTGCACATGCTGGTTGTGCTAGGCCTATCTGCTGTGCATGTGGGGCAATGACCTAGGCCTGCCAGGAAAACTACAAGCCTCTCGTGGTTACAGGGAGGCCACTAGATGCATACCAACTGATCAGTGGGGACAACAATTGAAAAAGCAGGGACAGAAGCGAAGGTCACAGGATGATAATGATCGATCGGGGGGGGGGGGGGGGGGAATTCCAAGAAGAGAATACCAACTTGTGTCCACTGCCCCCCAAACCTATCCAAGCAGGCAATGGAGAAACACTGCCTGGAGACACACATGGAGGAGCAACAGAAAAAAAAAACAACAGTCATCTAGATTCCATCTAGCCAGGGCCTCCTTCCTGGTCTGGCAGAAGGTAAATTTGGCCACAGCCAGAAAGATGTTGACCTAGAGGTCCTGGGACTCAGAGGAGCAGTGGGCAGAGAGCGCATAAAATAAGAGGTGCACGAAGAAGTTCAGCCAGATCCTCCAGAGGAGATTCCTGAAGAGGCAGTGGAGGGGCTGCAGCCTGGTACATGCAAGGTAGGCATGCACCAGGGTCTTCCTCTGTCCACAGAGGGGCAAGTGTTGCAGGAGTTGATAAAAGTGTGCCAGATAAGCGTCCATGCAGATGGTTCTGTGTAGGAGCCAGAAGCCTAGATCCCTGGTGGCGTGTGGGATTATGGTAGAATACAAGATGGAAGGACTAGTAGGGAGCCCTACCTTTCCAATTCAGCTGGATACAAAAAGTACCAAAGAAATCTCATGGAAAAAGCCATGTCCTTACAAGATTTTCAGCCTCGTTTTGCAGATCCCAGGGGCCTACAAAAAACAAACCACCCCCACCAAAATCTGAAGTTCATAGTGTGTTTTTTTAAGTAAACCTGAAATGTGAGCCTTTGAAATTTGCCTATCATTACTAGGGGCTGCAACAAAGAAGCTTGGGCATCAAAAGACATATTTAAAGTGTTGGAGAGTGATTTGGTTTTGTTCACTCTTATCTTGTCAAATGGACTTTTTTATTATGATTTTGGTCAGGTTTTTCCAATGTTGTATGTTTTGGTTTTGTCAAAAAAATATGAAAATTACAGTGAATAACATGTTTTCATGGAAACCATGTAGCACATTTTTGGACCTGTTTTAACCAGAATCATGACATACAGAGGATACCATAAATTATTAATGGGAAAGGTGAGGAGGGGAAAATTCCTCCCCATTCCTCCAAATCTCAAACTAATGGAGACAGAAGAAATCCTAATCCTTTTCCTTTCTTTCAGTGTGAAAGAGGAAACTGAGACAGAGGTCTGAGAATGACCAGCATGTCAACTAGCTGCTAGTAATTAGGGTGCAGAAAGCATTGAACTACTCAAGGGTGCATCTACAAGAGACATTTACTGCAGAGCTGCCTAATTAGCTTTGCAGTAAAGTCTCAACATGTACAGGTGTAGCCCTTTTAACCTACAGGAAACTAATTCACTCCACCATAGGTTAGTACTTGTAAATACAAGTACTATCCTACAGAAGCACTCTTTAATGCACAGCAGTGCATGTGTAGATGCTGACAGGCTGGCTGGGGCATGAGGGTGCTTCACTACAAGAGCTGCCTGCTGGCTAGCCCCACACCAGACCACCCTTGTGCCTCAACCAGCCCCTCTGCAGCAAGTTGAACTGGGTCAGAGCAGCCGCAGGCTGGAAGACTGGCCCTCTGGGACCCATGCCAGCCAAGGCTGCTCCAACCCAGCTCAACCTGATGTGGTCCTGGGTGCACATGTAAACGTGGTGCCAAGGCGTAATAAATTCTGATGCAATATGAACCAGAGTTTAGTGAGCTGTGCTAATAGCACCTGTAGATGCACGCAAGTAGTACTAAATTACTACTGAACTGCTCTATTAGTACTTGTGGGATAATTCAGTATTTCCTGTCATCTATGACCTTATTACAGAAACCTAGTTAACAGCAGACTTTGCTGTTAAGAAACATATCAATCTGTTTATTTCTTTGGGTACGAAATAGAAAAACCCGTATAAGCACAAATATCTATCAAAGGGTTTCTTACTGCCTCAGCATCTCTGCTGGTCAATAATATCCTTGGAATAATTCCCAGCTGAACTAAATCCCAGACATCCTACGACACAGACTGTTGACTGTGGATAATGAACAATTATCATGTGAACAATTAGATGCTGCTATGGCTAGACTTGACCCATGCATAGATTTTCCACAAGCTGTAATATTTTTCCCTTTCGTACTTTCCACATTTGTGTAGCATATTAGTACTATTTTGTAATCATTTTGTCCTTTTTTGCACCCACTCCACAGTACTGCTAGAGCTACTGGAGCGGAGGGGGGTGGGGGGAAAGAACAGTTTCTAATACACAAGAGATGCCATTTAAAAATAAACACAAGGGCCAGGTACAAACATTACAATTTGACTGGTATAAGTGATCAGTGATCATCCTATACCTGTAACAGAACAGATGTTCAGCACACAAAACCAGTCTATAATCCAGTTCAGACCAGGCAACCCCTAGCTGGCAGCTCGCTGCTCCTCCCTCCCTTCTGACAGCCCTGTGGGGCTGGGCTGGGCTGCATTAGCCCAGCCCTGATTGCAGGACAAATTAACTTAGGGAACACAAGTTCCCAATGGCTCTCTAAAGTAGAACACCTTAATCTGGTACCTCATTTAAGGAGGATTAATTTTTCGTGTGATCAGCCACTTTAAAAGCGCTCTGCAGCCATGCACATGTCACAGCACAGCTGTAGAAGGCTTTGGGGGGTGGGCGATTGCACAAGAAATAACTTCTGTCTGTGCCCTTTATACCAAAAGGTATTTAATGGATTTCACAGCAGATCTGTCTGTCTTCATTGAGTGTGAAGATCTGCCCCGTGTCCTGTCCAAGAAGTTCCAAACCCCTCCTATGGGAAGGGGGAGGGCACTTGAGATTAACCTCATGGAGTCTCAGGGATTTATTGGGTTTTTTGTGGATTTTGCTAGAAGGGAAAAATGCAGCGCATACCCCACATTCTCTTCCACAGGAATAAAGGACTTCCTCCCTTTTGATCTTTCTGCCACCAGTGGCACACAGCTTTTACTCAGTGCCTCACTGGGATTCAAGTTACTGCTTATAAGTGTCTCTACCAATTTAAAACCAGTCTAGACTTAAATAAGATAATTAAAGGTCTTTCCTCATCTCCCTTAAAAGAAAAGACTCAAGTACAGAGGCCTTATGCAGTAAATTAATTCACAGCAAAAGTAGTCAGTTCCTCACCCAAACAAGATATTAAAACACAGAAACAATGTGGTACAAAAGAAGAATATCCAATTCCATATTATTAAAATGGGAGCTATTGGGTGATTCTTACATGAACACAGTCAAGTAACATCAAGAGAGACAAGAACCTCTTTGAAAATATCTACATCTCGTACATTCCAGAGGTGATATTCTCCAGTACTGTTATCACTTTCCTGTCTTGAGAATTCCTGATAATTTCATGTAATTGTTGTAACCAAGTCTCCCCATTTGCTTTGATGTAAAATGTTCTTGGCACACTGCCCTATTATAAAACAGAAAAGCAAGGGGAGGAGAATGAAGCTCTGCATATAGGTCCTAGATACTCCAAGTTCTCTGTATTTGTTTATTCTCAATCCGTTCATGCTCTTGCATTTTCAACACCACCTCCACAAAATGACGTTCTGATTTTACTTTGCATACTTGTAAATAAAATAAAATAAATTGCTACTCTGTGAAAACAATGTAACCTCTTCCACATTATCAAGCTGGACATGAATTTCAGCCACAGGAGGCACTGTTATTTTAAATGAAACCAAATGCAGATGCTTACTAGCCGAGTTTACGCTTCTTCCCATCACTATGAAAAAGTTCAGTTCTTTTGCTTTTGCCACACATCACCAGGAATTTTGTTAACAATTTCCTTACGCATGACATACAGCTTACAGAAAAAGGCAATGAAATAGGGTAAGTCCATTACTAGTTACAGTCAAAGCAAACAAAAGTGACTTCAATCAGTAGTAAATGTCTATGACAAGATGAGGGGCCATCATTTTTCTCCTTTTGGTTTAAAAAGGCTAGCAGCTCTGCAGTGCTCAAGAAAGCAACAGTCTACTGGAACCAGGAATAGCAGCAAGGACTATTTGGGGTTCCACCTATAGCCAACTGACCTCATAAAAATCTCTCTATTTCAGTTGTAGAACTCTGCATGAATGCCTGCCTCCATCCCACAGGGGGAATTCTTTGATAAGAATGAGAATAATAAAAGCCAACTCATTTTTCACCTATAACCTGAATGAGATTTTAATTCCAGTGCCCACCCTAGTTACCCATGTAGTAATACACTATAATTCTTATTTCACAAAAGAAAGGCACGTACACAAAAAAATACTCCAAAATGTAATATTTTCAAGAGCACTCAGCATCAGCCTAACTTAGCTCTCATACTGACTTCAATGGGAAGAGAGTCAGACCCATGGTGAGTGCTTTTGAAGAATCCCACACAACCCATCCAATACAGCCAAGTCAGTGTTGCTGGACAAACCTCATCTTGTAATATTTCCTCATGGTGTCCACGGAGATGGTTTTTTTCTGAACTGGGGCCCTGGAGGCCTGATTCAGGACAACAGTTACACCAACAGTTGAAAGTTAAGCACATGCTTAAGTGCTGTTCTGAACCAAGATGGACTGAAGTACATGCTTACATTAGATCTTCAGCTGAAGCCATAATTCTGTTTTTGGTTTTGAGTGGTTGATTTATTTTTGTTCCTTAATCTAGGCAGTTTACAAAATAGCTTGTAAATTCCTTTCTCTATGCCGTAATTATTAAACTCACATGTTTTACAAACTTACCAGAAGCATTTTCAGTTCCCCATCACCACTCTTCATTTTGTGCGCTTCAGGAGCTGCTCTAATTAACCAGGCAGCTTCTCTGAACCATGTACTATCACAGAATGGCTGACTCCTTTCAGTACAGTGACTCTAGGTCTCCTGTAACAGAACAGGCATTTCTCTGATGGACCCAATTAGAAGGGTGAGGCAGCACCTGGGACTAATAAATACAGAAAGAGAATTCAGCAAGTAGTATTTGGCTGGGGGAGAAAGAGTTGTAGAAATTCCCTGGAGAAACCTGAGACTAGGGGAGTAGGAGAAAGGTTGGCTTAATTGCTGACTTCCAAAAGGGAGAAGGCTGAAGGCAGGAGGATCTGGTGGCAATCTTGCACTCAACTGATACAGTCATGGCCAGAGAGACACAGTCATGGAAGAAAGAAGAAATGGTGGGTCCTGGCATAGCAGGTGGCACCCAGGTTACTTATGAGATCAGGGAATGCAAGAAGCCCCTAATGCATGCAGCACCCTAGGCCTGGAGAACCAATGACAATGACCACCTGGGGTGACGAGGAACAATGGTCATAAGCTGATGGAGAATAGGTTTAGGTTAGACATCAGAAGGCAATATTTTACAGTTAGGGTGGCCAAAATCTGGAACCAGCTTCCCAGGGAAGTGGTCCTCACCCCTACCTTGGGCAAATTCAAGAGGAGGTTGGACAATCACCTGTCTGGGGTCTTGTGAACCCAGCATTCATTCCTGCCTGTGGCAGGGGGTCAGGCTAGATGATCTGTTCAGGTCCCTCCTGACCCGAGGTACTATGAAACTGAATATGCAACTATAATAACTAAACAAATGTGATTGTTAAACAGTTCCTTTGCTGACTATCAAGTTCTGCAGAAGAGTGTATAAGCGAACAAATGGAAAAGCATATAAAGACAAATATCCAGAATTTCTACTGAACAGACAGTGAAACCACTTCAAATGGATGGTATCATCAGTTGTTATCCCATAAGTGTTTTTAAAATCTAGCTATTTTAGCTGCAGTCAGTCAATTGAGCATGCACATTTATATGCACTGTATTTATGGTTTAATATTTTAAAAAAGAATCAAATTTAGGGCTTCCCAACCCCTTTCTTCATTATTCAAGGAGAAGACAGAGGCAATGGCCATTATTATTCTGATGACAGCATCATCACAGTTCAACTAAGCAACACCAGGGGAACTTACCAACAGAATTGCAGGCCATGAATTCTGTGTGCCCAGAACTATTGTCCAGCAGGGAAGCCAGCCTATCCATATTTAGATAGTAGACAGGTAGACAGATGAGATCAAAACTTTAAGGAACATGTTCCTTCAGGGACTTTTTGAAGGAATTCACTTTCTTACACTAAGCCAAGCACACACTAAGCTTTGCACCTGAGAGGAAAGAAGATGGAAAGCACATCTGCATTTTTCAGTTCCATGCAGTAGGTAGGCAAGGCTGAGCAATAGGAGGTATTTTTTCATCAAGCAGTTTGAATGCTTGGGACAGGCCTCACAGTGGAATAAGGATTTTAGATGCCATTTTAATGTAGAGTGGAATGTATACAAGTGTCCCATATTGAGCACCAAGGCTAAGCGCAGACAATCAAAGAGCCCAAGGCTGAATCAATTCAAACCTTGCAGGTCAGTCTAAGCCAGGAGTTCTCAAAGTGTTTATGCCATGGCCCAGCAAACTGAAGCCCAGAAGTGGCTGTGGCCCAGCAAACCATGGCCCAGCAGTCACAGCTCACCACAGCTGGAATTTTCCACCAGCAGACAGGTAAGGATACCCCCACCCTGTGGGTGGGGGGGGTGAACCAACCCCTGCGCTGCACAAGGAGCCGTGGCCTCTTCGCCCAGCTCTGGTGGACCGCAGTTTGCTGGTCTGTGACCACTTCCGGTCTGGTAGCCAACTGTGCTGTGGACCAGCAGCCAACCCGCCAAGGTCCAGCACTGGGCCACAGCCCAGGGATTGAGAACCGCTGGTCTAAGCTGCATAAATTGAACCAATAAGCAAGTGAACAGACATTCACTTTTGATTCTAGAAATGCAGCTACATGCCTGCAGTGGCTCAGGCCAGAAGCTGGAGGGCACTAGAGTACACCTCCCTGCTTAGCTGGAGCAGACGGCTTGAGCCAAAACTAGCCCACCCATCCTGCAAGGTGGGGGGAGGAGGCTGCAAAGCATCCTGGGATGCTGGGGGACTGTGAGTTAACTTGAATCTGGTTCATCTTCAACCAGTTTTTCACCATTTTGAAAGCAGTTTATGTGCACTGAACTTCTGTTGTGTTACAGATTTGAACTGGTTTCCAATCATTATACCAGCTTATGTGTAATTTCTGTCCCTAGCCCAAATGGTAACAGTTAATGCTGCATATGGTTCTCAAGGCTGCAACCCTGTGACTTCCAGCAATTTCCTTTGGCTGAAACTGTAAGGCATTCATTCTCAGAAATTAATGTCTTAGTGTGCAGGCACTCCAAACTAACTTTAAACTAACTGTCTCAGATACTGATAGCAGGCTAGGCACTGAAGCAGGGAACTCACTGAGGGCTGCAAAACCACCCAAGGACAAGATAAATTTGCCACGTTGATCTCCATGCTGCTGTGGCTGAACTGCTAGCAGTACTCAAGCTAGTTAGTTTGCACTAAGCCAAATGTATTGTGAACTTGAAGCGTAAGCAAAAAGAGAATAGAGACCACTCTTACATACCTAGGATATTTCAAATGACTTGGACAAGGGGGTGAAAAGCACCTTGTTCAAATTCACGGATGACACTAAGATGTGCGGAGAAATGAGCACACTGGAGGAGAGGGACAGGCTGCAACTAGATCTGGACAGGTTACAGGGGTGGGCAGATGAGAACAGGATGGGTTTCAATACGGACAAGTGCAAGGTATTGCACCTGGGGAGGAGGAACCAGCAGCATACCTACAGGCTGAGGAACTCCAGCCTTCTCACCACACCCAGAGGCAGAAAAGGATCTTGGAGTCATTATTGATTCCAAAATGAACATGGGCCGCCAATGTGGGGACGTGGTCAGGAAGGCTAACCGCACCTTGTCATGCATCCACAGATGCATCACAAGCAGGTCCAAGGAGGTGATCCTCCCCCTCTATGCGACACTGGCCAGGCTGCAGCTGGAGTACTGCGTCCAGTTCTGGGTGCCACACTTCAGGAGGGATGTGGACAGTATTGAGAGGGTCCAAAGGAGGGCTACTCGCATGATCAGGGGGTAGCAAGGCAGGCCCTACGAGGAGAGACTAAGGGACCTGAACCTGTTCAGCCTCCATAAGAGAAGGCTGAGAGGGCATCTGGTGGCCATTTACAAACTCTCCAAGGGGGACCAGCAGCCATTGGGGGAGTCCCTGTTCCCACAGCATTCTTTTCTGCCCATGGCAGGGGGTCGGACTTGATGATCTGCTCAGGTCCCTTTAGACCCTACGAACTATGAAGCTATGAAACAGTTATGCATACTATTATTATATTTTCAAGTGTTACCTAATAATTTTGTCAAGGGGGACCAGCAGGCAATGGGAGAGTCCCTGTTCCCCCGAGCACTACTGGGAGTAACAAGGAATAACGGCCATAAGTTGACTGAGAGTAGATTCAGGCTAGACATCAGGAGGCGGTACTTCACAGTCAGGGCGGCTAGGATCTGGAACCAACTTCCAAGGGAAGTAAGTGGTGCTCATTCCTACCCTGGGGGTCTTCAAAAGGAGGCTAGACAATCACATAGCGGGGGTCGTTTGACCCCAGCATCCTTTCTTGCCCATGGCAGGGGTTGGACTTGATGATCTGCTTAGGTCCCTTCCGACACTACCAACTATGAAACTATGAATTGTTTATCAAAAAAATAAGGGCCCCTGATTCAGCAAGGTATTTCAGCACATGAGTAAGTGTGATCATATGTGTATAGTTCTACTGATTTCAGTGAAACTATACATTTAGAATAACACCCTCAGCCCTGTTCTAGACCTTGTACTTAACACAGTCCTTCTGAGGGCCCCTTTACAAGTAGGGTGCCATTATGGGAGTGAAGTGGGGCAGTGTTACTGCCTCTACAGTTGTCCAGAGAGGTGGTTGTAATTTAGATAGACCTCCAGTGGGGAGGGCAGGTACTAAAGGGGAACTTCAACCTGAAAAACTTCATGAGCGAAATTTCAGGTCTCATAGATTCTGGCTTTTACTCGCACTGGACACCAACAGCAAGTTGCAAGAAACTGAACATTCCTACATATGCCTACTGGTCAGTCTTCCTTTCAGGCAAACCAGACCTCCCTGATATTGACAGGAAAATGGAAAAAACACTAGCCCTTTGTCAGTTTGGCTCAATGAGCACTTTTTTCCTGATCCCCCAAAGAAACAATTGCAATTGCAAATGCAGCATCCTAAATACACAGTTCCTATACTCCTTCCTAGGCACAGGGCAGGAAGCTGAGGCTGCATAAGGATACAAGAAGCCTAAAACCCTTGGTAATATTTTCAGTCAATGAAGTATGAATGCAGGGGAAGTAAAGAGAAGCTTCCAGATACCCTTTGTGTGGCTATTAGGAGCATAGAGTGCTTGGATGAGCCCAGCACTGTAGTGGAATCACTAGTTTCCCAGACATGCACTCACCATTTTCTTTCCAGGGTTCGAGGCTACTGCTTTCTGCTGTATCTCCCCCCCCCCGTGTTTCTGGTGTGCCCCCCCCCCCCCCCCCCCCCAACCTAGTGAGATGAGGACAACTGTTGTTCAAAGGCTATCTAGAAAAATTATCATTTTTTACTGATCTTGTGGATCCATTGGACAAACATTTGCCTGAAAATGCAAGGGGCTGGACTAAAAGGCCAGGGAGGTTTCTCTAAGCCCCATATCCTAATAATGTGATCAGTATAAGTAACAAAAAGAGGTGCATATGTTTCATGCCTGATTAGAGCTGTATTCAGAATATTCCTCACAACCAGCATGTTTAATAGTTTTGATATTATGTATCAAAATTATTTGCTATAGTTTGATTTCAGTTGTAACTAGCTTCTGGAAAAAAAGATGAATAATAGGGTATTTCAGTAGTGTTCAAGTGACATTATTGCTGTGATGGTTCAGGAGCTGAGAGGGGCAAGAATTCTTGTGGGTGATATCTTTTTTTGGACCAACTGTATAATATAGGCATAAGCAAGCTTTCATGTATCACAGTACTTTACCTCAGGCCTCAGGGTATTTCTGGACTTTGCTTAATGCTTTGTCCTATATTCTTTCCTTTTTTTTTTTTCTCTTTTTAGCCGCATTGCTTATTTATATCCTTGGTACCTTTCAAAAATACAAAAGACAGGTTTTAATTTCCAGGCCTGAGCAATATTTTTAATATAACAATTTGGATTTTACAAGAAGACAAAAACAAAAGATATGCTTCTGGTGCCAGAAGATTTCTCCATCTAGTTTAGGTACCACAATGACTACTATAACCTAGAGCCTCACAAGCATGCATGCAGTTATCATCACAACTCTGTATCAATGAAGAGAAGTAGCATTATTCCTATATTACAGGTGGAAGCATTGAGATGCAGAGAGGTTATAAGGCTTGCCCAAGATCTCACAGGAAATTTGCTGCAGAGTCCAGCTTTGAATTGAAGTATCCCAAGTCCTAAATTAGGACCTTAACCACTAGATTATACTTTAATGAGGTTTAAATGGCTGTTTGTATTTAAGCACAGACTATCATTTAAGATGGTAAGGGTTTTTCTTTTTAATATAAAATTAAACCAAGGCTGTGGCTGCTTAATGGAAGGAGCTAAACATGAATTACAAAAGACTGGGTTGGGAACATCTTAGTAATGGCAAAGCCAGCTCACAAAACAGGATTTGACAGAACAATGTAATTTACCCAGAATTCACCAACTTTCAGGCCAGTAAACTTCCCAAGTGCCTGCGTTTGTTAAAAGAACATGGAACAAAAAAATGGGGAAAAGCCAATTAGAAAAGGAATCTTTTCTGTATAATACACCTAATCTTGAACCACATATTTTCTGTGTTCCATAGGAGTACTATTTTATATCTGCCCCGCTGTCATACCTAAGGGGGACTAAAGTAAGTGCTGCGTGATTCCTATAAGTGATATTACATGTACAAGCATATACAGCATATCGTAAAAATATTCATATTTTCAACATGTAAATGAGTTGATATATGCACAATGAGTTATCAAGTATACTTTTTTCCAGCAAAGTAATAACAACTACTAAAGACTATTTTTAGCTTATAAGAGGATAGGATTTTCATAGTCCATGTCAGGACAGATAATAATTTTTATATAATTTACAGGGAGTAAGTTAATGTATAGTTCCAAAGAGCAGCAACAAAAAAAGGCCAGAAATCACCTGCAGCATTACAGACTATAATGTTAATAAGAAGTTGAGACAATCTCAGGAAAATAAGCTCCCCAAGTTTCAGTGGACTTTAGGACAATAACTAGTGCTTACAATAATGAGCTATGTAAGTTTATATAGATCACAGAACACTGGTCTTACTCAGTGAAAAGGAAGTAGAATAAAATGTTTACATTTTTTTAAAGGAGGATTTTTTGCATCTGTAATTAAGTTTGTCTTATCTTCAATTTAATTTTCCTGTTCAACTTCCAGCAGTATTTTAACTGTAAAATGTCATGAATAAAAAGCACTGTCATAGGAAAATCTGGTACTACTTTGTGAATTGATTTTTTTTTTAAGAATGGGCATAAATGCTTCCATGTGTTGCCATGTCCCTGCTGGCAGTTAACTGTGTCCTACTGCTTAACTCCTGTTGCTAAAGAGACTATAAACAGTTGACCAAGAGAGTTCTGACTTTAACAAGGTACGCCTCCAATTCAGAGATGTAGCATACTGTTCTGTGTGTGTGTTTGTCTCTCCTGAGCAGATGTTCTTTGGCCATTAACAAGTGTTTATAGCTGTGAAATGTAGGAATGCCAGCATCAAACCAAAGCCGTCATCTTTCCAAAGAGCTTTAAAAGTTCAGACCACAAAATACTGGAACTAATCTGGTGCTGCTCATTGAAACTATTCCACTGATATTTGATGAAGCCAGAAGCAACAAGGGAAAAGGATAAAGAAGAGAAAGGAAATAGGGATGTTAAAGTAGCAACTTCAGGGGTGCAAGACAGTGCCCAAAAGATTGTCTAACATCTCTCCCAACTATCCTGCCAATCCAAATAAAAGATATCACCAAAACTCTTGCTTCTATATTAGTGATTCAGCCCTCCAGGAAAACCATCTCATCACAGTGAAGCAATGAAATAAGGCAACCAATGACAGTGTAGCCAAGCTGCAGTCATACCAGCCAAAGAAACTAGGTCCAGGTAAGGTTATATATAAAAAACACTGTAATGGTCTATCGGTGTCTATTATTTAAAAAGAGAATACCACAGATTATGTAAGCACCTTATATCATTAAAGCATTAGACTCAGAACAAGAGACAAAGTCTAGTACAAAGGCCAGGCCTGTTCTACCTGCTTGTATGGCACTGCTCCCTTTAAAGCCTCAAAACATTCATGGCTTCAGACATTCGGAGTTGTGCTGATCTGACCCCCAAAGAGCATCATGGATTCTGTAGCCATACTAAATCCCAGACTTTCTAGGTCCTGGAGTCCAAGATGTCATAATTACCCTAAACCTCCTGATTTTTCAAAATAAATGTGGGTTTCCTATACTTGCCTTCTGGGTTTTGAACTGTTAGGATTCCTGCT
>NW_005842080.1:1416180-1426028 GCF_000455745.1 Alligator sinensis | reverse complement strand
GCAATTGTGAGAGCCAAAACCTTTTTTTTTTAAACTGAGCTATGGGATCTTAACACACACGTGACTTCAGGAGCTGGAGCTTTAACAAAATACCTTCTAGTGCAAAACCAATTATAGTCAGAAAGCAGGGTAGATTTGCACCTTATGGAATAAGAGCCTTGTTACACATTAATTTTAGACAACAACTGGAGCTCTTAACCTTTGGATTGTCTGCACATTAACACCTGAAACTTGTTTTAAGCACACTTAAGGAGGCTTGAAGTTATGCCACTCCAGGGCAGGTTTATCTCTGATCCATGTTACTTAGTTCACGTTCCATTAACATATGCTACTCCCCACAGATGTGCCGCTCAAGTTGCAGTCCTCCAACATCCCAGGATGCAATGTCCCCTTTCTCCACCCTCCTGTTCTGTGCAGACAAATTTTCTACCCCCTGAACTCTACTGCCCAGGGGGTGGTTCTGGCATCAAGCCAACTCCCATACCCAGGACTGTATTGGCAAGTCACAGCTGTGCAAGTGGGGGACAGGCAGAGAAGATTTTAGCCGTAAGGTGTGACTGCTCCAAACTTGAGCTAGCACTAACACTGATCAACATTTGAGCAGTTGAAAGTGCAACATATAACAGGGCCCTAACATGCCTAATTACCTCTCTAAAACCAATTATAAACATTGAGAAAGTTGGTACCACCTAAACAGCCACTAAACAGTGAGCACAGGGCTCAGATTTACAAAGCTGTTGATCTTCAGGCAAAGGCCATGGCAAGTTGCAATTCACACTGGTACACCAGGGGTTTATACTAGGAGTGTGCAAAATGGACCTTATTTGATTTGGATTCAGATTCAGCCCAAAAGGAGGACAGTAATTCAATTAGTGAGTTCAGATCACTGCCCCCGATTCAATTCAGCCGAATCTGAAGATTCGATGCTGATTCAGAGAATCAGCGATTCGAACATAGGCACAGCTTTAAATGTTTTTTCTACATACCTCGAGGTACCAGGCATGGCTTGTGAATGCTGTGATGGTGGGGCGGATGTGCAGGGGGCCCCCTGTGTGCTCAGTGGTGAACCTGGAAGTGGACCAGAAGTACTTCCAGCCTACTTCCAGGTCCACCTGGAAGCACCCAGGGGACTCCCCCATGCCCCTCTGGCTCAGCGATCAGCTGTGGAGGGACCCCAGGTGCCCCACCAGACCCAGGAGGCACCAGTCACCGAGCCAGCAAGGTGTGGGACCCCCCTCCACGTGCTCTCTGGCAGACCCAGAAGTGCTTCTGGTCCACTTCTGAGTCTGCTGCTAAGCATGCTGGGAAGCCCCCCTGCACTTCTATGGGACGCTCCATGGGACCCAGCATCGCAGCATTCACAAGCCACCTGCTACCTAGAGATATGTAGAAAAAAACATTTAAAGCTATGTCTATGTCTGAAATACCGAATCTTTCTGAATCAATTCAGAGGGTTCCAATTCGATTTGGAGAGGTTAAAGGGCCTCCGATTCAATTTGGATTAAGAGATTCAGCCACCAAATCAAGCCGAATCTCTGTCGAATCAAATCTGGGACCGAAGCTTTGCACAGCCCTAGTTTACACCAGAGCAGCTTCCCGGCTATATTAATGACAGAAAGTCCCACTGTAGTAGCTTTCCCAGCAGATGAAAACTCACTACAGTATATGTCCTTCCCAAATGCCTTGCAAAGCCTAAGAGCATGCCTTGTGGGCTTTGGAAAGAAGAATAGGGTAACCACCCACCTGTAATTGGACAGGACAGTCCTGAAATGTGAACATCAAGTCCCAGTACTGGGCTGAATGACTCCGGGACAGCATTTGTCATGGATTCCCAGTCTCATGCAGGGATCTGGGTTTTCTGTTCACCATAGAAAAAACACAGGAAAGGTTTGGATTCCACTTGCAGGCAGGCAGAATTCCATGGCAGAGCAGGGACAGGACAGAGTCACAGATGGCTCATCCAGAGAGTGGGGGGTGGGGGCGCTCCCCATTGCTGTGTGCACTCCTAAGGAGAGGAGGCATTGGGGGTCTGGTGGAGGGGGGGTGGGGGGGGGGGGGTGGGGGGGGGGGCACACGTGCCCTCCCCAGATTTGTACATAGAGCGGGTGTGGGCTGCCCTGCTGCCCTCCCAGAAGGAGCCCTGCATCAGCCATTTCACCATGGTAAGGTATGCCCTGCCCACCCAGCAGCAGCAGGGGTGGTGGGAACAGCAGAGTTGTGCTCCCCACTGCTGCTGGGCAGGCAGGGAGCACCTCACCATGGGGGTGCAGTTGGCGGGGGGCTGCTAGGGGGAGGGCAGCAGGACTGGGAGTCCTGAGCCTGCATCATGCAGCCCGCATCCTCCCCCATCCACCACAGGCTCTGCTCTGCTCCAGCTGTGCCACCTGTGGAGAGGGAAGAGTGGGGAGATAGGTGTGTGTCCTGCCTTTCGATTTTGAAAAGGTGGTCATCCTAGAGAAGTCAAGAGCTTGACCTGGGAACTGGCTGAGGCCGCATGCTCCAGGACCATGGTTGTCATGGGTGACTTCAAGTACCGTGACATCTCATGGGAGGATCACTCAGCAAAATCCGAGCGATTGCAAAGCTTCCTATCGTATGTGGATGACTTCTACCTGACCCAAGAAGTCTACGGGCCAACGAGAGGTAAAGCGCTGCTCGACCTGGTACTGGCAACTGGGGATGACCTAATTGGCAACCTAGTGATTGATGGGAAGCTGGGTGACAGCAACCATGAGCTGATCACCTTCGCTGTCCACCGTAAAGCTGGCAGGTCAGTCAGCAACACGGAAGTCCTTGACTTCAGGAAAGCTGACTTTGACAAGCTCAGGAGGCTTGTCAGTGAGGCCCTAAGGGACCACAACCCAAAGGGGAGGGGAGTTCAGGAAGAGTGGTTGCTCCTCCAGGGAGCGATCCTCAATGCACAAGCTAATTCTATTCCAACTCGGAGGAAAGGCAGCAAGAGGGCACAGCAGCCCCCCTGGCTCCCCAGAGATCTAGCAGACCTCCTGAGGCTAAAAAGAAAGGCCTACAAAGGATGAAGGGTGGGATTCACCTCCAAGGAGGAATATTCTGCACTGGTCCGGTTCTGCAGGGAGCAAACCAGGAAAGCCAAGGCTGCAACTGAACTCCAACTAACTTTGAGCATCAAGGACAATAAAAAATCCTTTTTTAGATATGTGGGGAGCCGGAGGAAAGGGCAACATTGGACTCCGGCTGAACCAGATGGGACATCTGACAACTGACGCCCAGGAAAAAGCCAACCTGTTAAATGGGTACTTTTCATCAGTCTTTCATCAGTCCCCAGGAGTTTTTGTCCTTCAGTGAACACAGAAAGGGAAGCAGACAGTATAGGTTACCCCATTTAAACAGGAGAAACAACATCAGGAGTAATAATTAAACTAAGCAGTTTGGAGCTGATGTTGCGATTCTCTCAAACATGTGTCATTTCTTGTTAGAGAAGGAAAGAATCCAACACACAAAAAAAAAGGATTTTGATGATTTTTAAGACCACAAGGGACAATGCCAAATCCCTCATTCATCTTTTAACAGGTCTTCAGCAGCCCTTGTGGCTGCCGTAGCTCACTGCTTCCTACCATACAAGTCCTATGGGTGGAAACAGATGTCGCCTTTCACATCATCTGTGTGCCACCAGAAAAATCTTCGTGGCAGCAGAAAGGTGAAGCAAAAAGGTGAAGAAAAGTGAAGCAAACAAACCTCCATGCCCTTTATTGTGCCACAAATGCAGCTGCAATGAAGGTGGTGTCAATTTGTGCTGCTACTTAGTGGTGGATGCCTGTTTACTTCGTGGTGTGATCCCGAGGGGTGTCTCAGTAAGCAGGGAAGCCCTGACTTTCTCCGCTTACAGAAATGCACCCTGAAGATCCTGGGGCATGTCTTGGTAAGAGGGGAAAGCCAAGAAGGTGCTAACGGCTTTAGGGACCCAACCCTGCCCGGGAATTCCTGTGGTGCACCAAACCAGGCCCCTCAAGTCCCCTGACATGTCACTCATTGTCCCGCAGCATCCCTGGGTGGAACAATCACCAAAGTTTGTTTCACCCACTGAAGTGGATCGGCTGTGCCAGAACACCACTGCACAGCTCATCCGCTTCATCTGGTGATGTTTGTTTCTATCCTACTGCGCTTACATACCCCAATCATGCGTTTGGAGGATTGATCACTTACCTCCCAGCTTTCACCTTCCCCTGTCTTTTGTATGTTCCTCCTTGCTTTCCACTGCCTTTTTAATCACCTATTCAAGGCTTTCTTTATCATTATTTTCCCCCATGTTCTTTTTAATCCACTTCTTATTTTGCTCCCTTGTTTCTGAATTTCCACATGGTCTGGAAAAGCTAAAGGCACGCACCACTTTTGCCTCCAGTATATATTATTGGAGCCAAAAGCATAAAATGTAAATTAACTTTAAAAGAAAAGAAGATTTCTTTTACTAACAGGGCAGTTTGGCACTTAAAAATGTTCTCTTGAAACATTTCTTGGTGACCCTATGGAAAGGATGCATGTTATTCATTTGAAGTAGCTAGACAATGCATTTAATAACACATTTTAAATGTTCAAGTAAGAGTAACGCACCTTAACTCCTCTTCTGCTGTAATTTGCAACTAGACCAAAAAAGACCCTTTGATTCAAAACAGTTTATCAAGTTTTTTGCCAAACTTAGCAACATTTCTAAGCTCCATGTTACTTACCTTTAGCTCACACAAGTTTCTATTTCAGTACAAAATAAGGTTCTAGGACTAAATTAGGGTTCTTTTATTATATAACCACACTTACATGATTTTGCTTGTAAAAAATAAGTGACTGAGGGCTACACACATTTAAGGGCACTTGTACATGTGATGGGGGTTTAATCCCCAAAATTATATTCTATGGCCCCTAAATTGAAATTGTGGGTTTTTAATAGAAATCCACCATGTCAATTTTTCCATCACTTTGCAGCAAGAGGCCCAGTCCTTTTTTTTTTTTTCTTTTTTTCTTTTGTCGGAGCTGGAGCCTGCCTGCAGCTGGGGGGATGAGATGCCAGTGGGACAAGCAGCCCCTGCGCTGTGTAGGATGTTGGTCCTTCCCTCCACAGCAGCAGCACCCCCTGGAGCCACCCAGACAGGTTACTAGCAGGCAGCACCTGGCTCAATCCAACTCTTTCTTGACCCCAAGCTGGGGCAATACCTGGCCCACTAGCAGCCTACTCAGGTGGCCCCAGGGGGTTCCACCACCATGAAGGGAAGGATCAGGGCCACTCAGGGGCTACTCAGCCTGTCGGCAGCCTGCCTTCCCCACCCCCTGGCCACAGGAGAGGCGGGCAGGCTCCACCAAAAAAAAAAAAAAAGGATCGGGCCCCATGCCACTTCTGCCTTCAGCAGGTACCTGCTGAAGGCAGAAGTGGTGAGGGGCCTGATCCTTTTTTTCTGCGGAGTCTGCCTGCCTCTCCCTTGGCTGGGGCGTGAGTTAACAGCCACATCATTTCAATTTGCAACTTTGCAAACTAAACTATATCTGGATGTAGTTTAGTTTGCAACAATGTAAAGTCATTTAAACCCCCAAAAGTCTTGCACATGTACACTGTGACGTCATTAAGCCACACAAAGTGATATTTTCATTACGTGTACACTTTAATGTCATCACGTGTACAAGTGCCCTTAGACATTAGCTATTTATGTCCTTGAGTAGCAGTATATCAAGAAATAGCTGCACACTGAGAAAACAGAATAGGTCCACATTTCACCTTGGTATATACTAACTATGTGTATTTAGTGTATAAACAAAAACCTCATTGGAGCTCTGTCTCCTTAAAAGCCTTCAATGCAAGGTAAGGACAGTCCTGAGGGCAGCCCAGACTTTCATGTGGTTGCTCACAGGTCTTGAGGCATCCAGGGTGTTGGCCATACACTCTCATACTCCCCATGCCTGACACCTGATTCAGGTGCAAGGCATGCAGAAGGCTTCTTATGGCATGAATATTCCAGGGATGGTAAAGAGCTGTGCTGTTGCGCTGATGCCAAAGGAGTCACAGGATAGGAAGCAAGCCCATTCTGATTGCCACAGAGCTATTTCTATTTATTTTCCTGTGGGTGCATCTACATGAAACATTTACTGTGCAGTAGCCTAATAATACTGTGCAGCAGCAGGCCAGTCAAAAACTGTGCCAATACGCTACTGTGCAGAGTTATTAGGCTACTGCACAGTAAGCATCACAAAAAAACTGCGCACTGGCACTAGTGGGTAGTAACTGTAGTTAACGAGCATTTAGTTAGTACTTCATTAAACAGCTACTAAACTAAATGCACAGTAACTACTGCGCATTAATGAATGTGTAGGCACACCCACTATTCCCTCTAAGAGCTTAATTAGGCTTTCAGTCCTGCTTCATTATTCTGCCTTATTCACTGTATATGTCACATCCACAGTACCTACAGAGTTCTCCCTCTGGCTATACACTCACCAGCCAGTTGTATTAGGGGCCATCTCATCAGGCCCAGCTTCAGAATGGGTTCCAGGAATTTTGCCCAGCCTGGGGTGCAGCGTAGAGAAGATACCCAAGCCCTAAACAAGCTGCATGAGACAATGAAAGAAGCAGTTTAGCCAGGAACAACATGGAGCTCCCCATAAGCTAACTGACTGTTCTGTGCTTCTGAGACCTGAGATAGCTCATTGAGAGTCTGTAGCATAGAGGTATATCTGCAGCCGCAAATCCTCAAGACAGCTGGGAACTACCTGCCTTGTAATTTAAATACACCCTCTTCCAGAACCCCTGGCAGCTGAGTACTCTGGGTCTACAGCTGAACTGCTAGGTGTAGCACATCACACACACGGACTCTGCAACAGATCCTAAAACAGCTTATTCTTTATTTTGACAACAAGAGAAATATGCAGACAAAAATAGTAAATATTACACATATTTCCCTGCCTCAGTTTTCTCACTGCTCTGGAGTACTGAACTGAGGGTAGTGTCCTCTGTGGTGTCGGTGTCCAGTATCCTTTTGTCATCCTGTCCCTTTGCCCTATTTGACAATTTTCCACTCTCCATTTTCCTCTTCCTGCAGACAAGAGGGCAGCCAACCTCCTGAACACACCCCTGGTTCACTCAGAGTACATTTTTTAAGCTTAAAAATCTCTGTCATCCCTAGTCTGGCAGGTAATTGCTACAGGACTTTTCAACAAATGATGGATTCCACATCCCCATAAACTAAGGCATTCAAAAGCCCAGCAGTTTCATAACAACCACTTCATAACATCAACCAGATTTCAGAAGTTATTCATGGACAGTTTCCTCATATTGTCACATTATACAAGTTTAAAAAAGCAGGGGCCCTGGACTCTTTCACAAAGCGATACACTGAAGATGGAACAATGTCAGTCTATGACCTTGTGTCACAATAAGGCTTCCTGCAGCAAGCTACATCTCTAAACAAGGCATTGAAACTTGAGCTATAAAGATACGAATATAAAAGATGCATTGAAATAGGTCATATTTAAGGTGCTCTCATGCCTCCAGATATCGGCTTAACTCAGCACTTAAGAATCCTGAGGAGAGCATTAAGCAATTACCATTACCAGGCTAGCCTCAAGTACTGCCTCAAAGCAATACTTGCCTCAAACCTTTCAAATGCCATAGGTTCAAAATGGTTACCCTTTGTTTAAATCAGAGATCCAGACAAAGTGTCTCCAAGCACAGAGTGGCACATACCTCTGGAGCCACAGCCATGCAATTCTTGCAGTGGATTTTAATGTGTTTAGCTTGGAGTCAAGACACAAGCTTTGCTCAGCCCTTGGGGACCATTTTTTTTTTGTGAGAGATCAGTTTGGCTGGAATTTGCTGATGGAGACTAACAGTGCTGTTGCCTGGGGATGTTTTACCGCTGCTTTGGTTGTCTGGCGTAACCTTTTCCAAAGCACTAACAGGAATGATATGAATATTGTAAATAAAACCAAGCTAAGAAAAATTCTCAAAGCCATGTCTATTCACTGATCTCTCAGAAAGGGGCAGACCTAACCCTTCGCACCAGCTCAGATCCAGGAGAGTATCCTGAGATCAGCTCAAGGTGCTTATAGGGCCCCCATCACCATAGTCTCCAAGCACCACTTAATGTATTTATCCTAACCATACCTCTCTGAGGCAAGGAACTGGTGCCATTCCCAATTACAGATGGCAAAGGGAATATCAGTGGTAGATCCAAAAATCTATATATATCTGAAGCAAAGGGAGTATCAAGGGTAGATCTAAAAAAAAATAAAAAAATAAGTGCCCATAACCCAGATGCCCGTTAGCCAAAAATTCAGACCCTCAAAACCCTTGTTCTCTTACTACCAAACTCTGGAGACACCTAAATCCTTGGGCACTTAAATTTTCACTCCTAACATTCCCCAGGCACAGGACTGAGCAAATAGGCATGTATTTCATGCCTAAGTCATGTTAGGATTCACAAACTAAGGCCAGATCTTAATCCACTTATTAGGTGCCTTAGGCTACAAAGTTTAACCCTATCCCACTCTGTTTGGGTCTGTCAAAAAATATTAATCTGTCTGCCTTTGTAATATATGGTTGTATCCTTAGGAGACACAAAAATTGCTAAGGAGCTATCCACCTGTTGCATAAATGGTTTCCAGGAGCTCAGAAGCAGTGGAAATAGAATCTGGCCCCAAGGGTTTCCCTGTTCGGCTTGCTTTAGATAGGTGTTCTCATAGCACACCTACCAGATTGGGCTCACCACCAATCAAAGGTGCAGAAGGACCAGCAGTTAAGGACCTCAGCTAGGACATAGAATCAGGATTTGAACCTGGCTCTCCTTTCTGGGAAGAGGGCTTGAACCTATATCTCTGTTTCCCAGGTGAATATCTTAATGCTTTATGGCATCTTCTAAGTTGGGGGCTCTTTGCATCCTTTCTGTTGAAGCTCTTCCACTTTTCATGGTCTTGGTAAATAAATACTGGGATAGAGAGAAAGAATACTCCCACATAACTCTGAAGCCTGGTGGTTAATGCGCTGATGTGTGGGAAGGGAAACATGGATTCCAGTCTATGCTCCAATAAATATTTAAATATTGTATGTAGACTAGAAAATATTCAGTACAGGAGACTAAAAGAATTCCCCACTCAGGTTGCTCACAGCCCAGGATAATGTTCTGAACATAGTACCCTGCTTCCACACGAAATGACCAACAGCTAAGACTTAATATATATTTTTAGGGTTACCATATGTCCAGGCTTTCCTGGACAGGTCCTCTTTTTTGGACTCCTGTGCTGTATCCGGGTGGGTTTTGAAAATAAGAGCTAATCTCCAGGTTTTCTGCTCTCCTAGGCTGGCTTCCTGGGTCTAGGAACAGCAGGCAAGGTGAGGCTGTCGGGGGTCATGTGCTCCCTGTGCGGGCTCCAGCAAGCCAGGAGAGAGAGAGAGAGAGAGCGAGAGAGAGAGAGAGAGAGGAGAGAGAGAGAGAGAGAGAGAGAGAGAGCGTGTGCGCACAGCACAGGAGCTGTTTGGGCAGCAGGGCTGGGGAGAGCAGGGGTCTGTGGGTCGAGATTGAGGGCCACCAGCAGGATTGGGAGTGGGGCAGGGGCTGTGGGTCAGGAGTGAGGGGCAACAGCAGGGCTGGGAGGGGGCTGTGTATCAGGAGTGAGGGGCAGTGGGGACAGTATGGGTGACTGTGGGTTGGGTGTGCAGGACACTGGCAGCGCCAGGAGGCTGTGGGTCAGGAGTGAGGGGCATTGGTAGGGCTGGGGTCAGTGGGTCCAGAGTGAGGGGCAGCAGCAGGGCTGGGGTGGGGAGAGTGTGACTTGTCAATGAGGGGCAACAGAATGGGCAGGGGCAAGGGCACTGGCATGTCACTTTGGCCCCCCCC
>NW_005842080.1:1377319-1416104 GCF_000455745.1 Alligator sinensis | reverse complement strand
CCCCCATCATATTTCCCCTCTTCTCCCCCTGGTGACAAGTGTCCTCTTTTTTGGACCTGGAAATATGGTAACCCTATTAATATTTTAGAATTAGTAGTGTATATCTCTGTGCTGATCCCACTAGTTCCATCGTGCTTTCTCTGCAAGCTCTCCTGGCTGGATGATCCAGATAAAGAAGCATCCATTATTATTTGTGATCCTCTGTATTGATTTTCTGACTAAAGGTTCATATCATGTCTCATGTCTTTAAAGGACTAAGATATAACCCCACCATGGAATATCTGAACTGGCTTAGACAGTTCACTGGAAAAGACCACATTTGTGTGAACTGGCTTAGACAGTTCACTGGAAAAGACCACATTTGTGTGAACTGGCTTAGACAGTTCACTGGAAAAGACCACATTTGTGTTTAATAGTGAAAGTTATTAGGGAATAAGCTATCTGACAAGCTTCACTCTTTTCCAGTTTCAAAAAACAATTTGATTTGCAGTAAATTCATTCACCATTCACAATCAATTGAATAATTTACAAACCTGATCCAGTGCTCACAGAAATCAATGGAAAGTGTCATATGGACTTCATTGGGCAATGGATCAGGCTCCACATGAAGCACTGCAATCCTATGGCTTATTTGCTAATGGTTCACTTCAACTATTTACTGTTCATAGTGTGTGATTGCTCTTCTAAGACACATGATATTGTCAATGAGCTGCAGCCACTATTTCAACAAGGCACTTTCACCAAGGGTGTGCGTGATCTTGCAGAAAGGGAAGAATGAGGAACTAGGGAATTCATTCCATTGTTTTCCCATGTAAACAAAAATGCTTCTTTATAAACATAGCCAAGAAAGCAGGCAGCATCAGTGGAAAAGCAAACTCAGATTAAACTGCGCTTGGCTGGAACTTTTTATCCTCTATTCCTCTGAACAATAACATATTGATAGCATTACACTTTATTCATGGTGTTCAATCTGAGTGATCAGTGAATAGGATCCCTCACCTATTTGCAGAAAATAGACTGCATTTCCTGCAATCCACTTTATCACAAAGACAAAACAAAATGAGCCTCTTGGAAGAATTTGGCAAGCTGCAGGAATAAATAAGCTCTGGCAGTATCCAGGATGGATATCAGGGATATTGTCTGCAATTTTACTTCAAAACCAGGAACTCTCAGGTATTCTTTCGCTCCTGAGAAGGTAGCTATAGCTTTCCTCTTCCAGCCTCGCATCAGACTGGGAGGCAAGGGCTCAGAGGCATTCAGGATGCTCTGAGCAGCCTTCAAGATGCCTTTACCTAAATTACAATCACTAGGGGCATAGTATCAGGGATGCATCATGCACCTGCTTTTGGGAAAGGATTTCATATTTTGTATATGAATCTTGCCCAAGACTCTGATGCCTTGTCAGGGTTTGTAGTGCATGGCAGTGATAGCACAGAGTCATGCCTGCTAGTCTGTGCAGAGAACATTTTGCTTCAAGACATTAGCTTTGCGTGCTCTGCCCACCTTTATTCATTTTAAATAGGATGTTAACTGGGAGCTTGAACATTATTCTTTCTGACCTTTTTCATACATGCTTTGCTATAAGTGTGTAAATTTTGCTTTCAGTGCCTGGCCAGTCTATCTGCTGTGGCCTACCAGCCTACAGGAGCCCATTATCTCTAAAAAGAGGTGGTTATACATGCACTATCAATACTTTGTAATCCTCCATGAATTTTACAAATAGTAGAGAATGGGCTGTCACCATATAGGCATGCTCTGACCTTGGGCAAAAATAAAAGATGTTCAAAATTTAACAAAAAATGCATTCATTTCCTAAAGTGTTAACAGTCCAGGTTCTATTAAAGAGCAAAGAACATTTCAGATCACAGAGCTTGGAGTCTTTGACCCACTATGGTCTGGTTCACTTTTCCTCCTGGCAGCCACTTGGCAGGACCCCCATGTTTGTATTGCATTAGAGGGATCAAGGGAGTTTGGCTACTACATGCAACTATTTCCCCTGATAGGCTAGAAGGAACTGAGACAGGTTTTCACTGGTGAACTGCTGCTCCCAAGAGGAGTTCCCCAGACTAAATAAGGAGACAGAGCAGGAACAGCAGCTTTGATGGAGCAAACTTGTTGATGTTTGCCTTTTCGTTGTCTCCATGGGCGGCCTCTAACTTTTTTTTTTTTTTTAATAGAGGGCACCTTTTCTTTTTTCATAGAAGTAAGGTTGGAAAGGACCTTGTAGATCATCATCCTGCCCTGGGCAGTAGAGAAAACCGGGCTCAAATGACCCCAGCTAGGTAGATGGCAAGCCTCCTCTTAAAGATGCCCAGGGTAGGAGCCAGCACTGGAGAGAGAGAGAGAGAGAGAGAGAGAGAGAGCGTGTGCGCACAGCACAGGAGCTGTTTGGGCAGCAGGGCTGGGGAGAGCAGGGGTCTGTGGGTCGAGATTGAGGGCCACCAGCAGGATTGGGACAACAAGGAATAACTAGGGGGAACAAGGTCCTTCCCAAACCCTGCTGGTCCCCCCCTAGTGAGTTTATAGATGGCCATCAGGTCCCCCTCAGCCTTCTCTTGTGAAGGCTGAACAGGTTCAGGTCCCCGTAGCCTCTCCTCATAGGGTCTGCCCTGCTGTCCCCGGATCATGCAGGTGGCCCTCCTCTGGACCCTCTCAATGCTGTCCACATCCCTCCTGAATTGCGGCACCCAGAACTGAACACAGTACTCCAACCACGGCCTGACAAGTGTCACATAGAGGGGGAGGATCACCTCCTTGGCCCTGCTTGAGATGCATCTGTGGATGCAGGACAAGGTACGGTTAGCCCTGCCAACCATGACCTCGCATTGTCGGCCCATGTTCATCTTGGAGTCAGTAATGACTCCAAGATCTCTTTCTGCCTCTGTGTTCTTGAGAAGGGAGTTTCCCAGCTTATAAGCGTGCTGCTGGTTCCTACTGCCCAAGTACAGCACACTGCACTTGTCAGTATTGAAACCCATCCTATTTTCATTTGCCCACCCCTGTAACCTGTCCAGGTCCTGCTGTAATCGGTCCTTCCCTACTAGCGTGCCCACCTCACCCCAAATCTTGGTATCATCAACAAATTTAAACAGGCTGCTTTTTACCCCATCGTCCAAGTCACTAATAAAGAAATTGAACAGCGTGGGCCCAAGGACCGAGCCCTGGGGCACTCCACTGCCCACTTCCCTCCAGGTCGAAAAAGACCCATCCACCACTACCCTTATAGTGTATGCCTAGGACCATCATATTACCAGAGCTATGATCAGCACAGATGACTGCTGGATGGATCATTGTCTGAAATGGTCCATCATGGTTACTCACATAATCTCAAAATGACATAAAAGAAGCTATCAAGGAAGAGGTTCAATCTCAAGTGTGTGAAAAACCCTGTATAATGGACTAGGTCTTAGGTGGTCTGTAGTTAGGTCATGAGGGAAGGCAGGAGTTGGGGACCTAGTCTAAAACACGGTTTGAGTAAGGGTTTGGGAACTAAGTTACCAGAGCCAAGGGCGAAACCCTGGAGCAAAGTCCAAAACACAGACCAAGTTCAGGAGGCTGAGACAGAGTTACCAATTCCAGAGGGCATTCCAGGGGCAGAGTACAAAACACAGGCATGGCTGGGGTCAGGGTCAGGGTCAGGATCAAGATCCAGGAATCAGATGCCAAGGTACCAGATCCAAGGAAAAATCCACAAGCCAGAGTCCAAGCAGGATCAGGAACCAGGGAAGGCAGAGCGCACAGAACACACAGGCCTACCAAAGCAGACCTTGTCAGAGCTGGAGCTAAATGGAGCAGCTGCTCTTCCAGTAGCCAGTCAGGAGGCCCAGACAATGGCCAGCTGGAGTCATCAGCTGGGTAAGGATTACCAGTTAAAGCGCCAGGTAGGTGTGGCCCACCAGGCAATTATCCCAGGCCGGGCTGTATGTTAGGGCCCTAATACCCTGCAGTGCCTCTGTTTGAAACTCTGACCTCCCTGATGATGTTGACACTATTGATCACTGGACAATCATCAAGAAAGGCATCCATAGATGAGTCACGTGAAGCATCCATAGACTTCTCCACAAAGAAACTTCAAGACTGGTTTGATGAGAATGGTAAGGAAATTCAAGCTCTCATAGATAGAAAAAGGAGAGCCTTCAAAGGTTAGCAAAATAATGTCACCTCCGAACAGAAGACAGACGTTTATCACCACATTAAAGCCAAAACCCAGAGGAAGATTCAAGAATGAAAGAGTAAGTGGTGGGAAGACAAACAAAAAGATTTAAAAGTTTGCTTACAGGTATGACATGCATAGCTGCTTCAGCACAAAGAACTATCTATGAGCTAAAGCTACCTATAGCCCAAACACACAAAAAGCCCCCTTTCTGAGATCCAAGGAGGGCATAATACTTTTTAAAGACAGCTCCACCATCAATGTGTGCTGGAAGAGATGTTTTCAAGGGTTCCTGAGCCAAAATTATAACACTAAAGGCAATGCTATTGAAGCCATTCCTCAACACCCCATTAAGGGCTACCTTTCAGATCTGCCAACTTACCAAGAAGCCTTGAAAGCCATTAAGCAGATGAAGAACAGCAAAGCATGTGGACCTGATGGAATACCAGCTGAAATTTATAAGCAAAGTGGAAAGAAGCTCTTACAAACTTCATGCCAATACTATGAAAATCTAAAAAGATGAACAGGTTCCCAGTGACTTGAGAGATGCCAGAATAGTTACCACATTCAAGAAAGATGATGGATAGATTAGTTGCAGTGATTATCATGGTATTGCACTCCTGTCCACAGCTGGGAAGATTTTCACCCACATTCTCCTCAATAGACTCACCTTCAGCACTAAGAAGATGTTGCCCAAGTCTCCATGTGGTTTCAGACCACTCATAGGTACAACAGGTATTCCCTGTGTTGCTAGACAGCTGCAGAAGTGCTATGAACAACACTGAGATCTTTACATGGCCTTCACTGACCTGCCTCAGGCCTTTTATTCAATCAACAGAGAGACATTATGTTTAGTAGCTGTAATAACAGGTGCTAACTTCATGTGCCGTGATCAGCACTACTACGCAGTAGTGCCAGCACACATCTTTTAGGTGACGCTAATGTGCAGTACACCAATTCTACTGCACGTTAGCATGGCTTTTGCCATGATGTGCTAATATGCAGTAGAATTAAGACTACTGCACTTTTACCATCTTGTATACACTCATTAAGAGGAAAAACACTTCACCAAGGATTTTACTGACCAAAGTCTTGTTGTTATTTGGATTGACAACAAACATGCTGGCTGAACTGAATGCTCACTCTCACTCTCAATGCTGCTTCTTTCCCAGACGTGAGGAAGGGCATTTTATGTCTGAAAACTTATGTAATATCTCACCCAACTATATAATTGTTCCAACAGAAGATATTACCAAACATACCTTGCTTCTCACATGTTCCCAGGACAACAACAGATAAAATACCACAACCCTACTGCACTCTTGATAAACACATTTCTATAACATATTCTTTTGGAATCTGGGGCAGTTGGGACATGCACACACAGTGTGGGGGGTGACCGCAGCAATGGACCTGGCATTGGAACAGAAGGGGAAGCTGCCAAAGAAGGGTCAATTTTTCAAGCATGTGGCAGAGGCCAGGACTCAGGAGTATGGGAGATAGGCACCAAGAAGAAAGGGCAGATTGGGGAATGTTGGCTAGCAAGTTGGCCAGTAGTTTGGCTACTGACTGCATTGCCACTGACTGCAGTCACCATTTTGACACACAGAAGAAAAATGTAACTTGGAGGGAGAGCAGGATTTGGAAAAGGTACCAGCTCATATCCATCCAAGATAGTGGCATCCAACACCAGGAATTAACTAAATATACAGTGCATGTCACATTATGCAAGTCTAATAACTTGTAATGAAGGGAAACATAATGTTGCTTACCAGTCTTCTCTGCAGTGCTTCTTGCAACCCAAGAGTTCTCAGAAGGCAGCTGGCTGGCTGCAGCAATGGGGGCCTCTCTGACGGTTACCTCTGCCTTTATCAGGTCTCAGCTAAGCTTCTGTATATTGAAGAGCTCCAAGTTATCAGGCGTATCTTCATGCAAGGATTTGTGACACAGTCACAGAGTCCCTGGTGCCACTTGCCCATTTGTCATGTCTGTGTTGGCATGCTGTAGCAAAAAATCACATTTCATCCATTCTAAGAAGGTTCTTCTTCATCCTGGTTCTAGGTTTCAGCCTTCACTTTTTTGTAAGCTATGTTCACATCCTCAGTTTTAATGTGATACTGCACAGTGTCTGGGTTGTTACCCTATTTGGCACTGCAATTCCCTCAAAGATGTTAATACTTCTGTATCTGGACCTGGGGCTTCCTGTGCTTTCTGCTCTCCAAAGCATGAGCAGATCCAGGACCTCAAGCACAGGTTCTCCTGGAAGTACAGTGAGATGGTATGTCACAGGGCTAGACAAACAGCCCCATGTGCTTGCTAGGTATGCTTGCTCCTGGACCATGTGTATTCAAAGAGGCAAAACCTGGATGTGTGCCTGCACTTAAACAGGGAAGGGACATCTGATCATCATGACCCCAGAGCAGTAAAGGACATGCAGGAAAGCAGAGTGGCCTGTTGGGGCAGAATGCAAGAAGTGTGGGAAGGCACCTGGAGGACTGCCAGAATAGTCTGGAGCCCAGACCTGACCCCTTAAGCATTATTACAGAGTCATTTACTCCAAAGTGAAATTACTCCTTATTCCTATAGTAATTCACCAGACACACAAGGTAAGGAATTGCATCATGTGGATACAGATCTTTTTTACCTCAACCTAACCCAGTTTGCGCTTATGGAAGCCAGACATGTAGACACGCCGAGACAGCTCTAAACACCTCCGTTAACTCATTATTCAAAATCTCCAAATATGTCTTATAACTATGGATATTCTTTATCAGAGGAAGTCAAGAGGGCATATTTATTGTATGGACAACTCCCACATTATTTGCATATATCTACCACTCAAAACCAATTAGGAATGTCACAGTCTTGCCACATTCTGCCCTAGCCAGATCGAGTTCTGAGAACTCCACGCAATGGAAAGGACAACAGATCTCCAGAGTCCAGAGGAACGTTCAGATTTCCTTGCCCTTGTTGTTTTCCTTTTGTATATTGTCTTAGGGGTTCAACTTTGGACCCCTACATTTGGACAGATGTTTTGAATTATAAAATTTGTTGTTCGCTCTACTGAGCTGTGTTAACTTAAAATGTATATCTCCTGTTTACTGTATTGCATACTGTCTCCAAGGACTAGAAGTGGGTAAGGATGGGAGGGAATAGGAGGAACAGGGGAGGGAGAAAATGTTTGATACTTGCCTCTATAGAAGTAGTGAATGTGGGCTGGGAAGCAAGGCTGGGTTGGGCAGAGGAAGACATTCTCCTTTGTCAGAGGCAAGGAATATGAGCGAGTGGAGGTGGGTGGATGGCTTTTGAATGTTTATTATTTATTGGGTTTGGAGGGCTGTTTCGTTGCATTTTCTTATTTTAATATTTTATTCGGTTCCTATAATTTTTAGTCTTTTACTGTAAGCCACCCTGATCTTTTTTTGTGAAGGGCAGTATATTAATCAAACAAATAAATAAAGATACCATATTAAGAAACTTACTAGTTCTAAGTATATATGCAGATGCATGCATTTTAAAGGCTACCTTCTCAATTAATTTCAACGTCTGGTTTTCCTTTGAAGCTTTGGGTTTGAAAGGATGTAGGATCAGTAATCCTGACAAACATTTCAGTTTACCCACTGACATCCAGGAACTGTGCATACAAGTTTGCTTTTACTAACCTCAGAAATACAAGCAGAACAGAATTACAGTAGGTATATAAACAAGGAGGTCACGGGGTTAATGTTTGACTCTAATGCTAATGACTTTTTTCAATCACTCACAAAGCAGGATATGAGATAGAATTCACTACCAACAAAGTAAAGATAAACAACGAAGTGAACACAACCAGCTCTTTCATACAGTGGGCTCTGAAGTTGCACAAAAGTATTTAAACTACAAAATAAAAATACCCTCATTTTACAGTGGATGTAACTTTAGTTCATTCCTCTCCAATATACTTGCAATAAGTTGCTCCCAGGTACCAATAAATATGTCAGAGGAACTTATTGGTTTATAAATATTTGGAAGAAATAGAAACTATTGCTTAACTAATCGCTATAAGGGGAACAATAATCTCCCAAGGAATCTATAAAAAATGGTTAATGAACTAATGAAAAAAAATCTCAGCTCTCTCCCCCCAACCCCAATTCATAGTAATTGTCCTGAGTCAAGTTTTTAAAAAATACTTTCAGGAAAGATGATGAATGTGATTTTGATTCGACAGGAGTTAAGTCAACTGTTTACAGTAACATTTGCAAACTGTGACAAAGATATTCCAAATAGTTTAGTTAACTTCTTAAGTATTATAATGTATAGCAACTGTATCATGGTTATAGAAAACTCCCGTCAAGAAATACTGCAAAGGAGTTATAGCAACACAATCCAGGGAACAGGCCCAAAATGTAGGTGATTTACAAGTTACAAGTGCTAGTAGTAAATATCTTCACATTTCTCCTAGCAGATACATGTAAACCCTTATCAAAAAGCTGCTTATATGCCCAGAATATTTTTTTCTGTCTCAGAAGAGTTTACTTTGGCAGCTCTCTCTGCTTTGCATCTGTAATTAAATGATGAAGATGAGACAACGTGGCTCTAGAGAGATCATAGGAAACTCCATGTTATCTGTTTGCCTTTTATTTACATAGCTCTTTGTGTTTTGGCTTCCTTAATGCATTTTTCATTAAAGCAGGAGGGCAAGTTTAACATGCATCCTTATCCTTCAGTACACTCAGGAAATATTACACAAATCCCAACTTCAGCACTTTCTGTTTCCTGGACACACTAGCAAAAGGAACTTTTTAATTATTCACCCCTACTGTGAAGAAAGAGAGAAACTTCTCTTGGTATCGCTTCAGTACAGGCTGGCAAAAGCAGTAAAGCCTGGGAATAACTAGGCAAACTTGATCTCCCACCCTCACAACTTTGTAGAATTAGATCTTATTAAGTGCACAAATGGCCCTTGAAGGTGGTCTCCAAGTCAGAGTTTAGTTAATGCAAGAATAACATGAACATGTGTAGTTTCAAGATTAATAACATTTTACACTCCTGTAACACCTCCTAGCGGAAGATCCTAAAGTTCTCACATTGTGAGTCTTGCAACCTTCATGTGAGAGAAGTTGCTGTTAATTTGTCAGCTGCAAAAGAGATGCTCTGCTTACAGGTACCATAGGACTGTGTACAAAATAAACACTTAGCTGGAGAGAGAACAATGGTTTGTGTGAGAGTCTTTGTGGAGAGAGAACTATGAAGGCCACAATGGCTGGGGCACTTCAAAATCAATGCCCCACACTTTGGGGGACTTGTATGAATATATATGGTGAAGCTGGTCTGCTGCAAGTTTGTGTTGTGTTTTTTGCAGTTATGTTAGCACTAGGGTCAGCCTGTTTTATATTCTATTCCTTTTATTCAACAAGACGTAAGACCAAGTTTACTGAAAGGGGAAAAGGAGTTTGTTCTTTTGTCCAGGCAAGAAGAAATGACTGGCTGGATTAGGTGAGCTGCCCTCTCCCCATGTGCATTTAAAACACAAATGAGTGCAAAGAAGTCAGGCTTGTAAAGTTAGGAAGGGATTCAGCACGCAGAAGGGGCCTGAAGGGAGGCAATGTGTCTTCAGCCCAAGGCTGAATCGATCCAGTCTTTGCAGGTTAGCCTAGGTTGCAGAGATTAAACTGAGAAACAACTGGACACACATTCACATTTGGTACAGGAAATACAGCTACATGCCTGCAGTGACTCAGCCCAGGTGCTAGGGGACACTAGAGCACAGCTCTCTGGCATGTAGCCAGCATGGGTTGTGTGTTTACTTCCTCTTCCTGCTGTTTGAAGGTCTTCTGAAGAAAAGCTGTAGCTCTTGCATGGATTTACATTATATTTTCCTTTTTTAACAGAACAATTCCCCTTTGCCCTCATGCGTTTTAAAAAATGCCTGGTACAGGCCTTAAGAATCATTTATACTTTGAGCTCACTGCAGACATGCTTCCTACATTTATAGTCAGATCTCTATCTGCTGCTGCTGAAGATGCTGTTTTATGTACATCTCTGCAGATACCTTCTCTCCTACCAACTCTCCTTTCTTTCAGCTACTTCTGCTGGCATATGTTGATGAGTGAAGCTGATCTGTGCCCAGACTCCTAGGCTAGGGACAGACATTCAAAAAGTCTGAGCCTGAATTGATTCAATCTTTGCAGGTTAGTCTAACTTGGCTAGGCCTAACCAGTTTGTAACCTTAAAGACATCCCCTCTGGACTGAAGAAATGCAGGCACATGAATGCAGAGGCTCTGGCTAGAAGCTGGGGAGTGCTAGAGC
Organism: Alligator sinensis; assembly: GCF_000455745.1. NCBI lineage: Eukaryota > Metazoa > Chordata > Crocodylia > Alligatoridae > Alligator > Alligator sinensis. The sequence goes on along the minus strand of NW_005842080.1, from coordinate 1,405,662 downwards.
AGCCCTCCCTTCCCTTCCTCAGTGCTGAGCTGAGGGGGCGGGGTGCATGGCCAGGCCCAGGCAGGACGCTCTGATTAGGAAGGGATCTCCATCCCCTCCTGCTCCTCCTGACCAGCATTTAGTAGGAGGCCTGTGTGAAGCAGCAAGTATTCAAGTTGACTTTGGATTCAGCTGATTTGGAGGGACAAGGATTCGATTTGGGGATTCAAATCACTGTCCCGATTCAATTCAGCCAATTCGGATTCACAGATATGGATGCCAAGTCAGGCCAAATCTCCTCTGAATTAACCAGGCAGGGATGGCAGTGTTGGCAGCAGGGCATGGTGGTGGTGAGCAGGGCCCCACCCCCCCCACTCCTCCAGACCCTCCATGGCTGCCCCACCTGGCCCCAGCATCCCAGCACTTAAACCACACACCCCCCAAAGGCACAAACTCACTGGCTGCAGCAGCAACAATTAGGACCTCTGAGGGCTCATAGTAGAGCCCCACCTCCATCACACAGTGTAGGCCAGCAGGGATCCCCCCACGCCTGGCACCTATGTGGCAGCTGTCTCATCATAAGGGTGCAGCACAGCTCAGCAGGGTGCCGCAGAGCTCTGCACACTGTCCAGGAGCTGGGACCACTCAGACTGAGTGCTGCTAGGCTCTGAATGACTGCTGTAGCCCACCCAGGTCCGGTACAGTGCACGGAGCCCTGATGAGCCACACTTCACCTGCTCAAAGTGACAGCTGCCATGCAGGTACCAGGTGGGGAGGCCAATCCCTGCTGCTCCCTGCTGCACAGAGGGGACTCTTCCACAAGCCCCCAGAGGCCCCAATCACCACTGCTGCATCCAGTGAGTGTGGAGCTTTAAAAAAAAAAGCCCCACACTCACCGGCTGCAGCAGCAATAAAGGCCTCTGGGGGTCATGGCAGAGCCCCCCCATGCAGGATGGGGCACTGGGGTTTGCCCCCCCACAACTAACATGCACGCGACAGCTGTCAAATCGCGCGGGTGCAGACACCTCGGCAGGGCACTGCATGATGTCCTCGAGCTGGGGTGGCTCCTGCAGTCACCCAGAGCCTGGCAGCACTCAGCCCAAGTGGCCCAAGCTCCTGGATAGCATGCAGAGCCCTGTGGTGCCCTGCTGAGCCATGCTGCACCCGTGCAATGCAACAGCTGCCGCCCAGGTACCAGGTGCGGGGGGGGGGTAATCCCTGCTGTCCCGTTCTGCCCTGTGCTGCATGAGGGGGGTCTGCCATGAGCCCCCAGGGTCCCCAATGACCACTGCTGTAGCCAGTGAAAGCAGAGCTTTTTTTAAGTGCTGGGATGCTGAGGCCGGGCAGGGCAGCCATGGGCGGGGCACCCTCCCTGCTTGGGAACAGGCAGGGGGTGGAGCTGGGTGGGGGGTGCTCAGGGGGGCTGGAGGAGCCAGTGGGGGATGGGGATGGGCAAGGGTCCCCCTGTGGTCCCCTTCCCCCTTCTCCAGTCCCCTGCCCGCTACTTACTGGCACGGAGCCCAGGTCCAGCTCCCTGAAGCAGCAAGCAGGGACCGCCCAAATCTCCTAATTGATTTGGAGGCTTCCAAGTCAATTCAGAGGCTTCCAATTCAAATCAGACCTTTTAATGGGTCTCCCAATTCAATTCAGATTTGGAGATTTGGCCCCTGAATTGAGCCAAATCTCCTGAATTGAATTGGCTACCAAAGCTTTGCACAGCCCTAGCATTTAGTTACACAGCAGGGAGCTACACAGGGAGTTGATAACAGAGCATTTAGCACACCATCCAAACAAAACAAAAGCCTCTCTCATTAGTTCAAGCTCTTCTTAAACAGCTTTTTCCAAGGCATTACCAACTATCTGTTGATTAGCTTCAGAAAGCCCTAAGCAGATACTGTCCTGTCTACCTTACACAAATACCTCTCAGCATTAGCTAGTATACCACATGCTGGATACAGTCCATGCTATGATAGAGGAGCAGGGGAGATCCCTGCTTAAGCAGGGAGTTGGGGGTAGAGGGGCACAGGAGGAAGCCAGACAGATGCCACTGTGCCTGCAATCTCTGGTGAAGCTCCAGCCAGGGAGCAGAGGGGCAGGGCCAGCCCTGCTGTGGAGCAGAGAGCCCCACCTAGGGCTGCAAAGCACCTGGGATGCTGGAGGATTCTGGTTTAAGTTAAACCAGGAAGGGGTCCAGGACAGACATTGCATAAACTGGTTTGAGCCAAATTAGTTAAGTCTGATACTACATTCAACCAGGTTTATCTCAAACTGGTTTCATCCATTTTCAAACTGGTTTATGTGCACTGAACATCTGTAATGTTATAGGTTTAAACCAGTTTCTGATCACTTAAACTGGTTTATGTGTAATGTGTGTCCCTAGTGCTATCCTAAATTCCTTCATGAGTCAGGCCACTGGAGATATGTGTCTGCCCTACCATTTGACCAAGGTGAGGATATCAAATCTGTAAAGGGGAAATGGCTCACAGTAACAGCAACAGTAAAATCATAGAAATGTCATTCTGCCTCTGCCACTCTCCCTGCTTGTTTACAAAAGGAAATAGCTGAGGTTAAGATTTACTACTGTTCAAACTTCACATACACCAAACTGCAAGGGAATGGTGATGTTTAGTACACAACAAAGACAGCAAGACTGTCCAATACCCCATAATGAAGTTGAAAAATGGCAACAAAAAACCCATCTCCAAAAATGCAAATGTGGGAATGGAAGAGGAATTGAGAAGGTGCAAGGGAGATAGATCCTGAGCTGTGACTTTAGCATCAACAACATCAGAGCAAGGCAAAGAACAACCACTCACAGGCCACTGATAGGTAAGCAGAAAAATGCTTTTTAATAGAGGGAAGGATTGATTTCTTACCTGACTCGGACCAAGTTGTGAGTATATGAAAATGTAACAGCTACAGTAAAGTTTCCCTTTAAATTATGTGTTTCCTGGTCACTATGGTATATACTCCTTTATTACACTTCAGTGCTGCCACTGCCATAAAGTTAGCAAAGGAATTTTCTGATCCAGAAACTATCTATCCATCTAACATCTCCACTGGAAGGCAGCTATGAAAAGTCTGTTAATGATAATCGTTGACACAATCCAACATCATCACTAGCACAGAATGCATTTGGTTTACAAAACACAGAGATCACTCAAAAGGCAAAAATAGAAAAAGGCTACAAAGAATGGATGTACTGAACTACAGACCTGATAAAACTCTGGCTCTAGGTCACCCAGGGGGAAAGTCCATTTGCAGATGAAGGGGAATTTGGAGCAGAACAAGTTACTCAAAAATCTCCCCTACTCCAGAAGCTGGCATAAGCTCAGGATAACTTAAGTACATGTCACAAGCAGCCTGAATCCCACCTTAGACTTTCTCTTCCATGGCAGCCCCTTTGAGGAAAAACAGGAGAGTAAATCTATCATCATCCAGGGAAATAAACCCTTCCTAGGCCTACAGCTGCTCCTGTAGCTGTAGCAGAACGCTCTAAACTAGTAGTTTTCAAATTTTGAATGGAGGTAAAACTTCAAATGGAGATGCAGACCACTCTGAATTGTATATGTGGGTATTCATGGGGTGACACACGTAGGAGGTGCACGCAGGTGCACATGCACCCCCTGAGCACGGCAGTGCACTACCTACAAAAAGGGGCCGTCAACAAAAAGGTGGTTGCCGCTTGCCACCCTGCCACCAACACCACCAATAGCGTCTGCGGGTGGTCCGCAATCCCCTCTGGCCACTGCTACTGTCTGTGGGTGGTCGCTGACCCCTGGTCAGTGCTTGCCACCTGCCCTGCCCCACCCCCAACAGCACTGGCGGCATCTGCAGGAGCTCCCCCACTTACCGCCACCCTGCTCCCGCCACTGCAGTGCCCCCCCCAGCTGCCAGGGGCACACATTGTTCATGTGGGCATTCACATACTTTTGATTGATCATAATCATCTTTCATGAACCCATTAGACATAATCTAATCTGCAGACTCCCAGGGAACTACAGACCACAAGTTGAAAAACTACTGCTCTAAAAGGCATCCATCTACCTCTGAACATGAAAACATTGCAGAAAAGGGGGAAAAGGAATGTCATTTCTAGCTCTTATTCTCAGGGACTTCTATTCTCTTTGGAGCTCCAATGCCAAAGGATCAATGTGGCTTATCTCTGCTTTTCTATAGGGTAGTGGAGCGGCTGGCAACATTTTTGGCCAGAATGCTAAAGATACCCAACCCTGACCCATGCTTTGACTTGGCATGCCAGAGGCAGCAGGGGTGCTGCAATGGGCCCAATTCTCATTGCTGGCAGCAGCTGCACACATGCCTCCGGGCAGATGGCAGAGGAGGAACCAGGGTTGTGCTGCCCTGTCCCCTTTCCATGCGGCCCAAAGTGTGTGTGCAGTTGCCACCAACACAGAGCTGGTGCCGGTGTCGGTGCCGGTGCCGGGACTTTACAGCCCAGTGCAGCTGTTTGCAGCCACCCAAGCCAGCTGTTTACAGAGCCCAGGCCAGCTGTGGCAGACAGCCAGGAGGTTTCAAACAGCTGCACCCCGCTCCAAAGCACAGGCTTTGTGGCGGTGGCAGATGCATGTGTGCTTCCAGGTGGATGGCAGTGGAGGGGCCAGGGTTGCACTGCCCCAGGCCCTTCCCCCACTGTCTGCCCAGAGGCACATGAGCAGCTGTTGCCATGGAGCCCGGTCAGGGCTGAAGAGCCTGGTTGCAGCTGTTTACAGCCTCCCAGCTATAGCCAGCCCTGGCTCTGGGCAGCTGCTGCCAGCCACGGAGCCCAGGCTGCCTGCAGCAGGGCTTGCAGCCTCCCAGCCATCTGCTGCAAGCAGCTGGGGCTCTGTGGCTGGTGGCAGTTCCCTAGAGACTGGGCCCGTTGTAGCATGCCAAGCACAATGGACTCACTTGCCATACTCTGGCATGTGTGCCAGGGGTTGCCAGCCCCTGGGCTTGTGTATATTTGAAAATTAGCTAAAAGGATATGCAAGAGTGTGTTTTCTTAAGCTTTTCTCCAAAACAAAAAAAGGATCCACCGGCATTTGTTCTCAGGATTATTAATTTTGCTTCAATCCCACTGACTGAAATGAATTCAGCTTGCAAAATAAATGCATGATTTGGAATTGCAGGTTAAACTAAGCCTCAGAGACTCATGGTGTCAGCTTGTCTGCAATTTTAGTGAGCAAACATTGCAAATTTTCACTGGAATTTCAAAAAATGATATTGTTTCAGCCATGGTCCTGGCTCTTTTGTGTCCTCTCCTGAGTTGCCCTCCTCCCTATGCTTGTGGAAACCAAATTTTAACCTCAATCCCCCAAGTATTCCTAGCACAAGAGATCCATTTGGTATGAGCTGAGACACTCCTTGATGCAGCAGGGAGTCGGTGCTGCCAAGCTTCCTTGCCAGAGGCAATCAAATGGGAAAGAACAGGGTCTGACCACATCCCTCACAGCTAGGCCCACTCACAGAGTTCTCTTGTGTGAGTGGGAAAAGACAAAACTCAGCTTACACTCTACATGCAGCCAACACACCTCACAATACTCTCATTTTTCTAAGGATGAGGCCACAGGCCAAGCCTACGTGGACAGAAAGGAAAACATTAAATATTTTCTAAAACTCTATACTCTTATTTAGTTGCTACTGTACTTTTCTCTCCACTGATACCTCTGCCTGGCAGTTTGAAAGCCACAGTAGCTTCTTCCAGCAATAACGCTGAGTTTGGTTCAAACCATGTAAAAGTGTTTTGTTTCTACCAGGAGAATCCCCTCTCCCAAGTAGAAACTTGGAGCATACAAGCTCTATTCAGTTTCTCCCAGAAGAAACATGCCCCTCTGAGAGAAAGATCTTCCAAGTTGATACCTGAAAGATCTCCCTTGATTAAGAGTTTCTTTTCCAATGAACACCTGCCTGTATGCTGCTCTGCTCACCTGGCCTGGTCTGGGCAGAGTGATTTCAAAGCCAGATGGGAAGGGAAGAAGGTTCAGAGAGAACTTCCCTGAGCCTGGTTCGCCATGCCCCCGGCTTCCCTTTCCCACCCATGTCAACCAGTTGGTGGTACAAGTGACAGTTTAAAGGCCAGTGGGGCTAGGAACTTGGGCCATGGAGGCTCTCTGTTCCCCAGCTCCTGTTAAATCACTCCCTGTGCAACTGGGCTGCACACCTGGCAATTTAAAAGCTTAGAGGCTGCCTATTGACAGCCTGCCCCCTTCCCAGGCAAAGGAAAAGACAAGCTATTGATTACTGGGCTTTGGTAAGGGCAGGAGTGGCCCAGGGAACAGCTCTGTAGTGCCTCCGAGCTGGAGAGCTTGCCCAAGCAGGGGAGCCTGAACCCATGTATGCTTTAGCTTTTGGGCTATTTTTCTAGCAGTAAGAATTTCAGAGAAATTGATACTACTTAAAAGGAATATCTGTCTGTGGCTGCAGCAGGCTGGGCCAGTGGCGGAGGGAATCTGCTCTTACTGCAATGAGCTGATAGAGAACCAACTGACTGACACAGCAGGGGGCAAAGTGCACAAGCAAGGCCCCAGTAACTTTGTATGGTTCCCCTGTACTTACACAGCATACTAGGTGCCTTAAAAGATCAGAAATTGAGTCTTTAAAATTAGAGCAAGAATAACAGTGGTAAACATAAAATTAAAGCTGGGTATTATGGGAACTACATCTGTAAAAGATGCTAAGACAAGCCAATTGGGACTAGCTGTTGTATTGTGCTGGGCCTCACATGATGCAACACAGCTCTGTTAGAACATACTTGATCAATGAAAAAGAACTTGGTCAAGCTTCGTGGCTTTGAGTGAACAACCCATGCCACCAGGAGCAAAAAGAGCTAAGAAACAACACTGAGTAGAAAAATGGAGCAGCTGAAACATCTATCAGAGCTGAGGACATACTCTAGAACAGGAGTTCCCAAACTGTGGTACGCATACCCCTATGGGTATGCAAGACATCTCTCATGGGTACACAGGAAAATTTGTGTAATAGTGGATTTAATTTTCATTATAATAATAAATGGCATTTAAGGGATTAAAATATAAAATGTATGCTGGTAGGGGTATGCGGACAGCTGGTAAATCTGGAAAGGGGTATGCAATAAGAAAAAGTTTGGGAACCCCTGCACTAAAAGTACTGAGGACAATGGGAGAAAGTTTAAATGTCACTTCACTCTGTATCTGAAAGAAATATGTGTCATAAAAAGGCAGGCAGCCATGCAGTTGAGTGGTCCTATTTTCCACAATAGCCAGTTCGAAAACATTTGATGTTTTTAATAGTTTTCAGTTAACTCATGTGAAGAGGCTAAGCTATGAAACCGCTGCAGAAAGAGGTGAATTGTACTTGAGAAAATGAAGCATATGATCTGAGCTAAATGTTTTTAAAACAGAAGGGGAAAGCACGCATGAGTTTTTGATTGTTCTGAGACTGAAGAGCCAAATCTCACAATTTTGAGGGGCTAACAAAGTTCCTGATAGGAGACCAAATTGTGACTGGGGGCTGGGATGGACCACTCAGAGAAACTACCGGGAGACCCAGCATTAACCTTTTACAAAGCCATTGGAATTTGCTAAGCAAAAGAAACCACTCAGTACAGACTGAAGCTCTGGCAAGTGGTTTAAGCTTTGACATTAGAGAATCCAAAATACTACAAGAAAGAGACTTGAGGCTGAAAGGAATGCAGAGCTCAAGTTGAAGTCAAGCAAATAACAGTACACATTGGACAGCTGATGTTGGCTGGACTGTCAATCTGAGAGCAAATGAGAGAGCTACTAACTTTAAGTTGAGCAAGTCAGTATATTAAAAGAATTGCAAAATTTAAATTGAGAAAAAAACCACAAGCAGCAGAAGGTATACAGGTAAAACGCAAGGCTCACAGTGGGCTTATGCCCATTAGAAAAGCACGTGAACTAATTATATGAGCAAAATTGGAAAATATATCATTTGCAATAGTATCAGTGCCCATTATTGACATATATTACAGTATTAATTCAGCTACAAATGTATGATTTGCAAATAAAGTCTAATTCTGAGAGACTTGGTGGGTTCAGACATACTTCAAGGCATTTGACAAAAAATTTGGAGAGTAAAGTCCAGAAATAATTGTGATTCTACTGAAAATAACCAACTGTGTCTGTGACTGCCAGAGCTGCTACTGAGTATGACAGCTTGCAGAAAGTAATTAAAACCATTAGCAACAGTGTGGGGGACAGCATATTCACAACTCCTACTCTCAGTATAAAGGGAACTCTCAGGAAGAGATCTGGTTATTGCTTAAAGGCACTAGGATGGAGATGGCTAATAGGGGTACACGAAATGGGCCATATTCAGATGCAGCCCAAATCGGGGACAGAGATTCAATTTGTTGGTTCAGATCACTGTTCCCAATTCATTTTGGCCAAATCTGAATCTGAAGAGTCAATGCTGATTCGGAGAATCAGCAATTCAGCCATAGACAGAGTTGTAAATGTTTTTTCTACATACCTCGAGGTACCAGGCACAACTTGTGGACACGCCAATGCTGGGGTAGGTGGAGCGTCCCACAGGAGCATGTGGGGGCCCCCCCGCATGCCCAGCTGTGAACCCAGAAGTGGACCAGAAGGACTTCTGGGTCTGCCGCCAAGAATGCTGGCCCTCCCCCCTTATGCTCCCCCGGCTCAGGGATTGGCCATGGGGGGGGGGACCCCAGGTGTCTCACCAGACCCAGGAGGCACCAGTCACCGAGCCACAGGGAGGCATGGCGGGGGCCCCCAGTGCACTCCCCAGAAAACTTGGAAGTGCTTCTGGTCCACTTCCAGGTCTGCTGTTGAGCGCACTGGGGACCCCCCTGTGCTCCTGTGGGATGCTCCATCTGCCCAACTATCACAGCTTTCACAAGCAGCCTGCTACCCCGAGGTATGTAGAAAAAACATTTAAAGCTGTGTCGATATCTGAATCTTTCCAAATCTCTCCAAATTGATTTGGAGGGTTCTGATTTGATTTGGAGAGATTAAAAGGTCTCCTGATTTGATTCGGATTCAGAGATTCAGCCGCTGAATTGGGCCGAATCTCCACCAAATCGAATCAGAGACCGAAGCTTTATACAGCCCTAAAGGCTAAGGTGTTACAGGAAAAAGAGAAGGTAATTTGGTGCATGTCTATATTGTATCTCCACGTGCGTCTCCTAAGCAATCCTTGCCCTGCCCATTCCTCCCACTTACACAAGCTGAACCTGGAGATGTGCTAGTGAAGCTACTCTGGAGAAAGCACCCTGCCACCTCCCTGCATCATGTGAGCCTCAAGCACACCAGAGACAGAGGTCTCAAAACTGCCCTCATGCAGTTTCATCTTGTGCTTCTGGTTTCAGCACATGCAAGCAGGAGCAAGTGTGGGGGATATGCTCAGGAGCATCCTCTCTGCCCTCTCCCCACACTGAACACATTGTAGACATACCCATAGAGAGTGGAAAATCTAGAGAGAAGGGCCAGAGATGTTTTACAGAAAACGGCATTGAATAATTTGTTAAGGCTTGTCAGATATGCCAGAAAAAGAGGCCAAGTCAAGAGAAAAAGCCTATGCTGTTGGCACAGGAAAACTGGTCCCCTGGAGCAAAATAGGCAGAGAATTGTTTGTGTTGGCTACTAAAGAAACCTAAGTGCTTGTCCTAGACAGTTCTCCTCATTTCCCTGAGAGAGCAATCCTAGAAGCTACTACAGCTGAACAGATGATCATGCATATCCAATACATTTTCACTAGGTGAAGCATATCTGACTTCATAATATCTGACAACTAGCCACAAGTTTTAATGGAAGTGGATTACAATCATTTGGATGAAAGCAGAATCTACAGGGTGCTTAGTTAGGAACAACTGTTCCTATTTAAGTTGATAGTCTGCCTTAATCTGAATCAACTTCTTTTCACAGACAAGCCCTCATACAGTACCTTCCAAAAGAAGATCACAGAGGCTATAAGCAACAGGGCTGTGCAAAACAGCATTGTTCTGATTTGACTTCCGTTTCGATGATTTGACAGAACAGTGTTTTGTTTCAAGTTTCATTTCATCTTGAAAGCACTATTCCACTTCGTTTCATCAAACTGTTTTGCTGTTTCAACACTATTTCAATGTTTCACCCATAGGTTATTATGGGGAAACATAAAATGCAGCAGCAGACATGCAGATTGGGGGCTTGCCCACCCCCCCCAGGAGGGTTCCTGGGGTGGTACCAGAGTCCTTCTAGGGGTGTGAGCCCTCGACCAGCCTGCCAGATGAGAGAAAACAGGTGCTGCCGCCTGGGACCAGCGCCGGGAAGATCGCTACTGTCTCCGGTCCCAGGCACCAGTACCCATCTCCTCTCATCCAACAGGCAAATCAGGGGCTTGCCTGCACCCCCAGGAGGGCTGTGGGAGCTGTGCCGAAGTTCTCACAAGGGTGCGGGCCCCCGGTCTGCCTGCCAGATGACAGACTGGTGCTGGCCACAGCCCGCACCCAATGCTGGGAAGACTGGTGCTGCCGCTGGCCCCAGGCGACACCACCCAGCTCCTGTCAGCCAGCAGGCAGATTGGGGGGGCATGCACCCCCAAAAGGACTCTGGCACAGCCCTCCCAGGGGTGCCAGTGGGCCCCCAATCTGCCTGCCGGCTGACGGGAGCTGGGTGCTGCCACCTAGGGCCAGCGGGGCTGGGGCAGATCAGCTCATGGGGGAACCTGCCACCCTGATCCCAGGATGGGGGAGTGTCCCCACATGAGCTGATCCACCCTGGCCCTGTACCAGAGCCGGCTCCAGGTGGGGGCCCAGGACAGATCAGCTCATACGAGGACCCTCCCCGACCCTGGGATCTGGGTGGTGGGTTCCCACATGAGCTGATCTGCCCTACCCCCTACCAGAGCCAGCTCCTGGTGGGGGCCCAGGGCAGATCAGCTGGTACAGGGACCCTCCTCCAGTCCGGGATCCGGTGAGCTGGGCCCCGAATGAGCTGATCTGCCCTGCCCCGCTGGCCCCAGGTGGCAGCACCTGACTCCTGTCAGCCGGCAGGCAGATTCGGGGCCTGCCGACACCCCCGAGAGGGCTGCGGAGCCTGTGCCAGAGTCCTTTCAGGCGTGCATGCCCCCCGATCTGCCTGCTGGCTGACAGGAGCTGGGTGGTGCCTCCTGGGGCCAGCGGCAGCACCAAGCTTCCCAGCATTGGGTGCAGGCTGCACCCAGCGCCGGTCTGCCATCTGGCAGGCAGATCGGGAGGCTGCACCCCAGAAGGACTCTGGCACAGCCCCTCAGCCCTCCTGGGGGTGCAGGGAACCCCTGATCTGCCTGCCAGATGACAGAAGGCAGGTGCTGCCAGCTGGGATCCGCGCTGAAGCCAGTAAGCCTGGCTTCAAAACTCGAAACATTTTGAAAGTTTCAAAATGTTTCGAGTTCCATTGTTTTGTTTCCAAGTTGTTTTGAAGGGTTTTATTTCATTTCAGTTTTGCTGTTTTGAGCTCGAAACGCATCAAAACAGCTTTGAAACACAACACCAGGTGAAATTTTGGACAGCCCTAATAAGCAATAATTAAATCTCACAGTCCCTCTATGGTTAGGGTGAGCATAATAACTTGAGGGTAATATGGGATCGGGGGCTTCCAGGGGGTGACAGCATGTGCATGCAATCTCCCTCCTGACCCTGTGGCTCCCAGGAGTAAGGCTGGGCAGGACAGCGTGGTGCACACACACGTGCATGCAACCCAATGGCTTCTTCCCTTCACCTTCTCCTCCCCGAACTGTACTGTGCAAGCAACTCCACTTGCAGCCCAGTGGAATCCAGACCACGGAGCAACCCATTATCTGGGCTCCCTGAAAAAAATTGAAGCAAAAGTCCCAGATTTGTGTGAACCTGCCCACATGTGCCTGGCTCATGAGTCAGGAACTGGGCCCATGGAGGCTGGTTTGTGTCAGTCCAGGACTTTTGCTCCAGTTTTCTCTAGTGACCAGGATGCTAAGACAGCCTGTGAAATCTGGGACAGTCCTGACCAATCTGGGACTATGGTCACCCTATCTATGATGTAGGCACTTTTTTGCAGCTGGGGAAATGTAAGCACAGAGAGGGCAAGTAATTTATCTAAGGTCTGTGGCAGAGCTGGTAATAGGGTCCAGATCTGACTCCCCAGTTCTACTTATTAAATACAAATCCTTTTTCCCTCTATAAAGAGCATTCCTCAGCCCCTTTCTCTGAGCTGTATATTAACAAACAACAGACTTTCTACTCTTTAATGATTTCAGATTTTAGTAGCTCTGGAGAGCTAAAGGAATGACTCATATTTTTATAATTGTTTTTACAGCATGTTTAAGCATACCACATAATTTACTTCATAAACATCACAATACAAATTTAATTAAGCTCTGGTGAGAACTAACTACATTGTCAAGTCAATGCATTATTAAGAAAATGGCAACCAACTAGGTTCTTGGCTCTCATACCTTAGAATTAGATTACTATAAATATATGCAATTGTATGCACTGCCAAATACTGTCCTTCAGAGTTTGTTCATAAAATGTAATTTGAAATGCATGTAGGATGATACAGGCTTTTTGTAAAAGGAAGTTATTATCTGTGATAAAAGCAATTGTTGACATTAGGAATACAGACTCAAGGATCCAGACGGGAAATTTAATAAAAAGAAAACAAATGTAGAAGGGAAAGGGAGATTAACAATACAGCAAAGCAGAGCCAGATGGAGCAGTAAATATCTGCCCACAGGCAAAACCTGGACTACTACCTTTCAGGCTGGCAGTGCAGCTGGTTTACTCACTACACTGGACATGGATGTTAGTCAGACAAGGAGGGGCCTGAACTTCAGCTGAAGAGAAGCAGGTTAATTGTATGCTTCATTCTAACATGTCAGCTTGAAAGAGGAAAGAGCCATTCAAAGTGGAATCCAGAAAGCTTGTTAGCTTGTGTGGTAAGAAAGGCAGTCCCTCCCCCACCATTTGCATGGTTTCCCTTCCTCTCCCTTTTCAAAGGGCCTCAGAACCCAAGGTTTTTAAAGACAGGCTCCTGCTATACAGTAGTTTATTGAAATGGTTTTAATTATACATGAGCTGATCCAGAATAAAATATACTTTCTCATCATGAAAATAGCATCTAAGCATATTTTTTGGCTAAATTAAACATAGTTAGCCACTAAATGTTCTAAATGCTACCAAAAGCACTAGAAATATTTTCCTTCCTAGAAGCATTTCAATGATGGAAATAATATCTGAATGGGCACACAAAGTGAATTACTTTTCATTCCTAGAAGGGGCCTGTCATGCAGGTCCCATTGCCAGGACAATACCTGTTTGTGCCTGTAAGACAGAAGAGTAGGATATGGGGAACCAGTCAATGAATTCACTCCTATGTCAATCCCTGGGTGATGGGAGAGCTGTCACACCTACAACACTCACTTCTACATTGAGCCTGGATGAGCAAAGAGGTAGATTTGGTTTCTTCTCAACTTTCAAACAACTGCCTGGTATTTAGGACTGGGACTCTCTGAGCTCAAGTCCTAAAGACCTTGCTTAATTAAATGGCTGCTTGAGCTCCTTTTTTAAAGAGAACTGAGCAAGAGTCAGGACTCACCATGCAGTTGTGAAGTCTGGAGTAAGTTTATGGTGTAATGTGATTATTATCCATGGCAATGACCAAGATGACCCTACTACCAAGGGTGGGCTAATTGAACCTGAAACTACACTGAAGTGTGAAATGGTCTGTTAATTTTCAACCTTTTTCATTATCATTTTATGGTTTTTTCCACACTTCCTGGCTTTCATCTGAAAGCAAAAAGCACCACAGTACAACAAGAATCACTGTCTTCATGACATTTCCATCAAAACTAGAATTCTCACAAAAAAGCCTGACCCTGGAAGTGAGATCTAGGCCAACAATGTTTCAATGAACCCAAATATTTGGCAGTTTATCTGAATTGCATCTGAAGTATGCAATTTCTCTTCAATCCTCATTCACATAGCTATGCCAGCAAAATGTTTGTACAGGCCAGGATGATATAAGCCAGCAGGGTTACACCAAAGAACAGTAAGCATTACATATTCAAAGGACTTTACAAGATTTTCTAATTCTCCACTCAATATTCCTTGGAAACAGGTAAAAAAGAAACAGAGGCAAAAATTTTAATCCTCCTAAAGTCAATCAGAGCATCTCTCTCTGGGTTGACTTGAACCCTAAGTTAACTGGCAAAGCTACAAAAGTTGGTGAAAGAATTCAGGAGCTCCCAATTCCTATCCCTGAGTTCAGACCACTTGATCACACTTTCTTTCATTTTTCCTACAGCTCCAGGAGTGCATAGCACTTACATGGTATATATCCTCAGACCTCCAGGACAAAATATGCTACATGCATGCAGAACAATTGCAGTCACCAGGTATCACAGAGAACACTACAAAAATCAGTTGGGCTAGGGACAGACATCCAAAAAGCCTGAGCATGAACTAATTCAATCTTTGCAGGTTAGTCTAACCTGGCTAGGCTAACTCAGTTTTGTAACCAGACAGACATCCCAGAAATGCAGGCACATGCCTGCAGTGGCTCAGGCTAGAAGTCAGGGGGGGCTAGAGCAGCCCTCCCTTCCCTTCCACAGGGCTGAGCTGAGGGAGGTGTGGCCAGGCCCTGGCAGGACACTTTGATTAGGGAGTGGTGTCCCCCACCCCCTTGATAATAGAGCATTTATCAGCTCTGTTACTAACATTTAACACCCCATCAGAAAACAAAGCCTCACTCATTACAAGCTCTTCTTAAATACCTTTTTCCAAAGGAAGGAATGCAGGGGCATTACCTGCTGTCCTGTTGATTACCTCCAAAGAACCCTAAGCCGGACACTGTCCTATCTACCTTACACAGCATCAGCTAGCATACCACATGCTGGCTACAGTCCATGCTGTGGGAGAGAGGAGGAAGGAATCTCTGCTTTAGCAGTGAGTGGTGATGCGGGGGAAAGGGGGCACAGGGAAGCCATCCCTGCTGTGCCTGCAAGCCTCTGCCAAGCTCCAGCCAGGGAGCAGAGGGGAGGGGCCAGTCCTGCTGTGCAGCAGAAATCCACGCCCAGCCCAGAAAGCATACCGGGGTGCTGGGGGTGTCTGGTTTATCTTGAACCAGCAAAGAGTCTGGGACAGACATTACATAAACCACTTTGACCCAAATCAGTTAAGTCTGATACTACATTCAACCAGGTTTATCACGAACCAGTTTCAGCCATTTTCAAACTGGTTTACACGCACTGAACATCTGTTCTGTTACAGGTTTAAAACAGTTTCTGATCACTTAAACCAGTTTATGTGTAATATCTGTCCCTAGCCCTGAAGTTTCAGATAATCCATTTAACTTTTGGTGAAACTAGAGTTAAGGGACATAACCCCATTTCAGATAAACACTGGACAATCTAAATGATCCAGTATATGATGTTTCACTGTGAAAAAGCCACCAAGACGATGTTACCAGGAATGGACAAATTAATACATTGAACAAACTGGATGGTATTACTGTTTTGTGGATTTTTTTCTTTTTTGGGACTAGTATCACACAGTTATATCACCACATAGTAACAACCTGCTGAGTGAGAAGAGGTTTTCAAAGCACTTTATTGTGGTTCTTGAACTGTTTTTGTTAGTTAGCTGCCATTTCTCAGCTAGAGGAGAAATTTAATGCCAGTTTTTAAGAGAACCCAAACATTTTTCTCTTTTCCTTTTTCCTTTTCTTTACATTTACGTTTTTCAGTGACAAGTGTGGTAAAAAGTGTGTAGTACAGCGGGAGGGAAGTGGTGTTTGAATCCAAAGAGCACATCTGTGCTGAATTATAATCCTTTTTAGGTTGGCTTGATTTTTTACTAACAAAATGCTTTGCCATATCCCTTTAACTACTGGAGAAACAAGTTATCAACCAAAAGCTCAAACAGAAAACAGCCTCAATAGAGAGCTACATTTTAAAAACAAAAGTATAGAATAGGTCCAGACTGTATAACAAGCAACTGATACATCTCTGAAATCTAGATGCTTAATAAAAAAAACTATTAATGAAATAAATAGCAAACAAAAGTCCCAGAGAGAGAACTTTGTCCGTGTCTCTGTGACTATGTCTTGGACTTCCATGTGTGAGACAAGCAGAAATTCATATTCCACTGCTAAAGTTAAAACTAACTAAAAGAACTGGGTAACGTGTTAAATTAATTTGTTATTTATATGCAACCATCCAGCTGTTAGAAAGTGCAATTAGGAAGCGAGGGACATTGGACAGAGGTATTAAACGAACTTCAGAAGAAAAAAGCCAGGAAAGACCTTTACAACAGACTCATATTTTAGCATCATTTATTACTATTTATATGAAGGAGATGTTGCTATTTACAAAAGAGGATATTAAAGGAGAGAGACAAAGATGCTGCAAGTCACTTACGGTGCTACATAGAAATCCTAAAGGGAATAAGTTAACATGGCATCAAAAAACAGGTGGGAGCTACATCAACCCAGGGGAATCCATATTCACAATCTTTCCACGCAATGTGTGGGGAGAGATTTTTCGGGGTAACTGTGCTAGCACACAGTGATTGCAACAACTACTGTTTTCAATGCTGTCCTGCTTTTCAACCAGGTTTAGCAATGTGTTGAGTGAAATCTAAGCAAGGCCAGGTGGTTTGTCCAAGGCTGCGCAGTGAGTGCTGATCTCCCAACAAGATTAGAACCTTTCTGGCTCCTGGTCTTTTCCTCTGGCAGTGGAGCAGAGCTTCAGAAATAACAGCCAAAACATATGAGTGTCTGAATGAGGAAAGTGACTGGAAAATAAAGGTGTAAATAACATGGAGGATTTCTGCTCCTTTAGGGCAGTGGAGGAGCCTGCTTTATCTCTAAAACTGTTCTTAAAAACTTTCAAGGGACTAAAGTAATAACAAGGGAAAATCCAATAAAAAAATTATATGTATAAGTAAGTACTTGCTTATTCACTGCTTTTGTTTATATGTAGGTAGCACTTTGCAAAAACTTTCTAAATTTAACCTCAGGTCCAAAATTCAGACATGTTTTTGGAGGCTAAAAGCTCTCCTGAATTCATGAGTCTGAGAGAGAGAGAAGGCTCAACTGTTTTTCTTCGGTATTTTATAGTTATGTTCAACTACCAGGTATGAGCACTGCAACATGAAAAGAATCTCATCTTATAAACCCACAGTCCAGTGGCCAGGGCACAACACTACGATGCATAGCATTAACATGGCAGAGTGCTGAGGCCATAATAAAAGTGGAGATTCCCTCAGAGAAGGATAGGCTTATGCATGTGTCTTTTTGGGCCCATATTAAATATAACTTTTTGGACCTGCCAAAGCTGATCTTTTCTCTTCATCACAAAGCAGTCTAAGAGCAAGCTATTTTTTAAAGTTTTTTTTTTAGCTAAATCAGAATTCAGGGCCTTTTTCTTGTCCCTCAACACAAAGTCTATGCAGCATCCTGAAATCTGTCCTAACAAGGGAAATCAGAAATGGGCAAGACTTGGAATAGTCATAACTTCCATTTAACTGTTCCCCTTTGGTCTGCATGCCAAGGGAACTCTGCGCAGATCTCTTCCCCCTGCACAGAGGCTGCGTTAAGTGTGGGAGGGAGAGACTAGCTAATACTGCAGCATTGTTCTCACCCCATTCCAAGAAAGCCCTGGGCTGTTCCCAGCTCTTTGAGAGTTTGAATAAGGAAGGAATAGACAAGACATTTCCTTCCACTGCTACAGCAGACTCCCTTGGAAAGGCAGGGATCTCCCTTTAAAAGAGAGTCTGGAGAGAAGCTAAGTGGAGAAAAAATACCAGAACAGCTGCATTGGGATCCAAATACCAGGAAAAGAAGGTACATATATGGCTTTATGGCTGGTATGAGGAGGTGTCAAGGCCTCATGGCTAGTATGAGGACATAGAACCTCTGTATAGGTATTTCTGGCCTTGTGTAGACCCTAAGGCCTGATAGATCTTCAGGGAACCATACGCTCAGATGACCCCTGCCTCCCCCCATTTTAGAGGGTTTCAAATACCATGAAGAGAGCCTTGTAGAGGAGTCTTGCTGTTTCTGTGGAGTTTGATGTGCTACTCAGAGATCAACACTAGAGAAAGATTTAGATTCTTTCTTGTAGTGATAAGATCACATTTTGCTGCTGAATTTCCTGGTCTCAGGCAGACCCTGGACACTCCCAGAGGAGCCAAGCAAACAAGAAGATGCATCCAGAGTATTTTAACACTCCAAAAAAAGTAACATTCATTTTGACTTGGGAAAGAACCACATGGAGAAAGGTTTGAATTATCCAAAACAAATTGTCCTACCCAATTGCATCAAAGTGCTCCCTAGTTCTGCTTAGAATGTCAAACATGTATGATGAGCAAGCAGCAAGTCCAGGAAGAGCTGGTTCAGCTTTGAGCTGCTGTATCATTCATGCAAGTCAGTGAGAGCAGGACCACACCTCCCCCGCCGCCTAGTTCATGAATTTGATGCATGTTTTAGGGCAACAAGTCTCAGCCGAAGGTATCCAAGGTAGTTGTTATAAATATTTATTCATTAAAGACTTTGCTTGTTTCTCATGCATTTTCTGAACTTTCTGAAGATTCCCAAAACAGGGAAAACATGTGGGGAGAGAAGGCAGGGGGAGATTTCCCTTCCTTCACATAAAAATAAATAACATCCCTATCAAACCCAGCTTGCCTTGTGGAAAATAAACTCAGCTGGTTATATGTACATGTGTTTGCTGTATAAATGTGCAGTGACAAATATCCGGTTCAGGTTTGTTACACATGTCAATTAGTTTTTTAACTCTGCTTTCAAAGAACATGGGCCACATTTCAAGTTCCCTTATATCCTGTCAAGGGGAGTGCAAAGGGTGCAAATAAGACCCCAATCCAGTGAATGCTTATGCATTAGGGCTGT
Source organism: Alligator sinensis (assembly GCF_000455745.1). Lineage (NCBI taxonomy): Eukaryota > Metazoa > Chordata > Crocodylia > Alligatoridae > Alligator > Alligator sinensis. The sequence goes on along the minus strand of NW_005842080.1, from coordinate 1,386,811 downwards.
GTGAAATTTGACCGAGAGTTTCGTTTTGAAGCTCTTTTGACACGTTTTGCACTCAAAACAGCAAAATCGAAATGAAACAAAAAGCTTCAAAACAAAATGAGGGCACTTGAAATGTTGTGAAAGTTTTGAAACATTTTGAGTTTTGAAGTAGCCCAGTGGCAGGAGGCAGAGGAGAGCCAGGGCTGTGCTCCGAGTGGCTCCGCAGCCCCATGGAGCTCAGCCTGGCGGGGGGAGGTGGAGCACAGCCCTGGCTCTATCCGCCTCTCCCACTGCCAGGCTGCACTCCATGGGGCTGGGGAGCTGTTCAGAGAGCAGCCCTGGCTCTCCCCTGGGCAGTGGGAGGTGGGGAGAGCCAGGGCTGCGCTCCACCTCCTGCCACCGGGCTGAGCTCCATGGAGCTGCAGAGCCACTGAGAGCACAGCCCTGATTCTCCCCTGCCTCCTGCCACTGGGACAGATGTCAGGAGGCTGTCACTTCTGCCTGGGGCCAGTGGCAACATCAGTCTTCCCTGGTGCTGGGCACGGGCTGCACTCAGTGCCAGTCCCAGGCAGCAGCAGCAGCCTCCTGTCATCTGGCGCAGATCCGGGGGCCCGCACCCCTGGGAGGAGTCCAGCACAGCCCTGCAGCCCTCCTGGAGGTCCGGGCCCCTGGATCTGCGCACTGGATGACAGGAGGCTGCTGCTGCCAGCAAGTGTCATGAGTTTTGCTTTTTGCAGTTTGAGGTGAAGCTTCTGAGAAACCTGTGCACCTATCTCCTTGAACCTTGGCAGGCTTCATGCCCTCAGAAGGGGCCACCATCCCTGCAATGTTCATCTGAATCAGGCATGAAATGACAACGTTTTAGGCATTTTCAGGATTCTCCATTATAGCCTATGGGCGAAACGTTGAAACACATCAAAACAGTGAAACAGTTTCGAAGGAATGAAACAGGACAGTGATTTAAAATGAAATAAAATGACAAAATGAAACACTGTCCCAACGAAACGGTGAAACGGATGTCAAAACAAAACAATGGTGCTTCGCACAGCCCTATTATACATGCATGCATACGTAGGCATGCTTCACTTAGCCTCTTCATGCATTTAATGATATTCAGGATCAGGACCTAGAGCACAGGAGAGAACTTTGGCCTATAACGTTTATTTTGGCTTAGAATCATCACATGTGTAACTGATTTGACTCAAACCAGTTTATGCAATGTCTGTCTCAGACCCCTTGCTGGTTTAAGATAAACCAGACACCCCCATGAGCTGGGTGGGGCTCTCTGTCCCACGGCAGGGCTGGCCCCTCCTCTCTGCTCCCTGGCTCCAGAGAGTTTGAGGCTGCTCCCACCTTCCCCTTCACCACTCCCTGCTAAGCAGGAGTATCCCCCTCCCTTCTGCCTTGCAGAGAGGTTTCTGTGTATTAGCTAGGATACCATATGCTGGCTACGGTCCATGCTGAATCAACAGGTAAAATCAACAGGAAGCTGGTAATGTCCCTCTCTTGTTTTCTTAATGGGGTGATAAACACTGAGTTAAGGCTGATAAACACTGTTATCAGTTCCCTGCTGAGCTAATCAGACCATCCTGCCGGGTCTGGCTACACCCCCCCTCAGCTCAGTACTGTGGAACGAATGTGGGGGGAAGGGGGACTGCTCTACCGCCCCCCAGCTTCTAGCTTGCACCACTGCAGGCATGTGCCTGCATATCTGGGATATCTATGCAGTTACAAACCAGTTCAGCCTATCCAGGTTAGACTGACTTGCAAAAATTGAATCAATTCAGGCTCAGGCTTTTTGAATGTCTGTCCCTAGCCTAAGAGACTGTCCTGCTTCTTTCATTCCCTTTCTTGTTAGTCTCTGTTTATTGGTCACCAGCTGTTTCTCACTTCTAATCAGCCTGCTTCTTCTACAACTTTTATTGATTAGGTCCTATTCCAATTTGCAGCAACAGTTATTTCCATGATATTGACATATAATATCACAAAAACTAGGTTTTGGTATTAACAACTGAATCTGGTAGCAGGTACCAACCTACTTAATGATATAAAAACATTGTTTGGTGCTATTTCTCCTTCTTTATGGTGCATAAAGATGGCCAGAAAGGTTTTTATAAACTTTGTTGATTTTGTTTGCTTCTTGCCTTAGAAATACTAGGAGCATGAAGCATGATGATTTGGTTTGGGGTTTTTTTTTTAGACATCTCAGAGAAGTATATCATAAGCCTGCATGCCTTAATTCAAGGTGTGAGGGTGTTGAACCTTTAACAAAGATTTCCTTTATTCAAATACTGAATGGTCACTGAGTTTAAAAAGCATAATGTTATTAAACAAACAAGCAAAGCAAAAATGTTTTCAGCAGTCTGACTAATTCCCTCTCATGTCCTTATCTTTCCGTTTTATAGAACTATGAAATCATTTCCTCCGGTCATCAAAGCCCTCCAACCTACACTAGGTCTGAATTCTAATTTTTAATTAAAAATAAAAACACTATCTCTTTCCAGCAACAAGAGAGGTCCAAGTTCATTTTCCCTTCCTTTGCAGCTTGTTTAAATGAGAAAGTTTTTATTGCATACAAATATAAGAAAACTACAAACTAATGTTATGAGATCTTGGTAATATATTTTTTAACATTCACCTCTGTGCTAGTGGCTCTTATGTGAATCAGTATATGAGGAATACAATGGGACACATTAAAAAAATTGAGTGTATGCAATGCATGTATGAACCCTAATTCTATGGACAGAGATATTTCTACTTACAAATCCTCAATTAGGCACGTAGAGCACCCAACAGTTTCGAGCAAATTTGGCAGAAGTAACACAAAATTGAAAGAGATTTCCTGTTATACGAATGTAATAAGGTGAATATATAGGAAAGCCTAATGTATCTGCTGTAAAGAACTATGCACTAAGCATATGTAATAGTCACTATCCAAAGATGAACCTGAATATACTTTAGTCATTTGTGTGACTGAGAAAACCTAAGTTCAACTAAGAAACTGCTGTGGCAAATATCCTTTATCCATTCCTGTATAAATTAATAGAATTTAAGACCAGAGGGGACCATGTGATCATTTCGTCTGACCTCCTATATAGCACAGGCCATTTCACCTATTTGCCCCTGGATCAAACCTATATATAAACATAAAACTATAGAACTACAAATAAAATATGTAAAATATATAATATAAAATTATCTTTAAAAGATTAGTGAACATTTGCTTTGATGAGTAAATTTATTTGAGAGAATTATATTCATGGTGCAAAATTATATATTTTTAACACCGTAATAAATTAAACCAAGAGACTGACATAACAGGTATTCTCATATTAGCATGAACTACTTGTGCTGCTTACATAGGAATTTTGCAGCCATAAGTAATAGGGCTTGTCAAGTAACAAAACATATCTTCTTAAATTAAATTTGTAGTATGAAGTCTTTTAAAGAAACCTACAAGATCACAAGAAGGGATAGTAATTCTTTGCAATAATTTAGTATTACTGCTTTGAAATCCAGGAAGATACAGTGTTTCACTTTTTTCTTTTTTCTTTTTTTTTAGATAATCAAAGCAAAGTGCAAGGAAAGCACCACAAGCATTGCAAGGGTTATACCACAGGGACAACTGTTCATCTCTTCAAACTGATACGTGCTCAGTCATGTGCAAGCCCTACCTTGTAGGTGTGCATTGGGGTTTATGTATCTTGCGCATTTGAAAACCTGGCTCACATTTTTAAGGGAGCTAATAGTAACTGAAGCAACTCAGAATATCAAAGAATACATACACGCATTAGTTAGGGCTCTATCTGCATTCCAATGGAATTCCAGGGGGAAGGAATATTTTTTGCCACATGACAATGGCATGAAAGGAATGAGTCAGGAGCAATGTCATTATAAAGAATACCAAAGCTTTTACTTGAGCAGACCTCTTTTTTTAATACATGTTGAAAGTAAGCATGAGGTGATGTGGGAGTTTCTTTACCATGGTCATACATCAGTCTACATGTTCGCATTTAGGTTCGACTTTAATAGTTCAGCACTTTTCCAACAGCAGGTAGCGGTTCACCCAAGTGTAACTAATCTTGCCAGTTTACAGTCATGCATGATGAATATATTAACAAAACAATCTTCCAACTGTGAAATTGGCTCCCAGCTAAATCTCCTATGGAAGAGGTTGGGAGCTTCAAGGAAGTCCAAGAGAAATGAAAGTGAGAAGGAATGAGACTTACGTTCATTTTGTCCTAGAGCCAGACCAGAACTTGACAGTACTCACTGAATAGTCCAAAATGAATATATTAAGGATGAGTGCTGCCTGGGCTGACCCCCTCCATCCATATGGAGGTCAATGGGGCTTTGTACAGATGAGTGGGTCTACCTGCAAGGAGCTTAGCACATGACTGGGGTCTAAAAACATTCAACACCCAGGTTGTTATAAGTTGAGCCCCATGTGAAAATGGCTCTGGAAGAAAGAAAAATTAACAGGCTACCATATGTATTTGACAGAGAGAGGCTTCTATACCATTTGCAATATAAGCTTTGAAGAAATTTCAACCCCATTTTTGGGTTAATCTTCAAAACCATTTTATGACAGGAAGACTAAGATATTGTCTGTCTTTGAGACTATTACAAAATTAGCAGAATTAAATGGACTCACACTTGATATTAATGGTTCACAAGTAGTAAGTGATTTGGGGTGCCCCCCACCCTGCCCTCCACCCTCCAATTCACACATGTTTCACACCCAGAAGTATGCCAGTTAGGCTGCTCCAAGGCCTCCTTCAGCAGCTTTCCTTGGTCACCTGTGTGCTTGAGTGTGGCTGGTGGAGATTTCCAGGTTTGGAGTGCACAAGAGGAGCAGATGAGGAGGGTGACTTTGGGAGCATCCTGGTCAGAGCGCACTGTCACTGAGGTGCAGAGTCATCATTAGAGGAACCTAGCTTCAGAGGGCAGGTTCTCAGCCCCTCTGAAAATCAGGTCCCTTTTTGACATTTAAACAAAAATCACAGCATGCAAATTTAGCTGCCACTTTGGAAAATCTTGACCGATCCATCATCTGTGGAGTTTGTGATAAAGCAGCAGAAATGGATCACATCAGATTAACCCTTTGAATATTCACAGTATAATATACATAGTGATGTTCTATCAGTACCTACAAGAGATAACTGGAGATATTTCCCCAAAACCATATAAAGTCAAAAGCCTAACCCTGATGACTTCCCAGTCACCTACAATGCAAACATTTTGGCCAGATCATCTACAGACATGAAAACTCCCCAGAAGGAAAAGATGTGTGCAAAACCTTACATCTCAAAGAGAAAGATTAAATTTGTTAGCAAGACTGATGACTCCGTGTCCACTCAGAACTTGCCAAGAATATTTTAATCAAAAGGAAAAGACCCATCGCCTCCAGATTGCTGTCTCCTTGATAATCTCTAATGGGAGTTAAGAGCTGCCTCTCAAAAGCTCCCAGGCTTTCAATCCAAGCAAAAGTTTTGGCAGTTGTAAACCGAGAGTGGGTTCATTTAAAATGATCAGAGGAAACAGGCTGACAGTGAGCTGATTAGAAAGCTCTTAGAGCCCCCTCAGTTGAACAGGGAAAGGAGTATAACTTTCTTCATGTGCTGTCAGACTGAGACCCAGGGGCACTGTCAGTTTGACTTGATATCCTTGGTGAGGTTGTGTACATGTGAAGAAAGGCCATTTAAAAAGCGCAAACCAAACCAAACGGCTGCCAGCCCCTTGCCAGCCTTCCTGTTCCTGTCAGCCTGCGCTTTGAGGGAATATTTGAAGATAACAAGGGAGGAAAGAATGAAACAACATGGTAAAGGCTAGCAGAATTTGGAGAGACAACTACAAGCTGTTTCCTGGCCTTAGCCTTATCTAAGGGCTCCTTGTGTTCTCAGTCTTCTATAAATAACTCACTAGGATCAGGGCAAAAAATGTGATTTAATTTATTTAGTCCAGTGCTGGGAAATGGGATGTACACTCCACAGAGAATCAGGCTAACTTTAATGCTAGTTGTATAGAAAGAGTGAGAAGAGGAGTTGTGCAGAGTGCTTTGAAATAGCCCATGTGAGTTAGGCAGTATTTAAGCAAATTTTAAAGCGTATGAAAATTTAAGTTTTGGGTGGGGAGGAAGGGTTAAGAGAAAGAAGTCCAAAAGTTTGTCAAGAATCTTGAATATACAAAGCAACGATCATTAACAATTCAACTGCTAAATAAAAGTAAATAAAGGAGGAAATGACCTCATCCCAGCCTGTCCTGCTCTTATCAGTAGAAAAGCTCTAGGTCCACAATGTTCTTTCCAAAATGGCAGCAGAGAGCTGACTTAAACAAAAGGTCACTGGGAGAGTAAAGGGACAGAGGGGGAAGGTTCACATCTGGTGAGAAACTGATGGAATTTCATAGCTGCAGTGTTTTTAAGGCCAGAAGAGACCAGTAGTGTAGCTAGAGGTAGGCAAGCAGACTACCAGCCCTAGGTGCCAATTTAGAAGGGGTACCTACCAGAATGATCACCCCCCAAGGAGCCCACATCACAGGAGCAGCAGCCCATGTGTGGAGAGCCCATGCCGCAACAGCAGAAGCAACCACACCTTGCTAAGCAACCCTCACTCTCTGGCATTTCTGCTCAGAAAGTAAAAATTGCTAGTTACACCACTGGAAGAAACTCTTATGGTCATCCGTCTAATCTTCGGTTACTAGGAAATCTGAGGAAACCCATGCTACATCCAAAAGTTTGCCCATCATTTCCCCTAACTATGCAGTTGGGCCACTAGAAGATATTACCAAAAATCTTGCTTCCTCCGACACTAAACAGACCAACCTCACCCAATACTTGTGCATCAGGCCCATAGCTTCTGTTTCATAGTTTCATAGTAGGTAGGGTCGGAAGGGACCTTGACAGATCATCAAGTCCGACCCCCTGCCATGGCAGGAAAGAGTCCTGGGGTCAAACAACCCCAGCAAGATGTTCATCTAACCTCCTCTTAAAGACCCCCAGGGTAGGTGCCAGCACCACTTCGCTTGGAAGTTGGTTCCAGATCCTAGCTGCCCTGACTGTGAAGTAGTGCCTCCTGACGTCTAGTCTGAATCTACCCTCTGCCAGCTTGTGACCATTATTTCTAGTCACTCCTGGTGGTGCTTGGGGGGACAGGGACTCCCCCAGTGCCTGCTGGTCCCCCCTGACTAGTTTATAAATGACCACTAGATCCCCCCTCAGCCTTCTCTTGTGGAGGCTGAACAGGTTCAGGTCCCTTAGCCTCTCCTCGTAGGGCCTGCCCTGCTGCCCCCTGATCAGGAGCACTGCTTTTTTTTTTTTTTTTGAGCAGGAGCACTGCTTTTTTTCACTGTACCTTATATACTGCAGTTTAGATTCACCCTTAACCTAACAGACTTCAAACATCTCTGTAGTTTGAACAAATCTTGTTCTAGATCTAGAGGCTAAGAACAAGACTGGCTGTAGAGATGTCCAAGAACATGAGTGCTACAAATCAGCCCCTACAAATATTTTGCTTGCATTCATGGGTCTGATGAATGGTGTATATCAGATTTAAAATTTCTCACCATTTTTGTTGGTTCTGCATTTCCAGTCACAGATTTATCCTTTAGTAAGACTGAATTACAGTGAGACTTGTATGAGAGTTTGCCTATATTAGGCATCTTCCTCTCTTAAAGGACCGCCTCCACACAGTGTCCTCATATTTTACTTGGTAAATTCTATTTGGCCTCTGCTGGAATAACAACCTCCATGAAGCAATCAATTTTTGCTGGTCCCTTGAGTGAACAGTTAAGGCAGTTTTCACAGCTATTTTTCCTGCCACTTTTATAAAGGGAAAATTACCTGTTTAGAAGTCTTTCACAAGTACAAAAAATCCAGTTAAGTGAAGCCCAGGTTCACCTTACAATAGTATCCATAAAACCAGCCACCTTAGATAAGGTTTTTCTGTAGAGTGAAATAGCTGGAAGTAATACTCATAAAATCTTTCATGGAGTTTCCCAGGGTCTGAAAGGCACCTGGGAGAACTGTGTGTGGAGTAGCGTGTGTGGTAGCTAGTCTCAGAGTGGTCCCAATTTATAGCTCCATTTGTAACTGTTACAGTTAGCCTGAAGCAGATACTAAAGTTGAGTCATTTAAACACATGCAATGAGATCCCTTTCCAGGTGAGCTGTTTCAAACCATGTGGTTGAGACAGAAAAATGATTTTGCTTTAGCTGCTGTTCTGTTTTGAGTAAGGACACTGATTTGGGTACTGAAATAATAGTACAATATATTTTTTAAACGTGGGCATTATGAGCAAGACCACTATCCCTGAGGGTTACCTTGCCAGTCAAAGATCCCTAGGGAGGTCACTTCCTTATTTTGAAAGTCATTCTGTCTTTCAGATGTTTCTAGTTTTAAATAAGGATCACGTCACTGCGCTACAGAAATAAGGGTTAGCCATTTAAGAATCCAGATTAAACAAGACAAACAGAAAAGGAAGGAAACCCGTGTAATTTAGGTATTGGTCTGGGACTCAGAAGATAAGGGTTCAGTTCCCAGATCCACCACAAATTTCTTTTGTGGTCTTGGACAAGTTGGCCAGTTCCTTCACACCTCTTTATATGGAGCTAGTGATGTTTCTGCACCTCACAGGGATGACCAGGAGGCATTCTAGCACTACAGTGAGGTTGGCCATTAAGTAAAAAAAGAAAGATCACATCACTGCTCCTCCTCCTGCTTCAAAGCATAACAGTTGTATCCTGCCTTGATTTGTTTCTAGCAAGGGCCTTTTCCAAGTATCACAGCATTGTTGTTGAACTGTTCTTTGCACATCATTTTCTTATTGATCAAATATTTTGGGCCATTAAATAAATCAAACAGTCAAAAGTAAAACCCACAATATAACTGAAATGAAAGAGACCCAGGCTTTGTTTTTTACCAATGTGCCTGAAATTAGAATTTCCTTCTTCAACAGGTGAATAATAATTTCTTGTCACAGAAAAGCATAATTTTACTATAAGGAAGTTATTTACCAACAGTTGCCATATATAACCAGTAAACAAGCTGTAATGCTACATTGAAAATTTAGCAGTGTTCTGCTGAAATGCAGACCCGTCTTAAACAAAGAACCTGGAAGTGGTAAAGAGGGAAGAGAAAGATTCATCCAGCTCACCGGATGCATTTTTGTAAAGAGTGCTGATCAATTTCTCATAAAGCATGTGGAAATTTATCTGTGTTCCCCATATGCTTGCATGCCCTTGGGTTGACTTCCTATAAAAATGCTGTAAGGTATCTTTGATCTCAGGGTACACTTCCATATAAAAAGGGAATAAAGTAACTGAAGTAGGGAGGAACAGCAACAGTTCATGCACCAAGTCAAAGCCTGGCTGAGCTTTGAGGTGCTGTGCCAGAGATCATAGATTTGGTTTGATCAGTCATGAGTTAAAAAAAAAAGAGCAGAGCTGCTCCATTTATTTGGGTCAAATAAAATGTGTAACACTAATTGCCATTGGCAGAAACATTTCAGCAAAATT
>NW_005842080.1:1350541-1377288 GCF_000455745.1 Alligator sinensis | reverse complement strand
GAATGACAGCGTCTTACAAGAGCTATATACATAGAGCAGCAGAATCCTTGGGCTCCTATAGACGTGCAGGGAACCAGCTCTGACACGGTGGAAATCCAGCACACTGGAGCAGACTCGATTAATTGAGCTTGCTGGTGCATGAAAATAAATGGCAATGGGGCACTTTGAACTAAAGCTCGTTCAATGCGCTTTAGTTCAAAGTGCCCCACCGCCATTTTTCAGCACGGGAGATGCTGATACACATGATGATTGGGCACTTTTAATTAGCATGGCTTGCTAATTAAAGTGCCCCCCCTCCACGCCTCCCAGAGCATGTGTAAAAGTGCCCTTTGTTACACAAAAGCAAACTTCTTAACCAAATACACATTTAACATTACTTTCTTGAGCAAATTCAACTAGGGGAGCCTCCTAAAATTCTGTAAAAGTGGCACTAGGCAGACAAGGTTCTTTGGGTAAATGTGATGTCTTTTATTAGACCAAGTAAATAGTTGGGAAAATTGTTCTTTGCAAGCTTTCGGGTACAAACACCCTTCTTCTTCAGGCACAAGGAGAGTTTGAAAGTCGCAAGGAATTTAAATGTTTAATACTTCAGTAGAATTTACCATAATCCCAACTTTCCAGTCAATCAACACACGTCTAGGGTTTTGTATTTAAAAATCTATTATCATAGCTGACAATATGCCAGAGTTCTGGCAATGAAGAGGTCACAGCTAATCCAAATGATAACCACACACGAGAGTGGTGAGTGGCACCAGAAATAAACAAATGTTGAGATATTTTTAGCATATGTCTACTCCTGAAATGCCTCCACTAGATGTGAATTAGAGACCCTAATGGAGGAATCAGGTGCGTGGTTTTGCAAAATGTTGCTTATGCGTGCAGTTCCATAGTCCTAACCAACAAGTGTTTAAAGGATTTACTAGATGGAGCTCAAACATATTAAACCTTAAATCAGCCTAGAAAGCCATGAAAACAAAGGGCCTAACTATCAGCCCCAGGTCCTCACTTAGCTGTGGTGAAAGTCCACTGGTGTTAATGGACTCCTTATGGCTTTACACCACCATTAAATAAGTATTAGGCCAAAGTTGCGTGATTGTGCTACAAGCTCCATTGAATTAGCCCAACAGTGAGAGAAACCATGTGTGTATAAGACTTCACTATTGTCTGAAACATCTGAGATATTCAGGAATGTAAACAAAATGCTGAAAATTTCCACCATGCCTGAATAAATTATTGAGGGTGGTTGGGAACAAGCCACAAGAACATTTTAAACTGACAGCTGAAAGCGGGGATGTTGGGTTATTTCCCCTAAAAAAGGAAAGGATGCTAGAATCCAGTTCTCAAAATAAGCAGGTAATACTGCAGGTTGAGATTTTTAGGAAATAGATGGACTACTGTACACAATGGCATACTGGTCTACAGGAATACAAACTCCTGGAAGGCCACTTGAGGCTCAATTCCAGGAAAAACTCCTTCACAGTCAGGGTGTCCAGACTGGAATAAATTCCCTCCAGCGGTGGTACAGTCACCTACCCTGGAAATCATCAAAAGGAGACTAGACAGTCATCTCACTGGGGTCACTTGACCCCCAATTGTCTTTTCCTGCCTAGTGCAGAGGGACTGGACCCAATGATCTACCAGGTCCTTTCCAGCCCCTACCAATCTATGAATCTGAAAGAAAAATTCATAACTGGAAGCACCAAATTGTAGACAAGCAAAGCTCCACTCAGTTTGGATATTCTAACAGAGGTTATCAGAACAAACTTACCTTGCCCTGGCCCACTAATCTTTCAAGAGCAGACATTTATGAGTTTTGCAGACCTTCCTGCTTTTGGCTGAGCTGGAAATACAACAAGGAGGAGCTCCCACATGACTTTTTTGTACAGACATGTGCCAGGTCTCATAGTACATAGAAATAGTAATTTCAAGGCCCTCCACTTTACTGAAGGACTGCACACAGCATAACTGTCTAAATGCCTCAGTTAATACTGACCATGGGGGAATGGTGACTACCCACAGCTTCTGAAAATTCATTTGGTAGCAGAAGAGATAAGTGTATACTAACTACGTGCCTTGCAAAAGAAGGGGACAGTAAATTTGGAGTGCTGTGTATTCCTGTGGAAGTTTCATTTGGAAATTTCAAACCTAGTCAGGAGTCTGAAGGAGCTGCTTTGTCAAACCAAACTACTGGTATCATTTCACAAATACCACTGTGATTTGGACATGCAGGATTCCAAATACTAGTTCTCAGCTCTGAACTGGTTCTGCTGAAGCATTGTATCCTGCCCGTAGAGATACTTAACAAGCAGGAAATGCATGTTCTATGGCATACGCAGTTGAAATTTCTTCTCCCAGAATGTACAAGGTTTGTGTTTTATCAGCCACCGTCACGTAAAGCAGTCAAAAACTAAAATGCATGCTGCGGACATGAGGGTAGAAAAAGCAAACAGAGCACAGATAACTGTTGTTCAGATTTTGCTGAAACAACTCTCTCTCACGGAATCATAAGACTTTTTTAACTAGGCTTGAATATGTACTTAGTCATAGACAAAAGAAAATCATTAATTCACCAACTTTTTATAGTGAAAATTACTTCAAGATTTATTCTATTTCAGTGTGCAGAGCACACTCCTGATATAAACTTTCACAGCAATACATACGCACAGAGGATTGCAAGGACATGCAGTTGGATGCATTCCAACAGTGGCACTAAATAACTTATGAAAATGGTTAGTTATGTTTTAGCTGGAACTAAAACTAAATCTAGAGGTGAAAAGACAATCAACAAAGCCACAATGTTGAGACTCCAGAAATAGAAAACATCTGTCTCTGGAGGAAGCATTGGCTGGCCTTCCATTGAGGGGTAGTTTGCTGAAGCAAAGACTTCAGCTCGAATTCTCCAAAAAGGATTAGCATTCATGAGCACAGAAGGAGCTAGTCATCTAAAGATGCAGGTGAGGGGTGGTTGGTGTAGAGATGACCACTGATCTCTTGTCTTAAACCAAATCTGTCCCTTCTTTGGTGCTGGTTTCTGTGCCCTCATCAAGTTGATCCAGAATGCACTTTGACCTTCATATCCATAATTACATATGACAGCAACACGCGCTATACTATTTTCATAATGTGCAGCATGAGTGTAGAACGTTGTCCTAGAAGAGCAAACCTAACCATGTATTTTTCATACAGTTGTCCTATTATTTCCATAAAACATTAAGTAACAGCCTGAAGTGGATGGAAGAGGGGGGAGGAATGGCCAAAGATGTGAGAGGCTTCATATTAGCACTGCAAAACCAGTGTAAACAAAGCCTTTGTTTGTAGCGCTGAAAAATGTTGTTGGCATTTGCCAACAGTGACTTTTAGGAACTTATCAGTCAGTAGGGTTCCAGCTAGACTACAAAGAAATCTGGGTAGCAATTAATATATTATTGTGGCCAGCTGGAGAATCTGTTTGGCTGAAATTCATAAGGTTTGGATGGTTCTGAGCTGAAATGTAAGCATTTCAAAGTATAGTTAGTGTATTAAAATCCCAAGACATAAAACAGAAAAATCCTAAACGACAGACCAAGAAACCAGAAGAATATATAAAGAATGGACTGGAAAATGCCTAAGAAAAAGGAAAATAAGTTTTTATTTTGGGCTCTGTATTTTTTTGTACAAACAATACCACATAGGCATACACACTGCAAAATCAAAGTTTCCAAGCTGCTACTAGCATCATTCTTTTACAAACATTAAGGTAGTTTTAAGGCTAAACAAATCCTGGAAGCCTTGGACACACAGCACCCCTGGTCTAAATTAAGACTAAAGAGCCAGTTACTGTATGAAAAATAAAGTCCCAGAAGAACTTTAAAATACCAAGTGAATTAGAATGTGTTGGATTTAGTGACATCATGGCAGTGAAGTAAAAGCATTTCTGGATTCAAGGACCAAATTCAGCCCAGATAATCTCACAACTCAGTGGGAGCTGTGCAAAATTATATGATGACAGAAGTTGCCCCATAATACAGAAGAAAATAGTGCTTCTTAAAGCAAGTAATTGTTTCCTATGGTTTTGTAGAACTGTGCCAAATAAGATACATGTATTATGTTATATCAGAGGGTCACAGGAACCATGGTAAGGGAGGAAAATGCAGGAAGATTATATGTTGTATGGAGACTGAGAGGCAGTAAGGATGAATATTAAAAGCAAAACAGAATACAGATCTAGAATTTCTAAATTACCCTTGGCCCAAATGTCTGGCTTACCACTGAAATAGTATAATTATAAAGCTGGCAAAAACAGGCCATGGATCTAGTTACTAATTTCTTACTAGCAATAGCAGCAAAACAGTTTCTGCCAGTAGCGGAGCTCTTGACAAAAACCTTGTGTCTTCTACATGATGTGACATATAGGGAAAACTGTTTCTAATCAGTCAAATCTATAAATGGTATGCAGTTGTGGTCTCTTCTCGGATGTCAAAAGAAACAAAGGATAAAGTGTGGGGCGGGAGAAATCTACAATGCAATTTTTGTTTTAGAACTTAACTTTGTCTTATATCCTCCCATGTATGTTGAATGTTGTTTTGGGGTTACCTCTGTTAAATCAACCAATTACGGCAGTGATACTATCTCAGAAAAATTCATGGAAATCTTAGTAGGTTTATTTCAGACCCAATTATATATTGAATCCAAATGATTTTTTTTTAAATATATATTCATTATTCAGCACTCTCCTCTCCATAGACCCTTCATTCACCACTCATCATGGACCCTCTCCTTAGTAATGTAATTAGGGGCAGGCAACCAGCACCAGCCCTGGCCACCCACTTTGGGGGAATACAAGAACAGCAGATACTAATGCCCCCCGGTCACCTGCTGATGCTGCCCAGGGTGCAGAACCTGAGGTGTAGACAGAAGTGCAGCCCCCCACTCCAACTCAGAACACTTTTCAGGAAGCATTCTGAGTTAAAATGATCCCCAGGACCAAACAGAAGTTCACTGTTGGACTAGCTGCTGGCTGTGAGCCTGCAGCCAGTTTCCTCTAGCAATGGCCCCTGTTCCTGCCCAGCCTGTTCTGTTTTCAAAATAGGAGGGGGAGGAAAAGGAGCAGAAGGGGTTTGTTTTAGGGGTCCCCAACCAGTGCTGGAGGATGGGGGGGGACGCTCCACCCTCCAGCAGGAGCTGAAAAAAACCCAGACCAAATTCCCTTTCCATCCTTTCTGCCCCTGCCACTCTGAAAACAGCAACAGGCTGGGAGGCAGCACAGACACAAGTTACAGAAGACAATCTGTTTTAAAATGTCTACATCTGAATCCTCATATAATGGGTTCCGAGTTTCACTCAAACAGCCATTTTTGAAGCAGTCTGCAGCTGTGCACTTGTGTTTTGTCACAACTATACACCACTTTCTGTGGCCAGATAGGATGAAAATTGTCACTTCTGTCTGAGCCCCTGGTTATACCTCTGCCTATCTTCCAAGGTACTGGGCACTCTGATACACACCAGCAAAGTAATTAAGAACACACTTAAGCCAATGAATGATCCCCACCTGAACTGAAGGGCACTACCCAAAAGTTGTGCATGTGTTTCAGTGTCTTGCTAGATTGGTCCATAAATCTCAACTACCTGGTGGAGTTTGCAAAATGCTCCCACTTTCTACAGAGAAATTTGAGTTTCCAAATAAAAGCAGAAACCCCAAAACCCCAATTTTTATTATTGCAAACTAAAAACATAGCTTTTAGCTAACAACTTTGAAAAAAAAACCCTCCAAATTTCCTGCAAAATAAAACCCCATTATCTAAGCAGCTATGCTGCTGAGTAGTGTGTGCTTCCAAAACATGTGACAGGTTGATTTATCAAAATGTAGTCACATAAAACAACTTTACAATGCTCTCATATCTTCAATTTTTCCTGAGAATTTTAAGTACAGAAAAGATTTTTCTTTGGAGCCTTATAACTACACTGTGCTGTGCTTATCCCCATAGGGTGTCTTTCCATGTGCTCCAGGGTAGAAGGAGAGACGCTTTAATTAGAGTGGCTCTGAAAGCAACTCTAATTAAAGTGCCTGCAATATCACATGTATTCAGTATCCCACACTTGGTGGCAGGGGCACTTTAACTAAAGTTTGTTTGACAAGTTTTAGTTAAAGCACCCACACCACCATTTTGAAGCATGGGAGCACTGAATACATGTGATGCAGAGGCTGCTGGACAGTGCTAATTCACACACTCCAGCAGACTCAATTAAATGAGTCTGCTCCAACACGTGTTAATTAGCACATGTTGGAGCAGACGTACAGTACGTGTATAGTTACATATAATGTCTATGTTTTATGGTACGTGGGCATTTAGTGGGTCTGAATTCACGATGTGTGAGGAAACAACTTCCAGGATAGCCAGTTCACAGCTTTTATGAAGACTGATTGTTGTGGTCTAAAATATTGTAATATTGCACTATTAAGTACTTTCCAACATACACAAATTGTTTTTGTAGTAAGATAAGCATTTAAAGCGGATACATACGCGCGCGCACACAAAAGCTGTGTAGGCATTTGTCACCTTCTAGATTTCTTGACCGTGGTTTTTCAAGTAAAATGACCACTTATGAGGCAAAAAAATGGTAGGGAGGCAAAAGAGGTAGGGAGGGGACATACAAGGCTGTCAAATAAATATTTTTCCAAGATATTGAAAAAGTGAGCTGAAGAAACATTTTTGCCTTTAAAAAAGTGTTGGCACTAAAGACATCAGAGTGATGTGTACTACTAAAAGCAGCAACAAGTAATGTTCCAGCTCAACAGTGGATATGTAGGACCATGCCCTCTATACAGGACAGATCAAAGTGAAGAGTGCTCTGTCCATAACAACCACCAAGATTATCTCACATGAGGCACTGCATGCATTTCATAAGTACAGGAATAAAACAGAGCTATGCTAACACAAAGTAACTAAGACATCTTCTAGATATAATTGACATATTAACCCCAGCCTTCACATCTACCTGATACTTTAAGAAATAGGGAACTTAGTGATAAACCTTGAACTAGAACACAGAAAATATAGATTTAATACTTGACTATTGAGATGTTATTTATGGTTCTTTTCTGTATCACTGACCCCTTCAGAATGGCTACAATAATAACCCATAATCTGGCTATGCGGCTAGATTTGTGCTACATAGTAATTTATCCCTCAAATAGACCAACTGGGGAAATTACTACTCGGCATCATTGAGGATACCAGTGGAATAAGTCAGACTATTTATAAATGAAGGTATTTTGTGAGTAAATGGCAGAATCCAGTCTTGAATATATATCCTCGTCTCTATTAAGGCATTTCTTTGCATTTGCTTGTCTTCTACAGTATTTAAACAAAGCTGCTGTTTGTACAGGTGAGATTGGCTCTTACACCAATTTTCTTCCCATTTCCCAGCCCAATAATATAATTCACATCACTGTAAAGACCAGAGATGGTCGACATTTTTTGAACAAGAAACTTTTTAGAGAATAATGACTTTTTTCTAAAATAAATTGTTCATGGAAAACTTGACAATGTTGTCTAAAAGTGTTGGGCTTTCTAAATAATCAACAATATAAAATATTCAATTATTTAAAATGTTTTCTACAAAACAATGCATGGCATTGTTTCAATTTTTCATTTTTCCAACCAGCCACAGTAAATGCTGATGATAACTTCTATCAATTTATTTGCTGTGTGATCTTTGAAATACACCAATAAAAATATTCAGGTTATAACAATATTCTCTGTCAGGCTAGAAAGCAGTGTTCAGTTCACCAAAAATAATGTTTGTTTCCACAGGCCTCAAGCCTTTTATAGCTTACACTCAATCTTCCTGCTCCAATTATTATGGACATAAATTATAAGGTGAGCTAAAATATTTAGCCATTCTTTAGAAGAAAATGCTGGAGTTGTTCATTTAGCTCATGCAGAAGAATAAATTGTATCAATTATAGCTTTCTACTGGCTCTTGTTATTTTGACTTTTTGACTCTCACTGCACTCTCTCATATATAAATTAGCAGCAGTCTATACAATACACAACTGTATTTGTTCACAAGGAATGCTTTGGTTCCTTTTGACTTTTTCCTTTCCACTTCCTAATGGTTTAAATATAGACGTATATCTTTTGAAAAATTACCTAACATATACCGTGTTTAATGAGTACATTTAAGCATACTTTAACTACAAATCTTATCAGTTGATTACTTAACCTTTTTGGATAGGTTAAATATTTTCTACAGAGTTTAAATAAATATGATTCTTGGTTTCAGCAAAAAAAAGCTAAAGAGAAGGAACTTGTTTTTAAGCTTTAATCACTACTTTAAAAAAAAACACAGATAAAATTAATTAACTGATCAAAAAATAAATTCACATGCCAGTCCTAAAATGTCAAAAGACAAATTAAGTACTAAAATATTCATTCTACTGTACTGTATTTGGCATTGCGAGCTGTATACCTCTTGAAATTGAATTTCAATTTCAAGAGGTATGCAGCTCACAAGAAAGTATGAAATGATGAAGTCAAAGACCTGTCCACCATTACACCAGAGTAGAATGATTTTTTTTAAAGTGTATTTATAGCATTAAAACATTTTTGAAACAGCATGAATGAAGATGTGCTGTGATGTAGCAGAGGTGGTGATTCATAACGGCCCCGTTGCTAGGGTTGGGGAGAAAGGTATATTTCTGTGTACAAATTGAATGTTATTAGTAAATGTTAAGAGTCATAAATGAAAAAGATGACAACTCCAGTAGGGAAATACAGAGTGCCCGGGCAAGGGACTAACATAAGAGGGATGGGGGTAAGGAGGGGAACACAACTAGGTTACAGAAAATACAATGTTAGCCAACTAAGCCTGGGGGTAGGGGAGCGGGTGGGGGAAGGGGAGGGAGGAGGGTCGTGACACAGAGAGAAAGAAGATACATGCACACAAACTCACACAATGGTCAGCAATGGTGGAGCGAGTAGGCTGGAGAACGTTTCTCAGTCTATATAGAGCCTCACTGCAGGTGTTACTACACCCCTGCCCTACCCAGGCAGTCCCCAGTGGTGGGAAAGGGGTGGAGTCAAGCTCTGATGTCACAGTGAATGTATGATGATGCACTTACAATATGCTGTCTGGACTTTACTCAGGACCATAGACCCAACCCTGCTCTGAGAGCCACACAGGGAGAGCCTGAGCCTACATAGAGCCCCAGGGAACAAGCTGTCTGCCTGTGTGGTTATATGCACAGGATCAGGGCCTAGATGATGACTGAGGTTTTTATCGAATCTTCACACAGACAAGATTTGAGCCTGAGCTGTGCTGTAAAGAAAGGGAAAGGATAAATATGTTCTTCCCCACACCTGACCATCTGGGCAGGTCTGCAGAGCATCTCAGTCTCCTGTGAGTTGGTATAAGCTAATATATCTGTCCATGCACCATAGCCACAAAGGGGAACGTGTCGCTCTTTGGTGGGAGAGGCCAATCCTGTCCAGCTCCCACTCTCTAATACAACCAGAATGAATGCTGCCCTGTGCACTGGCTGTCAGGCAATAGGCACATATCTTCCTGCAATCTAGAGATGCGGTAAAACTTCAGCCTTTCCTGTGAAATCCTGCCCTGGCCCATGGACTCCATCTCTGTGGCACACCAAGTTGTCTCTATGCAGTGCTGCTGCACAAGCCAGGGCAGGTCTGCCTTTTCCCTGTGTAATTCTATTTGTTTTCGCTAACCAAATATTTCTTACTTGACAGAAGGTTTCACCAAATTCTCCTCTGCAACCATTGACAGAGGAGGAGAGACTTCTCTGCGTAGATGGTAAGCATACAGTCATGGGCAGATCCTGGATTTTGTAAAGGGGGATGCAGAAGCAGCAACTAGAGCTGTAGGGGTTTAAGTACATCTGCTTGAGGGTTCCCTCTACCAGGACAGGCAACCTATGCCACAGAAGTAGCAGCTGGGGACTCTTTTTAAGTCCCTGAAGTAAGTAAGAATCCTGTCCCCCACCATCATTCTCACCAGTTCCTGTCCTCCCTTCCATGTTCATCTACACTTCCCCTCCCATGCTTCCCTCCCCTGCCTGCCACTGCTGCCTGCAGCTGACCCAGGGGCATGTAGTCCCAGAGCTGTTCCTGCCCCCCTCCAGCCAGGCTGTACAGTAAATCAAGTTCAATCAGGAACAACAGTGATGGTGGCTAGGTTCCTTCTCCCTGAGTCTGCTTCTGGGTTGGTAGGAAACCCCCAGGGGGGACCAGCAGAGAAGGAGAATCCACCCACTGCTGCTACTGATGCTGTCCCCAGCTGAGCCCAGCTCCCCACATAACCCAGATGGAGTGGGACAGAAGTGGCTCTAGGAATTGTGGGAGGAGGAGGGATTGAGAGAAGGGACATGCTGCTGAGCACAGATGAGGAGGAGGATTCTTACCTGTTTTGGGACCTTAGAAAAAATCCCTGGATACTGTTTCCATGGTATACTCTGAGCGGGAGGTAAAATCTTGCCATCATACTCTTTTTGAACCTTCTCCTGTACAAGGTCTGTGTTCTGCTGGAGTGAGTCTTCAGTGATGCGTAGGCCTTGCGTATAGGAGGAAATTCACCCTGAGAGGAGAGAGTTGTGCCCTCTTTCAGTTTGTTACAGATTATTCCTGGCAATACCTGCTAGGCAAGTTCCTTAATCCCCTCTTTAGGCCCAAGTAAAAGGGATATGGGGCTGAAAATGTAAATAGTCAAAATGAAATAAAGTCTCTATCTCCTGGGCGAGTGTCTCAACCACTAAACCTTTGGGTAAAAGGAGTGGCATAACACCTTCCTCCCCATATTAGGAATGCTGTCTGAGTTTGGTCTGGCATTGCTTTGCTTTTGGGAGGAACATCCAAAATGAAAATGATTCTTTCAGAATGACTTGTAGAGGGCTGAAAAAAATAACTTTATTTTGAATTGAACCATTCTTTAATTATTGCTTTCAGTTCAGCTGAAAAATCCATTATGGATACAATCCTAGTTAGGGCCCTCTTGACTGCTTGCTGCTTCCATGTAAGTGAATGATACCCATAAATGAAGATGGAAGAAGTCTCTTTTCTCCACCTCTTTTTAACATTCATGTTACAAGTAATTTAGCATTCATTTCTCTTACTCCTCTATGCACATAAATCAGTCATGGAACACCATAAATCTATCTGGCATTCCAAAATCTGTCTTCATCAGTGTTTTTCAGGATGCTGTCTGTAATGCTAATTTAAATTAATCTGTTAATCATTTGGCATGCAAATCTAACATGAAAGAAACAGCAAAAGTGATGATACACAGGTGCCCATCAAAAAAGAGCATAATCACCCTAAGGCTTGTCAAATACCACAGTCAGATAACTGTTGTCCAATGTTTTATGCCCTAATAAATGGCACTGAAGATGAAATCTAATACTTTACCATAAGCAGTAGCTATCAGTGGGTAGTTCATACAACAACATAATTGCGATGACTAATCTCATGTTTGCGAGTCAGTGCTCTGAATCCAGGTCCTCATAAACGGATCAAAAACAGTCTACGTAAGTGATATCCTTATAGTCCCTGGAAGCAAAAGCCTTAGAAGTACAGAAACTTGTGCACTGACCTGTTCTGTAGATACAAAGACAATGTCATTTTCTAAGTTATACCAGTCTGGTGCTTTTTACAAGCCATAAATGAAACCAACACACAGTCACAGCATCCAAAAAATGTCAGGTGAAATGCAAAATACACAGACAATATGGGAGCTGTGTACCTGATAGTGTAGGGGTAGGAATAACATTGGGAGAGGTTTACAATGTCCGGTGTATTTACAACAGCTTGGTGCAAATACTTGCAGTATATATGAAGAAGAACCCAGAGGTGAAAGAAGTTCCATCATCAGTGGCCCATATTATTACAAGAGAGTGTAAATTCAGAGTAATTCCAGTAAAGTCAGTTAACCTGGAATTACATCAGTACAACAAAAAAGAGTGTGTGACCTTTACCCTATAAATGGCCAGGCTCTGACAAGTTCGCAAATTAATTGTGACTAAAAGTAAAAATCAAGCCGTGAAGAAACAAGATCCAAAAATCAAAAGCTGTGTATAATCAACCACTTATAAGCATAATGGGGAGGAAGTGGTTAAAACAAAATTTTACTTCATACTCTCAAATACAATTGCAGTATTAAAACCATGCAAGTTACAGATATGCTTTTCTTCTTTAAACTGATCCATAACATAAGAAAGTAGCACAGTAATACACTGAAAGAGAATCTTAGATCTTACACAAAAAGGAAATTGCTGGGAAAAGGCACTGATATCCTGAAAGAAAAAGGTTGAAGAGGTCAAGAAGTCACTTAAAACAGAAACACTGGCATAAGGACATGATGAGCTGCACATGAAAAGATAAAGGGAGATTGTATACATAAATAAGCAGATGGCAAAGCCAAAGGAGTCAGGGGCAGTATGAACAAAGACTCATTCTAGAAAGTCCTGTTGTAATTAAAGGTGAAAATGGGAAGTATATCAACACAAAGGAACAGAAAGAGTAGTTCTCTTTCTTTCTCAAATGAGTAGTTTGGGTTGAATACACACCATTGTCTCAGACTGCACACTGTGCCTCACATACACCAAGCCGTTTATAAGTCACAGCAGCAAGGTGACAGAAATCATTAGGACAATTGCTTATACTGGCTGTCATCACTGCTCAGATGCTAAAAACAAAAGATTACCATGCAGTGACATGATCTTAATTACTGTGCCTACATCTTGCTGGGAATTATACTTTTCAGCCACCGAGAAGAGACATTTCACATGTGTAATAGTCAAGGAATAGGTCTGAACACTTCTTTCAGCTGCAACGCCTTGTGTTTCGGGTTATTTTTATTTAATGATTTGCACTAAAAACAATAGTGCTTTTTACAGTTTGTACCCCAGAGCAGACTACTGGTTTAGTGGGTACCTCACAAGGTATGTTTTCTCTACAAATGAAGCTGTAATATAGACATATCGCTGCTAACTTTAATTTAGCTAGCACAGGTTGAAGACACAACATGGATGGTGTAAGCCCACTGGAGATCCAAGGTATGCATTCGAGGCATTACCCCAGGCTGAAATCTGTGCTTCCCTGTCTCCTCCACTGTGCTACCTAGCTTACAAGCTCTCATGGGTATGTCTGCAAATCCTATAATCAATCAGACACTATTTTGCTGAAAGCACATATATAAAGCATATTACCCCAGTACTTATAGTCTGCTTTCGTTGCCAGTTTGGTGATAAGGGACTGATAGTAGCCTATAAACCCTGTAAGACTTAGGCCCTGGTTACCTTAGAGACTGCATGTCTCTTCTTGCGATACCACAGCACATGTGTTCATCTGTAGCACTTGAGATAGCATCTCCCTGGTTTTAATAGCAATGAGTGGGGGTAGAGGGCGGGGTTCAGTAAGAGGTCCTCAGCTATGGAATTTACTCCCCCTCTATCCTTGATCTGACAGACCACAAATGTGTTGTAACCCTCAAGGCATGTTTTTAGGCTTGCCCAGGATTCCTCTTATGGGACTGGATAAGAAGGACAACTTTTGGTTTGGGTAGGTTCTTTGTTACAATTTTCTTTTTTGTGATTTAATTTGTTTAAAAGTTGTATGAACCTACAGCAGCAGGTAGGCACCTTTCTATGCAATGGTATGAGTAAGTATGAGTTGGTTTCTAAATCAGTTTGAAAATCTACTGTTCCTTAAGGATAGGCTGGGAGGAATTACAGTATTCACTATACTAAATTAGAAAGTATGTGGCAATACAAAAGTGACCAATCCAAGACCTCAGTATGCATATGTTTATTCTTGTTGTTCAAAGTATACTTCCAAAAGCAACAATCCCTTAGAAAGCCACCAGTAACCTGAGTACATTGCCTCATTGTTCACTGAAGACAGTGATGCTGGACATGGGGGCAAAGGCAAACAGCTGAAGGAAAGGAGGCTATGGAAATGGAAATGATCACATCCAAGGTGGAAGCAAGCACAAAGAACTCAATGTGCTCAAATGAGGAGAACTGGACAATCTCCATGCCAGACATCTTAAAGAACTGACACACAAAATTGCAGATCCGGTAGAAAGGATTTCTAACTAACCTGTCAAGTCAAGGGAGATACTCTACAATCAGGGAAAAGCAAATAAAACAACTGCTTTTAAGACGACGGGGGAAAAGGGGAACTTTATGTCTGCCTACACCATGTCTCCAGAGTTCTCAGGGAAGGATCCTCCCTGCCCCAAAACTCCCATTCACATGCACCAAACCTGGAAATGCAGCAGTGAAGCTGTTCTTGGCATATCTCTTGCAGCCACTCTGAAGCATTCAGATATAAACAGGGGCATGCATCCTCAGGAACACAAGAAACCTGATGTAGATATACCCTTAGTCTGATCTCAGTAATAGGCAAAGCATTAAGAAGCATTTTGAAGGAAAAACCATTAAAATGTTGTAGATAAATGGAAATGAGATAAAATGTAGCATGTGTTTACTAAAGGTAGCACATGTCAGATTAACCTAATATCTTTAGTAAAACAACTGATTTTCTAAAAAAAGGAAATGTGGTAGTTCTAATCTGCCAGGATTTCAATAACGTATAGATAACTGCCACATGGAAAAACATTTCTTAAACTAGAGAAGATGGGGATTAATACAACAATTATAAAGTAAAAGGCAGGGTAGGTGCACCAAGTAAGGAACTGGCTAAAAGGGGGACAACAATGGGTTGTGTTGAAAAGGGAATTATTGGGCGAGGAGGAGGTTACCAATTGTGTTTTGCAAGATTTGAGCTCCAAGAACTAATCTGATACATAATTTCATTAACAACCTTGGCAGACAGGTAGGAGTGTGCTAATGATATTTGCTGATGACAAAAGTTGAGAGACACTGTCAATACAGCAAAGTGTCTGAATATCACACAAGGAGATCTAGAGGACATTTATGACTGGCTCAATAGAAATTAGATTAAATTTAATAGCATGAAGAGCAAGGCCATTCACTTAGGAATTAATGACAGGAGTTTCTGCTGTAATCCGGGAGCTCATCAATTGGAAATGGCAGAGGGGAAGAAAGGCCTTGTTTGATGCATCAGATGAGGTATTTCCAGTAGAGATAGGGGAAGCATCAATGCCTAGAAAGCCCTTCCAGTCCAATATCCTGTGTTCCTGTGACTCACAAGTACTATACTATATCTAACACATATGACAGACTTACCCAACTGAGCTCCAATGCATCCCGGGGCCCAAGAATTCTCACTTCTGATTGGTAGAGCCAATCCACCAATCAGAAACAAGTTGGGGAAAGTGAGCACTACCCTTTTCCTGAGGGGAGGAGGAGAGGAGCTCTCCAACCTGGTTGTGAACTGCAGCACAGCAGGTCCGCCGGACTTCAGGGGCAAAGCCTTTGATGTACTCGGCATGCTAGGCGGATGCGATGAGGGACTCAAGAAGAGCAGAGCTGAGAAAAGCTGGGAAGAGCTGCCTCAGCGGGCAATAGCCCTAGGCTCCTGAAGCCGCCACTGGAGGAGCCACTGCCGGACCCTCGGCCCCGGGAGCAGGGAGAACTTACTCAGGCTCCACTCAATGCACATGGCGGTGCATGGTCCTGGGAGCAGGGAGAGCTGCTCAGGCTCTACTTGGTGCATATAGCGCTGCACGGGACCATCAGACCCCCCGGAGCCGCCCATGGTGGCTTGGGTCAGTCAGTCTCAGCATGCAGCCAAGAACCCTGGTGCACATGGCAGTGCATGGTGACCCAAACCTTGGGAGTGGCGCTAGGCCGCTCAGGTTTGCAACCTCTTCCCTGGTGTGAGGCCAGACACCTGGAAGGCACTAGCGGGGTGCAACGGGAGTCTAGGGGTCTGGGTTTTGGGACTCGCACGAGGCGGCCTGAGCCCAAACAGAAGGCAGAAGACAAGGTCCGGGTTTCGGGACCTGCACGAGGTGGCCTGAGCCCCAATGAAAGGCAGAAGGCAAAAGCCAGGTGGCAGGACCCGCACAAGGTGGCCCAAGCCCCAACAGAGGAAAAAAGGCAGGGTCCAGGGTGGCACAACAAGGCACCCACGACTCCAGGAGACCCCTCCCAGCCAGATCCTTGGACTTGTGAGGACCTGGGAAGCGAGTCCCTCCCCCCTCACCACAGGAAGAGGGGAGGTGCCAGGTTCTTCACCCTAAGGGAACGCTGAAGGGTCTCTGCCAATAGAGTGTGGGGGAAAAGGGAGGGAATACGTGTACCTCCCATGTGGGCAATAGTTATATTATAGAGATAGGGGGGGAGGTATATATAGATCTATCAATATATCCCAATTTTGTTGTTATGTTAATATGATTTGGGTTATGTTATCCAGTTATCTGTAAATTTATTTGTAGATATTTGTGTTTGATTGTCTAAGTATATTTATCTGTGACTATTGTATATATTTATTAATTTATGACCGCTATAGATTTGTAAATATTCATACTGAATTGTATGTTAATAGTTATTCTTTTATTTAGAATTTGGGTAAACAATAATAAATGGGTATATAGTTATTAAGTGTTTTGTCCTGGCCTGGCTCTGTAGAGAAAAGAGGGAATTGCTCTCTAATGGCATACCCCTCTCACAGCACTCTTGCCTGACCACCCCATCCCTTCCAACTGTGGACAGGGCACACCCCTGGGTGTACCCAGGCTATACACAACTGTCTTGGACTGGAAGGCACAGTCTTAAACTTTCACATGTTGCCAAGGTATGAAAAGTGCTGTCTTTTATCACTGGGATTCTTGACAGCAATGTAAGCAAGGAGAAGGGTCTACCTTGTGCTGGGTTGTGATGGATGTAATGGCTCACATGCTGATACTGCAGTCTGTATCCTTATAGAGTTATTATACACTGTCTCAGGATATAGGACAGCATGGATGTGTTCTGTGGTATGAAAGCTCTACTGAACCCCTATAAGAACTTAAAAGATGTGGACATATAAGGGCAGGGATTCTCAAGAAGGGTGCCACAGAACTGGGGTGCTGTGAGATCCTTTTAAGGGTGACACGAGGTGCTTATTGCCAAGTGCAATATTAGCATTCTTAGGTATGAAAACACCAACACCTGATTCCCAAGAAAAAACAAGAGATTTCAAATAGGAATCTATAGTGTCAAAAGCATTCTGCCCTGGTGTGGTCCGAGTTCTTTGCAAAAGAAGAATTGTTCTGTTATTTTTTCACTATCAAGAAATGACAGAAAGCTAAGGGCTGGCATTTTCCATGGGATTCCTTGAGTTGAAAAGGTTTAGAACCACTGCAATAGGGGTTATAATGACCCCATTAGTCTGTACTATTACTCCTACTACTGCATCCAAAATGACAGTATGCTCCCAAACAGTTGATAACCAACTTTTATACCCAGAATAATTAAAACAAAGATACTAGAAAACAGACTGTTTTAATTTTTCCTTACAAAGAATATTCACAAAGGGAGTTTCTCTAGTAAATTCAGTTTTACTGAAGAGCAATTACATTGAAAGGGGGCTTAGGAAAGATTATCCTCTTCAGGCAGCAACATGCACATTTTTCCTAGATCTTTTACTGGTAATTTTTAAACAAAGATAAAGAAGGGAGGTACCAAGTAGCTCACTTATTAATTCTGAGTGTGTCATAATTATTATCCTATGTAGCTATAAGTGTATATCTTCCTAGTCAGCACTCACTGAGCATCTTTTTACAGTTTTTGGAGGTCATATTAATTAGTTATTCTCAGATCTTCTTCTAAAGTAACTGCACTTATGTTATAGGTTGAAATGTGTAGACTACTTCCTGCTCTTCCATCAAGTTTGCCTAGTTTCCAAAGGACTATACAAGCTATTTGTAAATCCACCTTCCTAATATATGAAGGATCCCTCACGGTCCTTTATTCCACTATGTAACCAACATTATATATGTATTCATTCCTGAAGAACCAATGTGCATAGACTGAGGCAACAGAGGGATCTTCCTCTCTGAACAGTCTATTACCACGCATCATGGGCACTGACTCACAAGAGATCATTCTATCTTTGGTGTCAACCAGAACTGGCAATGCACAAACACTGTGCAAATCTCCACCCCCTCCTAAATGCACACAAAAGTCCAGTCCCTTTTCAAATATCTTATTGTCTTGTGGCAACCTACATAGTCACATTTTGCACAATGAATAATTCTAAGTAATTCAAAGATCTGGAATCTTTGAATCAGTTCCCTCTGATGGCTTCTGAATAGCAGAAGCACTTGCTATCCTGTACTCTGCAATAAGCAATAGTACTTTGAAATCAAAGGTCCCTATTCTCCTGAAAAATGATATTTATACTACCACCTTTATTTGGGGAGAAAGAGGTACTCTGTCACGTGGACTAAAGTTTTCACATTCCATCACATTTTCAAGATTTCAAAATGTTCTTCTTTCACATGGGACAGATCTGCAATTATTAGGTAGAAGAAAGAAAGACTCCTGCCCCCCTGCCCTGCCCTGCCCCTCCCTCTCTCATAATAGTCAACACCTGATGGTAGGGCACTCACCTGGGCTGCAGTAGACCCAGGTACAGGTCCCTGCTCTGCTGTGCTCCCAGGTGAGTTCCTTAACCCCTAAGGTATTTACTATTCCAGGATGGCTGCACCTCCAGAAATCCCATCCTAGAGCTGAGAAACCTCCTTCCCAGTGAAAGTTTCGTCAGAACTGACACAAGCCCCCCCAGAATTGTAATTCAACAAACATTTTCAATGAAAAAGTCCCCATCAGTCTGTCTGCAAGCCATTCTTCATTATCCTATACACTCTATCAGGAAAAATAATTGCTGTTTGACATTTATAGAAGAAATCTTCCTCTGTGCTTCAGTGGTACAGCAACAAGGGTGTAGTCAGACATTTACTGCAGTTATAATTTTTAATTTCCTAGAGGCAACATTCCCCTTTCCCCCCCAAACCCAAGTCTCCTGTATGGCAGTGTGATGGGCTGTTGCCATGCCACCAGCCAGCCACTGATCTTTTTTGAGAACAAATGTGTATTTATTATGAAGATTAAACTAGTGACGCCATTCATCCACATGCCAGACATGGAACATACAGCATCTCCATGCTGCCTTTTGATGATATTACCCTGACCTGAGCTGACCATATTCTCCACAACAGCCAGTATCTGAACTCCAGTGAATTACACTTCATCCTCTCCAAAATTTTCTCTCCAAAACCAGCCCACCATTCTCTATGTGATTCTTTCCCCTAGGTTTGCTATACATTCTTGTAATCTCAAGCCATAAAAATAACCATTTAAAAGTAAGCAAATGCTGGAGTCATCAGCATCCACTCAAGCTATCTAGGGGCTATATATGACCTCATCGCCATAGTATGAGACTCACCAAAAGCCCTGAGATTCTAGAAGGCTTTCCATTGACTTTACTTGCCTTTGGATGGAAGTACCATGCTATATTAGTTATTTTTTCCTCAGTTTTCCATAGAAGTAAGAAAACTTACAAGAATAAGCTCAAGAGACATGGGTGTTTTGTGATTTTTTCATTCAACCAACTGCACAGTTGGGAGAAAAGTTAGACCCTTTTAGCCACAAACTGCCCTTCCTCAGGTCTCCTGGTAAAAGGTTTGGTTCTGCTGTATAGTGATGTCTCAGGGTTCATATCTCTTAGTTTAATAGAGTAAATAAGTATGTCCTGTTTAAGATGATCTCTTTTGGAGTAATAGGTAAAAAAGATAGTTTCTCAGTTTTTCTGAGGTCTAAATATACATACTTTCATCCTTATGTAACTCCACCTATGGAAGGCTATTTGCCATGATTTAACTATGCCTGTCTCCAAACAGGTATAGCTTTAGCAGTACAAAAACTGGGTTTAGACCAGTCCATAGACTTAGAACTTTTGGGACAGGGAGTGTATCCTATATCCCCATAGAGCATTTATGCTTATGGGAACTACCATAATATGTGCAGTTAATAATGATGATGACTTTCATTAAACCCTCCCACACACCTGTTCCTTTCAGTATGTGCCCATATCCCTTGCTCCTTAGGTAGAAGGAAAATAAGAAAAGCAAATTAGCACTAGCATCTCTCCTTTCCTGCTTCTCCTTTCTTCCCTCTCTTCCGGACATTCATGGAGGGCTGTGCTGGTGTCTCTTTGGCCCTGGCTCACATAGCGGATTTCTCCCACTAAAATGACTGAATTCTAGCTCCAACAGTTTCTTCCTCATTTGTCAGAGTGGCTTTCACTTACTGTTTGTGTGGTTTATTCGTCTCCAGCAGCCCTTGTGCAGGTTAGGGGAAGAGAAGGACACTACAGGGCAAATTTCATAGTGCATGGATGGAATTTGACAATCCTAAAGTGCTGGAACCTCCCACCCAAGGATGGCCATATGGTCAGCAATGGACTCCAAGCATTTTAAGCAAAATGTGCGAGGCTGCACTGCTTCAACCAAGCCCCACCAAACCCACACCAAAAATATAAGCCGTATGCAGCATGGAAGGAAAGAAATGTACAAGAAGATGTGTGTGTGCTCACTTTAATAAACCTGACAGATGTCCCAATATAACAGTCATGGGTATAAGATGAGAACCAAGGTTAATTAGACCAGGTAAGATGCATGAACCCTTTTGAGGTCATGCTGCAATAAAAAAACCACACTTGGAAACCCACTCAAAGCAGAATAGTTCCCACTAAGTTTTTGATTAGGAATCTTCAAGGTGGACTGGAACTGATGCAGCAAAGGGTGGCTGGTTCCCAACCCTGACTCTCTATAGCTGCATGAAAACACATCAACTTGCTCCCAGGTCACCACAAAGGAGAGCAGAGATGCTTCATGAAGATCCCTATTACTTCAGAGCAATGCTGTTGGACTGCTGTTCCCCGTTGTTCATGACTCACAAACAAAATGTATTGGATCTCTGTCCCCTCTACTCACAGCAGTAGAAAGGTCTACCTAGGACCACCTAGTAGGTCCCTGATTCGATTCAGTGGAGATTCAGCCTGATTTGGTGGTGAATCTCCAAATCTGAATTGAATCAGGAGACCCATTAATCTCTCCGAATCGAATCAGAACCCTCCAAATTGATTCAGAGAGATTTGGAAAGACACGGTGATTCAGACATGGACACAGCTTTAAATGTTTTTTCTACGTATCTCAAGGTACCAGGTGGCTCATCAACACTGCAATGGAGGGACGGATGGAGCGTCCCACAGGAGCGTGGGGGGCTCCCCAGAGCACTTGGCAGCAGACCCAGAAGCGGACCAGAAGCACTTCCTGTCCACTTCTGGGTCCACTAGGGAGCACGCTGGGCCCTGCCCCTCCCCCCCATGTCCCCTTGGCTCAGCGACTGGCACCTCCTGAGTCGGGGGGGCAACTGGGGTCCCCCTGTGGCCGATCACCGAACTGGGGGGCATATGGGGTGACCCCCCAGCACACTCCCCAGTGGACCATACTTGTGCTAGCATTGTGCTTGCACTAGAATAAGAAAAGAGAGAAATGAGGCTTGCTTGCTAAATAGGAAACTATTTGAGATTGAACTCAAGTCTTCCTCTATGCTACATACAGTACCGAGGACACTTTGGGTGCTCAATAAAACTATAGAAAATAACAATTACTGGTGCTCACAGTCTAGAAGTTGCCCCAAGTTATGCTGTTGGATGAATGTACTACATCCAGTTGCCCGGTCTGCTTCCTGTGCTACAGTTCCTGGCTCTGGCACATGCCAACGCCATCTGTTGTACTTTCCCTTCCCTACAAAATGATATTTACTATATGAACTGAAGCACATGAGATGAGCAAAATGCTTATGACATCTAAAAGACAGAGCATTTCTTTTAGCCCAGTATGTGTTCCTTGTATTTCCAGTGCCTGCTATGAGTTCAAAACCCTCATCACAGTCTTATTGTTGCTGTTATCATGAGACCATTTCTACAATAACTGCATTTTCCAATATTAGTTAAAAGAGATGCCCTTTGCTAGCAGGAGTTTTTAACATTGCATTACATTATATTGTATTTGGTAGAATTAAAGAGGTAGTTTCTCTGGTGCAGGTCCACTAAGGTTAACAGCGCATGCTTATTTTCATAGCTCAGGGTAACCCCAAGGGTTAGACAAAGGGTATCTGAGCAATATAAAATGAAAACAAGACATGAAAAAAAAATCAAGAGACCAATTCCTTGCTAATAAGGAAGAATAGGGGAGCAGCAAGCAGCACAGCAAGAAAATGAGAAAGAAGCCAAAAGAAGGGAAAGGATGAAAGGCCACCCAAACAAAGAGACTTGGATAGCTTTGTATAGACAGCCCACAAGCAACACTGATGACAAGCTCCTTAACCAAGAATACTCTCCCAGCAAATTCCAACCCTCAGCGCGCCTGGGTGAATCTTAGTCACTGAGAACAGGCGTGCCTTGAATGACTGGAATTGCCTGAGGTGGGGCAAAGGGTAAGAGACGATTGCTTAAGTATGCTGGGCCCAAACTATGAAGGGCTCTATATATAACTCACAAAGATTACTGATTTTCTTATAGAGGGTAAACATTTGGTCACAGCTGTTGTACAGTTTTAAGGCCTATTCCAAAGCCCAGTGAGCTCAAAAGTGATTTATTTCAGATTAAATAAAATTATTTAAAAATTTAACAGAACTAGAATCTTTTCAGAGGTTAAGATTTTGTTCCTTTTTCATTTTCACACTGCCCTGTTATAGTCAGCCAGACTCAGAAGTAGTAAGATCTCTCTGAAAAGGTTGCTTGAAGCCTAGACAAGAGATTTCTGGGAATCTCTTAAAGAAACTGCATGTTTCCTAACCAAATTCCTGACTAAAGCGGCTCAGATATATTTATTTAAATTTGTTGGAAGGCTCATCTTCTAAATAAATCCCTTCTCCTCCTCCCACTAGTCCTGCGTTTTATTCAGAACTAAGTAAAATATGGAAGTTTTAGCGAAGTTCAGAAGTTAACTCAATGCTGACTGAACCCTCCCAGAATGTGAGCAACCACAAACTAAAAAATGTTAAGCAGCCAACACTTCTTACAAGCCAAAACTTCAAAGCTATATCCAACCACTTTGAAGTTCACCCATTACTAGTGACAATGCAAGCAAATTTGAAAAAAGCATTCACAGGTCTGAGGTGGAAGATAGTTTGTAAAAGCTTTAAAATAAAGCAGCTGACATTTATTGGTGTGACTTTTTCAAATTCATATTGAATATTCATTACACAGAGAGCCGGACAAATTGCTGGACATAAACCCATGGTTCGGCTACCCTAGAATCCTGTCTGTGACACTACCACGTGTCTACATGTGCATTAATGTGCATTTAGTTTAGTACCTGTAAAACAAGTACTAAACTAAATATATAGTAACCAGCACTACTGCACAGTAGTGCTGGTGCACTCATTTTAGGTGACACTGCTGTGCAGTAGACTAATTCTACTGCACATTAGTGCATTGGCATGGGTTTTTTCCCCACTAGGTACTATATATATCAAAGAAGAATCCAAGAAACCCCATTTAAGATAAGTATGGGGCAAGCTACCTGTAGGGACATTTTATTCTATATGTCAGGCAATTAGAGGTTCATTTTTTTCTCTGAAGCATGGATGATACAAACCTCTTATATCCCTTGTGCAGTTTTATCCTGATTAAGGTAACTGGAATTTCTCATTATCCACAGAAAAATGAAATCCTTTTCCAAGTCCTACTCACTCTGGACCTCGATAAAAATTTTTGGCAGTAAGTTCTACAGGTGACATATGAGTTTTGTAACAAAGTATTTCCTTTTATCAGGCCTGTGTTTGCTGCCTTTCAGTTTCATTGAGTCTCCCTTACTGCAGTATAATGATAAAGGGTAAAAAAGAAAAAGAAAAAAATTGGCATCTCTGAACCTTTTTTATTTCACATTTTTCCCCTGTTCCATCTTTTCCTTTTTATATATACAATAAACAGGAAGATGAAATATGGATGACTCAACAATTCTCCCTTTTATTCCTCCCTCATATAGGAAGCACCCACTACATTAATCATAATTCTCTGTAAAGAACTATCACTTACTATTCCCGTATTTCTAATTTATAGTGAATACACTGTGATAACTGCAACACAACAGTTAGAAATACTTCACAGCAGGTCTATTAGCCAACACCCCTGCACACAGATCTAACAGCCCTAGTGCACAGAAAACACCACTGAGGCAGATACTAGCATGCACCTGGGCACACACTTAAGCCAATGGCTCTGCCTACAGGGCACTCTGGGGACTCAGGAACCAAGAAAGGACTTTGCATGTCATAGGGGGAAAGGGGGCAGAGAGGGAGGAATCTTCCTAAAATGGTCAGTACCATTCAGTTGTAAAGCATGAGAAAGAAAAGAAATATCAGCTCAGGGTAGCTGCTTCCTTTTGCAGGAAAAGATTTCCTATTGTCCCTAGCTAGCATTACTTATATTGCCTAGCAGATCAACCGGTTAGAGTGCACAGCCCCAGCCCCTGATTATACATGAGGCAGCTAATATTTTATAAAGCTACCCCTTCTTTGTGCAGATCTTCTTTTCTTGGAACAATTATTAAATCACTTCACTGCCTTTCATGGTTAATGATTTCCCTTCTTTACCCTGTTCTGCCCTTCATGCTAAAGTTGACCTGGTCAGCATTTACATTTTCATTCCAAATACCAAGCGAGGCTGGGAACCCCTGATATCCAAGTACTGAAATCAGCTGCTTAAGCTTTGATTGCTTGGTTTTCTATTTTTTTTAATCTAACATTTGATTGACTATTCTACCATTCTGACCTGGACTTCATTTAATCGATTTGGGCCAATCTCCTAATTTTTCTTTAATTTTCTCCTTTGCAGTTAGCAGATAGAAGGATTGAGAATGTGGTAGTATGATCTTTTAACTGAAGCAGTTAGAATAATTATGAAGAACTGTACACTATTTAAAATAAGTTATTCATTTAATATTTATTTCATTATTTGCACAGAAAATATAAAATTTAAAAGTAATATTTCTCAAAAAAGATACTGGATTTTTAAATACTTTATGAGAAAAAATGTTGAATGTTTTACCCATTACAGTTGCAGCTCTGATTCGCAAAGAGCCATATTCTTCCTTAAGTTTTGCCACTGTTGTATAACACATTTAACTTCACTGATTCTGTGCAGGAGATGTAACTAAGGCCAACATACTCCCCAATATATCTCCTTCTTTAACAATATTACTGTGATAAATTATCAATTTCTCAAAATTATGTCTGAAACCCTGTCTATACAAATAAGTTGTAACCAGACAATAATGTAATGTAGCATAGCAAAAGCTATAAGTATTACTATTCAAAGTCTATACAGTTTTATCAGCATAAAAACACCAGTGGAGTTTATTCCCATAAAGGAAGACAAAGAAATTGTAGTGGTATAATGCAGTATAGCTTCATTCAGAATAGAAATTGTTCTTGTATAGCTAATGTACTTCTACCAATTCTGTATATAGGCCAGGCCTGAGTAAAAGATTATCATATAAACTGGGATGCAAGGGTTGTCCTATCCAATAAAAATTACAGTTGCTACCCCATTGTTCAAAACAGTTTACAATGCAAAGAGAGGAGAAGAAAGTATGTTTGCTGTGCTTCATTCTTTGAAAAAAATGAAATGCAATTGAATACTTTCAAAGCTGTTAATGGTGAAGAGACACTTGGATAACTTCTTTAGGGCCTTGAGGTGACTGGGGGCTCTGGTTTTAAGTGATATTGAAGGATGATGTGAATATGCTTTACTCCTAGTTTGCCCATTTTATTAATTTTATGTTTGTCAAGTGCTAACATAAGCCTTTATTCTGTAGACATTTTACTCCTTAATTGAATGTGAGATTATGGGATTGAGAAAAACATGCCCATGCATTCCATAACAGGATTCCATTTCAGTCAGGTTTCTATACATTGTTAATGTAACTAAATGAGAACAAAACAGCAACTATCCTTCCTGATTATGATTCTACCACTAACTACTGGGCACCTTTGACACTGATTTTATAGTTTGCACAGGCATAAAGGTTCAGTTACATGAGTCAGAATGCAGGGATATCAGACATATGGGGAATACTTCATACTCTTATTTATGTTGGCATAACTCATTGCTGCCAATATTTACATCATATGTATCAGAGATCTTGGGAAACACTGGGCTGAGTTCCAGGTGTTCTTCCCCCAAAGTAAATTACAACAGCTGCTTTCTGGAGTAGTCATCATGCTCAGTAGATATTTACTGACACCACAATGCGGCTAAGTACAGACAGTCAAAAAGCCCAAGGATGAATCGATTCAGTCTTTGCAAGTTAGTCTAAGATGCAAAATTAAACTGAAAAACAACTGGACAGATATTCACTTTTGAGTCATGAAATGCAACCACATGCCTGCAGTGGCTCAGGCCAGAAGCCAAGGGGCACTAGAGCACAGCTCTTTGGCACATAGCCAGCATGGGCTATATGTTCATTTCCTCTTCCTGCTGCCCCCCCAAGGTCTCTGAGATTTGCAGTCCAGAATCATAGCAGCAGGACTCTGAAGGGTTGCTCATCACTTTCTCTTCCTGCTTCCAGGTGCCTCTGGGACTTATAGTCCACAGTTGCAGCCAGCAGTAAGTTCTTAGCAAGGCTGGGTGGCTCTGTACTTGGGGGAAGGGAAGTTTAACCACCCTTCCAGACCTCAGCCAGGGTTTGCCAGGGAGGGTGGGGGAAGTCCCTGCCTTCCTCCCCCCTCCCCCCCCCCAACCCTTCCCTCCTGGGGCCGCCGCCACACC
>NW_005842080.1:1336221-1350290 GCF_000455745.1 Alligator sinensis | reverse complement strand
CCTAGCCATGCTACCTATAGACATCTACTAAGCAACAGGTATTACAAGTGACCTCATAGAGGATCACCACAAAACTGAATATAGTCCACTATATGTCCTCTGTACCAAAGTAAAAATATGAAGGGAATTTCGTACTTTGCCCATCACTACAGTAGGGGAGTATTCATTCATTTATTACATGAGTATTAATGGAAGTGTACTCATATTTAGGGCTGACCTCAACCAGCCTGGACCATATGTGACATCTCTTCCCAATCAAGAATTTACCTTTCCAGGCCAGAGGCCACCCACCTTGGTTTCCTATGGTTTGCATATATAAAATTGTCTATATATTCCTTTGCCTCTTCTGTTGTGGTTTGCACTGCTTACAGGAATTAAAGATTGGAAGTAGGGCACAGAGGGGCTGGAAGTCAAGAACACGAATTGTGGGATTGCTCCTGGTAAACTTCCTGTGTTGGCAGCTTGATGTGCCCATGTAAGTTCCATGTACACTGCAGGGAGGGCTAGGCTAGGAGGAGGCATAGCCCTATGCAAATCCTGAAAAGGGGGGCACCTGTAAGAGATGCCCACTGAACCATAAGCTGCTTAAAGTGTCTGTGGCCCAGAGCTGACTTTCCCTTGAAGATCTGGCTGTCCTGCCCTTATACAGAAGTTTATTTTGGACAATGTTAAAGCATTTGATTTGAAGGAAACTACTGAGGGAAAATAAATTAAAACTATGTTGAGTACACACTGAGATACCTAGTCATTCTGCTCACTGGTGCTACTCTGGTACACTGCCAGCCATTTTAAGAAAAGATGACTATTAAAATAATTATGGTGGGAAATGAGGCTTTCCTCTTATAGAAGTGATTGTTAAACAGGTTGCCATGTCACCCTGGGGTGCCTTGAGACCCTTTTAAGGGTGCTGCAAGGTGCCACAGAAAATGAGCACTGTTAGGTGTGCAAACAACTACACAATCAAATGGCATCATTGTTCTTTAGAGAACATGGTGTATGTGCCAATGAATCCTTTGATGGCTGCTGAGTCTGATGCATGAGAGAGAGTCCTACCCACAGGTAGGGCACACCCACACACTAGCAATGCAGCAGATTCTTTCCTCCTTTGACACCGGTCAGCACAAAACTTGATCCAGTCTGCCTCGCAGGCCTCGCTCCATCTACAAGCTGGCTCCGCCAACCAGAGCAGCATTCAGCACTCCTTTCCCAGTCATCCACAGAGATTCCAAGGGATGCTAAGTCATCTTTGCAATGCATCGCACGCAATGAGATGTTATAGGGCACCACTGTGAGCCACAAGGGCTGCATCATCTGCAAACAACAGGTCCCTTCTGATGATCTCCTTCACCTTTGTCTTAGCTCTGAACCTTGCAATGTTAAACAGTCCTCCATCATGGCTAGTGCTGAGATAGACAACCTCTCAAACAAAATGGAACGCATGTTGAAGCAGGGATGAGAACTAAATGTTAAACAATGAAGGAGCCAGTACACAGCCCTGCTTCACTCCTTTGTTGATGTTGAGCGCGTCAGACTCTTGGTTTTCATACATTATGTTTGCCTTCATGCCATCATGTAAGAATTTCACAAGGTTTAGCAGTATAGGTGGACAACCAAGCTTCTTCAGAACAGTGTAAAGCCCTGACTAACCATGTCAAAGGCAATTTAATCTTTGTTAAATCTATAAAAGCCATGTACAGTGGGATACACTTCTCTGCACTTTTCCTGCAGTTGTCCTACAAAAAAGACCATATCTATGGTGGACCTTTCCACCATAGATTCTATCAGCTAATGTTTGAAGTCTAGGTAAAAAAATACGGCTTAAGATTTTTCCCACGATATTGAGAAGAGATATACCTCTGTGGTTATTACAGTCACTTCTGTCTCCTTTGTTTTTATAGAGTTGGATGAAATGAGCATCCTTGAAATCTTGTGAAACAGTTTCTTCCTTCTAACAGAGTAGCAGTACCTTGTGCAATCTTTGCAGCAAGTCTTTGTTTGCACCTTTGTAAATTTCAGCAGGTAAACAGTCAGATCCTGAAGCTTTATTATTTGAAAATGAGTTCCTTTAGTGTAGGCTTGGCATCCAGTGAAGTCCTAAACCCAGGCAATTAGTCTAGTACATGTTGGTCTACTACAGACTCCCTAGAGTAGATCATTCTATAGTGCCCAATCCACCTCTCCAGTTGCTTCCCCTTATCAGTTATGATATTACCATCCAGGTCTTTCAAAAGAGCTGTCTTGTACTTTGTTGGCCTTTCTAATACCCTCATACAACTGTCTACTGTCACCTGCATCAGCTGCCTGTTGAATGTTGTTATAGAAATCCAGCCAAAATTCTTGAGCGCACCTCTTGGAAGCTGTTTGAACAGCCTTAAGGGCTTATCTTAGGTTGTTGAGTGAATCAGTAGTAGGACTAGACTTGTAGGTGTTTAGGGCAGTTCTTTTGCTCTCAGTGAGTGCCAGCAGTACCTCCAAATGGTCAAACCAGTCAATGTTTTTCTTAGTATTCTTTCCAAAACCCTTGATTGCTGAATTGTACATACTTGTCTTCAGGACTTCCCATGCATCTGATGCAGTTTCATTCATTCTGACTAACTTTGCTATTTCTTCACTGAAAAGCTGTTTCTTGACAGGATCATTGATTTGGCACAAGTCAATACGAGGCTGTCTGGCAAGTTTATTGCAGTGGATCTTCTTAGCTTGAAATTTCACTTTGCAGCAGACCAGAGTGTGGTCTGTGTCACAGTCTGCACTTTGAAAGGATTGTGTGTGCATGTGTGCCCACCTGGTCTCCAGAATCTGCTCATGAGCCACTTTAGCGCGTGCACCAAGTATCGGCCGCTGCACAGATTCCAGCGGCATCTGGATGAGCCTATGGTTACCCCAGGG
Source organism: Alligator sinensis (assembly GCF_000455745.1). NCBI lineage: Eukaryota > Metazoa > Chordata > Crocodylia > Alligatoridae > Alligator > Alligator sinensis. The sequence goes on along the minus strand of NW_005842080.1, from coordinate 1,347,401 downwards.
AGAGCCCAGAAATTTGCCTGCCACAACTTTGATGATCTCCCCAGTGGTGGGCTCCCCTTCGGTGGGCTCGCTCAGATTGGCTGTAATCCTTGGCGGGTATCCGTGGGGCTCTGCCTCCCCTACACCCCATCCATATGCCAGCCTATAGGGCCAGCCCTCGATGTTCATGCGGCTCGCCCTCCAATGTTGCCTCTGTCCGTCCCTCTCACCGAATGGTATGTGGTGCCTTGGTCCCTACATTTCTGGGATGTCTTGTCCTGCCCCAGGGATCCCTGTGGGGCTTCAGGTAGGCCTGGTTATTGGCCACAACCCTCCGGCTGCTCCTGTCTTCAGAGTGCCACTTCTGCCCCTGTCCTTACCTCAGGTCTTCTCAGGGCTGCTCGCCATCAAAAGGGGTATACTCAATCAGTAAAGATCGAGGACAAAGAAAGAAGAAAAGAAAAAAACCCTTCACCCGTAATTCCGGGTAGGACTGTGGTCTGTCCCTGTCTTACTCACGGTCTCTGGATTCCTTTGGGTCCCATCATCCCCCGATGATATCCGGGGTCCTCCCTTCCACTAGGGATCCCTTTCTGGTGTGCTGGTCCCGCCTTCAGTGACACACACTGGTGTTAGGGAAGCCCAGTGTGGGAAGCACCTGCAGCATGTGCCTCCTGCGATGCCTTCCTGGTGTCTCCCTCAGTGCCGGCTTTTATCCTGGCCAGGCAGCATGCAGGGATGACATCACCCGGCCATGCTGGCCTGAGCCAGAAGTAGGCGCAGCTTGCAAATTGCGTGATTGTTTGATGATGGTGCGGCATGTCCGCCACTTCCCTCCTGAAAGAGGTAAGTTTGTCCTAGTTTCAGGGCTCTAGTAGGTTGTTCCATCCCTTGCACCACTGCAGGGGGGGTCCCCCATTTCCCAGTGACTGTCCTCCCAGGACAGCATGTTATCTTTGAAATGTGTAGATCTTGTCAGTACTAAATCCAGATGATGCCAGTGCTTGGACCTCAACCACCTCCATGAGGGTAAGGCACACCTACACAATTCACAAGATAAACCTGGAGATTTCAAATAGCATCAAAAACATTGTGGCCTGTTGTGGTCTTTCCAAATGTTCTTATGAACAGAAGAACTGCTCTATTCATAAAATCATAGAAAATTCAGGTTGGAAGGGACATCAGAAGATCAGCTAGTCCAACCCCCTGTTCAAAGCAGGACCGTCCCCAACTAGAATATCCCATCCAAGGCTTTGTCTAGATCTTAAAAACCTCCAAGGATGGAGATTCTACAACCTCTCTGGGTAACCTGTTCTAGTGCTTTATTACCCTCCTAGTGCAAAAGTTTTCCCTAATATCCAACCTAAATTTCTTTGCTGCAACTTGAGACCATTGCTCCTTGTTCTATTATCTTCCACCACTGGGAACAGCCTAGCTCTATCCTCTTTGTAACCACTCTTGAGGTAGTTGAAGGCTGTTATAAAATCCCTACCCCCACCCCACCTTAGTCTTCTCTTCTACAGACTAAATAAACCTAATTCCCTAACTCTTTCCTCATAAGTCATTTGCCCTAGCCCTCTAACCATTTTCATTGCCCTCTACGGGACTCTCTCCAATTTGTCCACATCCTTTCTGTAGTGAGAGGCCCAAAACTGGACACAGTACTCCACATGTGGCCTCACCAGTGCCAGAGGGGAATAAACACTTCCCTTGATCTGCTGGCAACCCTCCTACTAATGCAGTCCAGTATGCTTTTAGCCTTTTTGGCAACAAGGGAACACTGTTGGCTTATATTCAGCATATTGTCCACTATTACCCCCAGGTTCTCTTCTACAGAGCTCTGCTTAGGCAGTCAGACTCCAGTCTGTATCAGTATATGGAATTGTTGTGTATGGAATTGTTGTCCTAAGTGCAGAACTTTGCACTTGTCCTTATTGAACTTCATGAGATTTCTTTTGGTCCAATCCTCCAGTTTGTCTAGGTCTCTCTGAATCCTAGCCCTAGCTTCCAGCACATCTACTATACCACCCAGCTTGGTGTCATCTGCAAACTTTCTGAGGGTGCACTCCATCCCATCTGCCAGCACAATGATCCAGCCAGCTTTCTGTCCACCTTACAGTCCAGTCATCTAACTCCTGCTTTCTTAGTTTGCTTGCAAGGATGTTGTGGGAGACCATAACAAAAGCCTTGGTAAGTCAAGGTATATCACATCCACTGTTCTCCCTGCATCCATGGAGCTAGTCATCTCATCATAGAAGTCATCAAATCGGTCAGGTATGACTTGCCCTTAGTGAATCCATGCTGACCTGTTCCTAATCACCTTCTCCTACACATGCTTAGAAATGAATTCCTTGAGGATGTGCTCCATGATTTTTCCAGGGACTGAGATGAGGCTGAATAGTCTGTAGGTCCCTGAATCCTTTTTCTCTTTCTTAAAGGTGGGCACTGTATTTGCCCTTTTCCAGTCGTCCAGGACCTCTCCCAATCTCCACAAATTTTCAAAGATAATGGCCAGTGGCTCTGAAATCACATCAGCCAATCACAACAACTCCCTTAGCATCTTCAGGTGCATCACATCCTGCTTTTATAAACAGTCCTTAACCTGTTCTTTCACCACTGTCAGTTGCTCACCTCCTCCCCAAACTGTGGTGCCAGGTGCAGTCATCTAAAAACTGATCTTGCCTGTGAAGACTGAGGTGAAGACTCAGCCTTTTCTGCATCATTTCTCAGCCCCATTCAGTAAGGGACCCACGCTTCCCTGATCTTCCTCTTGTTGCTAACATACTTGTAGAAACCTTTCTTGTTACCTTGTTACCCTTCACATCCCTGGCTAGCTGCAACTCCAATTGCACTTTAGCCTTCCTGATTTCATCCCCACAATACTCTTATACCCCTCCCCAGTAGTTTGTGCAAATTTCTACTTCTTGTAAGCTTCCTTTTTGTGTCTAAGCTCATTAAAAATTCCCTGCTAAGCCAAGCTGTTCTTCTGCCATAGTTGCTAGTCTTCCTGTGCATTGGGATGGTTTGTTCATGCACCTTCAATAACATTTATTTAAAGTACATCTAGCTCTCCTGGATTCCTTTCCCTCTCAGATTGGCCTCCCAGAGGATCCTGCCCATATTATTTTTCCATAGTCAAAAAATGAGTGAAAGCTAACAGCTGGCATTTTCAAGTGGTTCTTTGAGTCTCTAAGGCTAAGTATAGACATTTGAGGGTGTTAAATCAAGTCAAAATGACTGCCTGATATCAAGTAAGCCAGGATGGAGGGACTAGAAGGGGGTTAGTGTTCCAATAGGCTGGAAGGGATGCGGGGAGTGTGCCAGGGGATGGGAGGGAGGCACAACCCATGGGAGGGCAAGCACATCCTGCAGGTGTAGGGGAGGCATGACTCACAAGTTGGGTAGGGGGGTCAGGCATGTCCCACAGGTGGGATGGGGGGGGCAGGCATGACACACAAGTGGGTTGGGGGCAGACATGCCTCACAAGGGGTAGGGTGGGCAGGCATGACCTGTGGGTGGGGTAACAAGAGTTGTGACCCATGAGGGGTGGGGGATCAGGCATGACTGCAGGTGGGATGGGGTTCCCCCCCCAGCAAACCTACATCCCCATCCCTCCCCACACTGGGACTTACTTGTTCAGCTCTGGCACTGGTGAATGCTGATAAAAGCAGGTGCAACCGGAGCAGCTCATGGGATGGAGGTTGAGAGAGCTGGCTGGTTGGGGGATGGGAGAGGTCAAAAAATAGACCAGTGCAGGGGGAGGGAGGCATGAGGAGAACAGCCCCAGAGCTGGGGCCAGTGGCTGGGTTTTCCCAGCCCCAGGGCTGCACAGGGAAAGTGGACACAAGTTCCATGTACCAGTTTAACATAAATTGAATAACTTTGATGCTACATAAATCCATGTTTATTTTAAACTGGGTTCTGCAATTTTAGACCAGTTTGTGTGCATGGAACTTCTGTACAATTACAGGTTTACACTGACCACCAGTCACTGAGACCAGGTCTGTGAGTGTACGTTCAGCACTGGGCAAGCTAAGTTTAGAATGGGTGGCCATTTTAAACCCCATTTAACTTCCCCAAATGTCTGTACTTAGTCTAAATTTTCACAACCATTGTCTTAGCGGTTAATGGGGCGGTATAGCTAATGGCTGCAAATTCTTCCATCTCTTCAGAAACGAGGAGTGACATCATCCCAAGGAGTGACAACAGAGCAAAGCTAGCCCTGGAGGATTCAGAGAACTGGCAGAACACTACTTGCCATCTTGCGTCAGACGCAGTGAGGCAACAGGCCAGAGAAGGACTGAGCCCCTTAAGGAAAACTCCTTTCATTCCTAGTCTCAGTATTGTAGTGTGACCGGCAAACGTTCCTAGCAGACGTGAGCAATGTGAACAGGTCTGTGTCCTGCTAGGTTCAGTGCCATCAGTTTATTCATATTTCTGCTGGCTTAAGACAGCAAACTTGAGAACTTTGGGTGGTTTAATATTACAAGGTAGAAGTTTCAAATGGGAATCCACCTAGTGAGATTGTACATTATGTTAGAGGAGTCAGTATGCCTATTTTATGAAGAGTATGGATTTAGAAAAACTGGGGTGTGTCTGGTACAATAGGTTACTGGGACAAATCCTGAGGTGTTTGTTCATATTCCCCCAGCTTTTCCTCAAATAATACTTTTGCTGTCTCTCAGTAAGATTTCACCTGAATGTCAATGAGGTAAAAAGTGACTAAAAAACAGAGTTTGGCTCAGTAATAATAGTTTGCACTTTTATAGCACCTTTCATGTGAGGATCTTAAGTTGTTTCATAAACATTAATCATGTCTTATAACATCCTTGTGAGGTAAGTAAGGGATTGGGAGAAATCACTTTACCGAGCCACCTCTGTACTGGAATAAGGCATTGCTTAACAATGCACAGCACCTGTCCATGATAATACAGGAGAGGAAGTCAAAAATACCACCCAGCTCTTCTACTAATGTTGTACAGGGCCTAGCACAGTGACGTGTTGACCTGATTGATGTTTTAAATGCTAAATAATAATGATATACAATCACCACTAACCCTTCAGCTCTAGAGACCTGAATTAGAATAAACGAGTCACAATGAGATTGGAATCAAGCTAGTATTAGAAATAAGAGTTCGTGTGTTACTGTCTAAGTGCTGCTCATAGAAGGTCACGTTCACTTTGTCACCAGTTATTTGGTGCTGATTTCTTCTCAACGGCAATTTGTACATTTGAGTGATACTCTGAATGGGAGCTCACAAGGAGCCAGGACTTCCAAATCAATCTTTACCATACTGAAAGGTGTTCAGAAACTAACCTAAAGCATCCATTTTTAAAACACTTCTCTTAGCCTTCAATCTCTTGAGGGCAAGAATTGTATCCTTCATAGCCATTAGTAAAGGACCTAGCGCCATTTGAGCATAATTAAAAAAGAAACTGTCATAACCCAATGATTTTTAGTGCCTCGGCACATTGGAATTTTCCCGCCACATGGAGCTTTCTTTGCACGGTGGATTTCTCAGCTGCAGAGAGAAAACCCCGGTGCAAAGAGTTCCTGCCACCCGTATGCAAATTAGTGTCCCACTATTGGTCAATTCTAAATTATTCCTACCTGGCAGCTAGCGATTGGCTTGCTAGCCGTATAAAAGGTTAGAACAGTTTCCGCCCAAGTTGGAGGACCCCTCAACCATCTCATGGGGAACTCTAAGCGCGCTGTGGAGCCTAGCAAACTCTGCGTGTGTCCTGGAGGAGGACTTAGGGACCTGATCAGACTCTAACCACTCCCCGTCATCGTGGAATTATTGACGTACCCCCGTGTGAAGCGCTCGTGGAGTCGTACATCGACAACTCATCTCAGTTCGGTTCAAAAGAGATCTCACTTCTGTTTGTCTGTGTGCAACTGTAACTCAAGCAAGTTTCCTCCCTGCACTGTGACCATCGGCAGTGTAAGTAAAGCTTTCCTTGTACAACCAATACGCTTCCGTGCCTAACTCTACTCCGTCGTGAAAAACCCCCACCTGACGGTCCGGGCTACTGGCCATAGCCTTAGACCGCCCTCGGTCCCGACAGAAACAACACAGTATTTTATCGCACCAAGAACATCAGATGAATAAAGTATCTAATTTCTCTCTTAGATCCAGTTTTTAAGACTGGCAAAACACTAACATTCTCTGAAAAAGAAATATGGAGCTGTTCTTTGGAACTTTTGAAAGTATTTTACTAGTGAAAGCAAATACAAACTCAAGGCCACATCACAAAACCCTGGCTTTCTAACTAAACTAATTCACAGATTCAAGTTAGGGGCTGGAAGAGACCTCAGAGATCACCAGGTCCAGTCCCCCTGCTCTAAGGCAGGAAAGACGACTGAGGTCAGATGGCCCCAGAGAGGTACGCGTCCCGTCATCTTCTGAAGATCTCCAGGGAAGGTGACTATACCACCTCTGGGGAAAGTCTGTTCCAGACTCTGGACACACAAACCATAAAGAAGCTTTTCCTTATGTCTAATCTGAAGTGATCTTCTATCAGTTTATGACCATTATTCCTAGTCTTCTCCTGGGGTGCCTTGGTAAACAGATATTCTCTTAGCCCCTGATGTTAGCCCCTTCTATATTTAAAGGCTGCCACCAAGTCCCCTCCAAGTCTTCTCTTTTCCAGACCAAACAGTCCCATGTCCTTCAGCCTCTCCTCGTATAGTCTGTTCTCCAGACCTCTAATCATGCATGAGGCCCTCCTTTGGACTCTTTCCAGCTTCTCTACATCCCTCTTGAAGTGCAGTGCCCAGAACTGGACACAGTACTCCAGCTGCGGTCTCACCAATGCCGAGTAGAGCAGGAAGATGACACCCTTACTCTTGCTTGTGATGCATCAGTTGATGCATGCCAACATGTTGTTCACTTTGCCAGCTACAGCATCCCCTTGGTGGCTCATGTTCATTTTGTTGTAGATCATGACCCCCAGGTCTCTTTCAGTTGCAGTACCACCCTGACTGTAAGTATGTTGTGGATTATTTCTCCCCAGATGGAGCACTTTACATTTCCCAGTGTTGAACATAATCAGGTTTAGATCTGCCCACTTTACAAGCCTGTCCAGGTCAGCCTATATCCTCACCCTGTCTTCCAGTGTGATGGCACTCCCCCATAACTTGGTGTCATCCGCAAACTTTGCCAATACGCTTTCCACACCCGTATCCAAATCGTTGATGAAAATGTTGAAAAGCACTGGCTTAGTTGAATAGCATTGATTTAGCTCTTTGGCAATGCATTTCCTTTTTTATTTTTTTTATTCTTTTTACTACCTTTTCTATTTTAATACTATAAACTGAACTAACTTCTGAAAACTAAATTCACTTTTTAATGTTTGTTAGTCTTTCTCCATCAAGTTAATGACTAGCTGGAACAGTAACATGGCCAAGAATGCTTACTGCTCTGGGCAGTTGCTAATTAGGTTGTTAGCAGATTAGAGAGAGAGAAATGGAGAAAGTTAGCGCTCTTAAAAGCCAAGGAGTGAAAAGGAAAAGAAAATGAAATAAATATAGAACTATTAAGTTGGGGAAATTATGGATTTTAAAGCTTTATTTTTCTAAAAGACAGCCCCCTCAGGACTTCTTGCAAGTACTGAAAACAAACTAGAGCAGAAGTGGAGCAGATTTTGATATTATTTCATAACAGACATGGTAAAAATGTGTGTTGTTTTTTTTTCTTAAAGGTAAAGCACAGAAAGATGCATGGTTTATGTCTCAGCAACTAGCTCCGTGCAAGCTAATCACCGGGGACCAAGTAGAACAGTTTGGAGGACTGGGAGCCTACTTTTGTGTTGAAAATAAAATTTTATCTACAGATGCATATACCATACAAATAGCTTCAACTGTATTATTTCTGTATACATCATTGTTTTTGTGGGTACTTTGATTTATCCAAGGAGGAGATATGGACAAACTGCTTTCATTGTTATGATTACGCTACAAAGCTGATCTTTTTGTATGAGAGCTGATCATTGCATCTATATGCAACCTCCCTGATGATTACAGAGCCTGGGGAGGGTGCAGCAATCAGTGCATGTGCAACAAATTGCATTTATAAGCTATAAAGAGAAGGACCATCTTTTCATTCTATCTCTGTACAGCATCTAGCACAAGAAGGTCCTAATTCCTCAGTGGGGGTGTAGGTGCCATTGAAACATCTGTTGTGTCATCTCAGAGGATGAATCTCACTCAGGGGTGTCAAACTCACCCCATGCCCCAAGCTGGATCCAGATGACAGGGCCCCTTTGCAGTAGTGGTGGTACAGGCAGCAGCTGCAGTGGAGACAGTGGCAGGGACAGCAGTGGCTATGGTAGGGACAATGGTAGGGACAGTAGTGACTGTGGCAGGACTGGCAATGATAGGGAAATTGGTAGCAGGTCAAGCTGCTGCCAGGCAGGCAGGGCTGTTTTGGCACAGCCCTCCCTCACTCACCCTCCTACCACCAAGGACTATGTCCACCACGGCACAGGTGATTCTGTGACAGGCTATACCCCCTCTAGCCATGCCCCCCACTTTTTCAACCTGGTGGGCTGGATGAAGCAGCTACCAAGCTGTTGTTATATTTGATGCCCCGATTTAGCTGGCTACAGGTGTAATTAACTTTCTGCCTATGCAGTAGCCATGAAAATATATCAGTGGTAATATATGGTCACATCAGATTCCTTTGCTCATGCAGTGAAGATAGTAAGAAAGCAACTGGTATGTCAGGTAGAACTGCAATAATACTGTGGATGGATCAACTGGCTTATACAATAAAAAGCAATCTGAAACTTTATTGAAAAATAGAAAACGTTTTTAGTCTTTTAAGGTTTAAAAAAAGATTAGTCAGCCATACCCATACAACTTTGGGCTACAGTTCCCATCAGAGGGGTAACAAGTCAGCTGGGTGCCTAGGGAAGCTGCGATGGAGACAGCGGTAAATTCCAGTTGCCATCACATTGGGGTCACAGTTGCGAGAATGTGGCTGGCAGCTGCTGTTTTTTGGCACCCCGACCCCAAGTGGTTGTCCTGCCTGAGTTCTGATAAATTTTTAAAAGCTAAGTCCAGGACATGAGCCAGGCCAGCCTCTGAATAGAAGACATAGGAATTGTTGATTCAACATATGACACTTTTCCCTTTGAGTCCATGCTGCATCACTCCTCCAAGACAATGTTTTGGACTCGGAAGCATGGTGCTGCTGAAGATATTATATCCTAGGATTAAGGCCCTGAGAAGAACTCAGTACCCAGCTTTGAAAGAAATTGTTCATATGCATTTAGTCGATTCACTTACAGCCACATTTTCCAATATGAGCCATGTCTTTGTGTGCACTGAGTTCTGGGTGTTCAACTTAATTGTTGACACCTGGATGCAACCTGTCAAGGAGCCCAGAGCTCCCATGACAGTAACTACAGTAGCTACAACTTAACACATACATTTGGTGAGACCTACAAGTGTTTTGCCTTTTTGACACCCTGGCCTAGGACATGTTTGGAGAAATGTTGGCCTTTATTTTTTTGTGATTAATTTTTTCACCTGGGGAAAAAAGGATTATATTAACCTTTCCCCCTTAGGGAGAGCCTATTGATGTATGTGAGATGCTAAGACCCCACATGGATGAGCACCACAGAAATCCAAAAATTAGTAAAATAAATCAAATATTAAAGTATTTCTCCTTGGTCAACTAGTTCTGGTAAAGTGCTGTGATCACCAAAGGTGAAAGTCTCATGTGCACAAACAAACCATACCCCACATGTACAGGAGTTCATGGCCATGGGAGCTGTGTATTCCTAGATATGCAGGCAATGCCACTGAACCTCTCTGGGTTTCCCACACCTCATCCTTCCTTCCCCACAGTGACCCAAAGGGAACTGGTACACATCCCAGCTCCGCCACTTACAGACAGCTAGGTATAGGAGCATCCTGCATCTCCATGCTATCGACTTGTGTCCCCTTTGCTGTGTTGCCTACCCCTTCTATGAGATGCGAATTTAACCTCAGGTGAATTATTTCTAGAAAGATTACATAACAAAGTGATTACAGCAAAGCCATCTCTGCATTATAGGAATTTAACAGAAACCCCTGGAGTCTTTAAATTAAAACACTTCACTAAATTGGTTCTTTCCACACATCTCCCTGGTACATCAACACACACCCATTCTACTGTGAAAAGAAAAGGCAGGACAGCTTCCTACAGGTTTTCACAAGGAAGAGCCTACCCTAATTAACTGTAATCTTGTACAGACTGCATTTTCCTCCAAGAGTCTAAGACTAGCAGGGGGTTGGGCAGAAAAAGAGATTATTAAAACTTTAATAACATGAGCCTTTGAACCTTCCCAAATTCTTTACAATTTTCTCACATCTCTAATCCAGATGTCTGCATTGAAAAGCTGTGCCAACAGCCTGAACTTTTTGTTTATGCTTGTATATCATTCAATGAAGAGCCTCTTTAAAACAAAACGATAGGAAATATCATACTTTCCGTCTCCAAAGCAGCGTGACAAGGCTAAAGATAAACAAAAACAAAACAAAAAAAATCTTAACAGGAAACCTTTAGTCCTGACATAATTTAAGCCTTTCCAGAAAGCACAAGCAATGCTTCCACAGTGCTAGAGGCACCATATTCCATTATGACTAGGTAGGAAATGGTTTTCCTGTCCACAAAAATGTTTAGCGTTCATACATTTTCCCATTGAGCCTAAGGACAAAATGGAGACCTTTTGAAGTTCACCATGAAAAAGCAGAATTATAGCCCATGTAAACTATTAGCCTAGTGGTCACCTATAGCTTTCAGTACAAGAGACTTACCTCAGAATAGCCAGTAGTCTAGTGGTTAAGACACACTACAATTTGAAACAAGAACATGAACCTGGATCTCTGACACACTGAGGCTAAGTGCAGACATTCGGGGAAGGGAGGGTTAGCAGAGGGTTAGATGGAATTAAAAATGGATACCCAATCTAAGGTAAGTCGGGATAGGGAGGCTAGTGGGGGAGATGGGGGGGGAGGAAGCAGATTGGGGTTCCATGGAGGGATTAGGGGTTCAGGCAGCATGTGCAGGAGGGATCAGGAGGATGGGGGGGGGAGGCAGGATCTGTGGGAGCAATGGGAGGCGCAGATGACTTTTCAGAGCAATGGGGGGCAGGCAACATCTGCGGGAGGAATTGTGGGGGATGAAGGGGTAGGCAGGATCTGCAGAAGC
>NW_005842080.1:1328075-1336190 GCF_000455745.1 Alligator sinensis | reverse complement strand
GGGGCTTATGAGTCTGCAGGGGAGTGGGGCTTGATGGGGATCAGCAGCTAGTTTTGGCCCCCTGAAACCTCTCCAGTGAACCTACCACCCCATCCCTCCTGCCTCTCCCCCACCAATCCTTGCTTCCTCAGCTCCCAGCAATAGTGACCACTGATAACACTGACACCCAGCATTGCTTGTGGGATTGTGGGGGGTGAAGGAGGTTCACGGGGGCTGGCTGGTCTGCAGGGGCTAAAAATAGCCTGATACCATGGGGGCAGCAGGTAGGAAGAGTGCAACCTTGGGGCTGAGACTGGTGCCTGGGCTTTCCCAGCCCTAGGACTGCACAGGTAACTGTACTGAAGTTTGATGTACCAATCTAACCTAGATCAATTAATTTTGAGTGTACATCGATCCAGGTGTATTCTGCCATTTTTTAAATCAGTCTGCGTGTGGAACTTCTGTAGTTACAGGTTTAGAAAGTGGCAATTTTTAACCCAATATAACCTCCTCCTAACCTCCCTGAATGTCTGCACTTAGCCAAAGTGAGTGTCCTACCAACCAAGCTATAGGCTATTCTAGATTATTGCTCTTATTCAGAACAGAAAATCATCCCAGACCTTAACAAATTTTCATTTTGCAGAAATATGCCAAATTTTCATTTTGCAGGAATATGCCAGTTTTAAGAAATTTTCATTTGAAATTTTTTTAAAACTGGCATATTCCTGCAAAATGATTCATTCAGCTGGAATCTATATTTTCTCATGAAAAGCTGTTTTTTTTAAACATCTGACCACCTGTAATTAATTACAGCTTAGTGAAGTAACAGCCAGAGTTACTCCATTTACATGTTCATAATGCTAAAAGAAAACTTTAAGGGTACCTCTACACATGGAGGTACCTGACACACATGGGTACCCGACACACATAGGCCTGCCCCAGCACTGAAAGAGCTTGCTACACTTCTGGAGGCTTTTGTAAGCAACAGTTACTTCTGGCAAAGTTGTTGCTTAAGAAAGCTTATGCCTCTCTAAATTAATCTATAAGGTGCCACTCTGCCCTGCCTTCTAAGGGCTGTGAAGACAACCTTGGCCTCTAAGATGACCACACTTTGAAAGGATTCCTTTCCCAACCACATACTTTACATGATACTGAACCGCACATGATACTTTAACTCCAACTTAATAGGCTGATATACATGTAAACAGATCTGGGTTTCTTGGGACTAACCAATGCAAATGGATCCCAAGGAGTGAAAATGAACACATCAGGGTTTCCTATAGCATTACATTAGAATCCAGCCTAATTGCTTTTAATGCCTCTAAATTAACTAGTGGCAATTTAATCCCTCCTTACTACTGATCACTTTTCAGGTATTTGTTCTTCTCAGTTCAATAAATAAAGAAATAACCTCTTTAAAACTCTATTGTTTTAATTTTTTTTCCCTAGGAGTTGGCTGAAAAGTCAGGTTATGATGGGAAAATGCCCCTCTGTAGTTTGCAGAACGTAGCATGCTCAAGCTAATAAATGCATTTGGTTAAAGTATTTTGTGCAGAAAAAGGCCACATGTATAAATTCCTGCTCTATGTTGGCTTTTATTAATTGAGTTTATCTGCAGCATTAGTTGCATCAGAGTTTGTAAAAAAGACAGACAATCTGGCTAGGAACAGACATTACACATAAACCAGTCTAAGTGATCAGGAACTGGTTTAAACCTGTAACAGAACAGATGTTCAGTGCACTAGTTTGAAAATGGCCAAAACTGGTTTGAGATAAACCTGGTTGAATGTAATATCAGACTTAAGTGATTTGAGTCAAACCAGTTTATGCAATCTGTTCCAGACTCCTTGCTGGTTTAAGATAAACCAGACTCCCCCAGCATCCCAGCATGTTCTCTGGGCTGGGCAGGGCTCTCTGCTCCACAGCAGAGCTGGCCCCTCCCCTCTGCTCCTTGGCTGCAGGTCTGGCAGAGACTGTAGGCATCTGCATGATTTCTGCCCCTGTCCCCCTCCCCATGCCCCCAAGCATGGATTCTGCCATCCCCTCTACCTTACAAAGACACACAAAATTAGCTAGCAAACCACATGCCAACCACATGCCAGCTACTCAAACACTGAGTTTGAGGTGATAACACCATGTTATCAATTCTCTGCTGGACTGGTCAGAAGGGGAGGGGGTGGGGGAGTGACTCCTCCCTAATCAGAGCAGCCTGCATTTTTTCAGTCCAGAGGGGATGTCTGTATGCTACAAACTGGTTTAGCCTAGCCAGGTTAGATTAACCTGACCAACGACTTGACACTGAGGCAGAACGGCGGCAGCGGAAGAAAGAGAGGGAGACCAACCCAGGGCTGCAAATCCCACTCCCCTGCACTACAACATGCCCCCATTGCCAAAAAATGTGTGCATCCAGAATCAGGCTCCTCAGTCACCTGTGAACCCATCAAGCCTGACTGATGTCATCATCAACTTCGAGGAACTGCCAACAATGACATCCAGGCAATAACGGCATGTCAGGTAGTGCTCATGGCTCTTCCATGTTTTCAGATTTTGCCCATCAATAAATAATGTCTTTGAGTTCCAATCCCAAATCGCAACTGAGAGCCCTTACCGGTGCTAGTTTTAATAGGAATTCTGTTACTGACTTTCTCTTGATAGGTTTTCAGCTCCACTGCCAAGTCTGCCAACTTTCCCACTGGAGTGTCTAAGGGAACTGGTGCACAAACAGAAGGGTCACACTTCTGCCTCTGCCTTAGGAAAAAGATGGTTAGCTCACATGGCAGAATGCAGCGTTCTTAGAGCTAAAAACTCAGGCCCAAGGGGATGCTCTACTTCTGGCTCCCCAAGAGTTAGTGTGTGTGACTGTTGTTTAGAGAAAATGAACTCATTACCATTGTGCATTTATACAGCATAGCTTGTAACAGTGGTATTTATGGATTCATATCATTAGGTTTAAAACACAGTTACAAGCCCCAGCATGACCAGGGCCTCGGAGTTCAGTCCTGCCCATGCTTTAGTCAGAGCTTCTTTTCTTCTCATCCATTAAAAGAGAAGAGGTAAAGTAACCTGGAACCTACAGCAGGCATGACAATGTATATCACTTGCTTGCCCTGCTGATAGCAAACATGCAGGAGAGCTGTGAGCACAGCAAAGCCACAAGAGAAGCGTTAGATCCTGGCAGACCAAGAACCCATGTTTCAAATGACATGGTATAAATCAGTTCCAAAACAAGTGGTACCAAGGACAGTCAGACACAACACAGTCAGCTGAATATTAAACATGGCCAACAGCCCCATCTTGCTATAACTACAAGGTGAGGAGGAGGTATATTATATACTGCTGATGAGCTCAAATAAAAGCATGTTTCTCCTCAGCTATCCAGCCAAACATACATACTGACAAGTTTTATGGTTGAGTGAATTTGATTTAAAATTCAGTGGCTATATATGGAAGTTAGAGTAAGCATGACCATCAGGCCTCTAGCAATCTGCTACTGTGCTTCTCAGGGTATTAAATTTAAGGTAGTGCTGTTTAAACAGAGTCCTGGCCTAAGGAGATTCTCTTTTTGGTACCAGTAGGGGTCCTACATATCGTGGATTCCTCACCCCTGGCTTTTACTCAGGTGGACATTCTAGGCATCCCAATTAAAGCAAGCTGTTTGGGCATTTTGCAGATAAAGTGAAGGGAGCCAGTTCACCCTGGGCTTGACATTACACACCATGCTATATGTTATATAACTTCTTTATTTTAAGGTGAGCCTTTAAAAGAGGGGTATGAATTCCAGGCAGAAATTTACTTTGCTCTAGTCAATCCAAGATTGGGGAATCTTCATGTGGATTTAAGGACATATTCAGTAGCTCACGGACTGCTGTTTTAATGCAGAATCTTTTCCAAACCGGCAGTAATGACCCCTACAGAGCACAAGGAATCCCAGTTACACACTCCTTAGCAATTTTGCAAGGATACAACTCCTACAGGCCTTCAGAGTGTTTCTTTCCGGAGTTAACCCAATTACATTATTCTTAAACTGTTCTCAAAGAATGAACCCTTAGGATAACTCTTGCTTTAGTTGTAAAAGCTCCATATTCCTCTCAAAACTCAGCTGTTCTTGGAGGCTACAGGTCTCTCAAAGCTATTTCATTGAAGCAATTGATAATGTTTTCTCCGGTGGAATTAGAAATTATGCAAACTTTTAATAATAACACGGCTAGGACACACGAGGGAAGATCTGACCCATTTTAGGCCAAAGAATAATAGAGGAATTTCAGGGAGCGGTTTTAGATTGCATTCTCAATGCAGTGTGCCATTGCTATATATAAAAAAACTGCAGGTAGTATACAACTACATGTTGCAGTGATGATTTGGCAGTATTTTTCTTCACTTTTTGCAATGGTTTAGCATCCAATTCTAAACATTCCCTTTAAATTAAAATTGGTGAAGTTTTAAGTAGTTTTAACCCTGAGTTGTAGCAATGAGTCCCAGAACCTTTCAAGGCAATCTGTTGGGGTCCTGCCCAGTTCAGCAGTGACTGAAAGCTAATACCAATCTGATGACAAGAGTCCAGTGGCCTGAGTGAAACGAGTACATGACCTCAGGCCAATCCCCCAAGGACAAGTGACCACACAACAAAAAGATATCCTCATTGCAGCCAAGGATGCCAGTAATCTCAACCAAGGGAAAAAGAGATGGCAGGAAAAATGAACTCTCTTCCAACTCCTGGAGACAATGACTCCAGGTCTGCAATGAGTCCCACTGGCATGTCAGCGGAGGACCGCTGCATTACCCCTGCCTATGCTGCTTCAGTTCTGTGGGAAATGAATGGAGGGGTGTTGTCTGCAGAGCTGTCAGTCTAGGAATGGGCATTGTGGCCTGGATTTTCAAGGGTACAGGTAGTTAAGTGCCTGGAGTTTTAAACCTCTTTAGGCTCCTAAAGATGGAGATGGGCACCAATGGCCAAACCCTCCCCTCCCCCTGCAAAAAAACAACACCTTAGGCACCTAAAGTAAGGCAGACAAAATTTTGGCATTCAAATCCAGATTTGGGTCCTGGGAGTTTCTACTTAATTGTTATATTGCCTTTCTATTGAGTCCAAAACTCACTGGACACCTAGAACTCGGCCTGAAGTGCCAGCAATGGACATGGTACAATAACCTGAAGTAAACAATCTCGCCAGTATAATATGCTTTTAAGAATTCACCAAAAGGGAAGCAGCACCTTCCTCCCCGTAGGCAAACTACTGTTAAGCCAAGTTCAGTTTCTGGCAAATTTTGGCCATTTGCACTTCTAAAGTATTAAAAGAGAAAAAGAGTGCGAGCGTGGGAGAGAGAGAAAAAGAGAGAGAAAAAGAGAGACTTGAATCATTTTTATTATTTTTTGATACTCTAAGTGATAAATCTGTATATTTAAAAGTATAATAATGATTAATTCATTTTAAGAGCTAGTTTACTTGGGGAAGTGACAGGCTTTTTATATCAGCATCTTAGGCTCAGTCCTACAGTGCCCTCTAACTGGGCAAATCTCCCTAGCTTCTTCCCTGGGCATCTACATGGTGTCTTTATTTTCCTCCATAGCAGATTGTACAAAAATCTACTCTCACAGAAGCATAAACTGATAGGCCATGTCCAGATGAGCACGGCCATGCGGTTGTCATGGAGTGAGATCCCCAGGGGTGGCCGTAATGCCCCTGGTGGCTCCACAACTGTGCAAGCTCCGCCCTGTGGGTGTCCTATCTTTCCTGCCACATCTTTGTGGATAAAATGAATCGGGAGGCTGCCCAGGGGCTTTTGCTTGGTCCCGGTCCACTGAGCCTCACACAAGCTCACTGGTCTTTGTGCCCTTTCCGGACCTCTCTTCAGTACGGTGCTGCCCGAGGCACCTCAGGCCTTATGGGACAACTGTGTAGCTTCAACCTCCTCTTTACCAGGCCCCATGCCTCGTGCGTGTTACACTGTTTCGCTCTCTTTTGGGGTGTTGGCTTATTTGGCCTCCACCCCTTTGATACAGCTAGGCCTTCTAGCCTAGACCCACTATGTCGGGCCCAGCTTTGAGGCACTAGCCCACAATCTCCTCTTATCCCCAGGTCCCTGGTCCTTGTCTACTGAGCCCCTCTAGCGCTGGGCTCTCCATCCCCTTGCAGCTTGCACCCCAACAGTGTCTCCTCCTCCCCTATTAGCCTCATCTCAGTCCACTGGTTCAAACAATAACACAAACCTAAGCCCCCAGACTATAACTTGACGTTAACAATAAAGGCAGCACTTTGCCCCTGTAAGAGGGCAAACTCCCACCCTTAGGATACCAGACTCTGTAGCTCTGGGCATCTTGTGAGCCCCTAGAGTCTTACCGCACTTGGAGATAGCAAAGCAGGCAACCAGATGCATCCAGCATCTCTCTTGTGCAGAAGCTCTTTCTCCTGGCACTTATCATAGAAAGAGTCAGCCCAGCCAACCCCAGCCCTGAACTTATATGTTCCCTGGGCTCTGACTCCTTCCAATCAGCTGACCAACTGCAAGTGCCGGCTAATTACCTTGTTAACCTGTTACTCAAGCAACCTGCAGCTGTGGAGCTCTGTGTAGCCTGCCGGGCGCCTTTGCTAGTCTGCTTCTACCCTGAAAGGCTCAGGCACACCTTGGTGCCCTGCAACAGCAGTATGTTGCAGGGCACCAAGGTGCATATGATGCATATGCATAAGGTGTATATGCACCACAGACCCATCTGCAGCACCACACAGTCATGTGTTCCCCACACTGCTACCTTGCAGAGATCCAGGGAGATCCCAAGATCAAATAATCCTGCACAGAAATAAAATGGGATGGCACATGCAGTGACAACACATGCCACCCATAACTGAATCCTGGCCAGCCAAAGCCACGCTCTGGCTGCTGGCCAGCCTCCCAGCTACAGAAGCGCTATGGCAGCAGTTTCCCCAGCCCCCAGGTAAGGATGCTGGGGCAGCACAGTTGCTGGCCTCAGCCTCCCCTACCCCACCCAGGCTAACCTGTTGCATGCCAGAGCACGCATGGCACAGGCATTCCCCAGGGACAAGTAGCAGCGGCACAAGGTGTGCTGCTGCTACTTGTCCCCAGGGAACCAAACATCTGCACTTGTCTGGATGCGACCGTAGAGTTTTTGCCCAGGCCAAGCCACTCCTGCCAGGGTTAAGGCCACAGGAATGTATATGGAGCAGCAATTTAAAAGCCAAAAATCACGCATGAAATAAGGAGACACGGGTGTTAACCCTTTGTCTCCCAGCCAGTCTGGCACCTCCCTCCACAGCAGTGGATTCCCCTGGAAAGGAGAATCTAGCTGGCACCAACCCCACAGTTGCTCCTCTGCCTTTGTCATCAGAGCCACTGCAGGGAAGGTGCAAAGTGGGGGGGGGGGGGGGCCGCGGCGAAGGGAGGCACAACCCTGCTTCCATTCTGGAACCCCAACCCCTAAAGCAGCACCCAATGCTCATGCCCCATTCACCCACCTGTAAGTATGCTATTTCTATTTCCTACCTCCTCCTATAATCAAATTAGACCTTTCAGTCACATTCTGCAGATCCCTGTCAAAGCAACAGCACAAATTAGATTAATGATTCTTGAAACATGAAACACTGGTTTGAGCACATCCATAGCAGCTTCTTTTCATGAGGGTTTTTATTATGGACCTATAATGCTCAAAGCTCACTGCCATTAACTGGCACTTAAAGCATATGCACTAACAACTCTAGGGCTATAATTAAAAATATTGTGCACAATCTGTAGGCTCTGTTTTTTTATCTTTTATGTCACCATTAAAAAGAGGAAATTAAAGCATGCAGAAAAAAATAATTAAAATTAGATGAAGCCTTTGCCTTAAACCTACAAAAGCCAGAAAGATGATAAAGTCAGATACTCCACCCATAACTCACAAGGACTGTTATACAGGGAATCTATAACTGTTTTCTGGTTTTAAAGAGCAATAGACTACAATATTTGTGCACAGAAGGGTGAATTTATGGTCCAGTGAGGGGCTAGGAGTCAATCTCACTAGAGCAGGGGAATGGAAACTGCCTCCCTTTGCCAGCTAGTTAAGCAGAGATTCACCCTTGAGCAAGGACAGTTTTAGTCTCCTTCAGGACTCCAGAATATCCTAGGCAGCAAAGACTGAAGCAGG
>NW_005842080.1:1323705-1328044 GCF_000455745.1 Alligator sinensis | reverse complement strand
ATGTGCTGTACTACCAAATCCCACACCTGTCCTGATTATCCCATATCCCTGGCCTGACCTAGCATCTTCTGGGGCTCTGCCAGTCACTCACAAGCCTCTGGAAAAGAGGGGTTGTTGGTTCCTTGTACTTCTCCAGTCCTGCTTCAGACAGAATTGCCTTCAGCCCAGGTCTTCTGCCAGCACCTGCACCAACATCAGCCTCCCATGAACCTAGTATACGACCAATGCTGTTCCCTGCTCTTTCTACATCGACCGTAATTTTAAAAAGTGTCTGCACCATTCAGTGAGAACAGAGAGTCTTTAAACCAATCCATTACATCACATTCCTCTGAAAACATTGCAGGGTAAAATATAGGCGGCAGAAGTGGGGGCTACCAGGGATCAACCCCCTCAAACACCAGGGCAGCCTGGTTGCAGGCTGCTGCAGTGAGGGGGAGGGGCACGCACACTCAGATACCCTGCACAGCTGGCCCAGCAGGCAAGTTAGTTTCTTTCCATCTACTTTCTTTATGACTGCCTGGGCTTGAGGTGGAGGGTGCAGATTGAGACCCCCCACAGTGCAGGAGGGAGTGGGGCAGGAACGAATCATTCACCCCTGCTGCTGCCCCACTCCCTCTTCAACTGTGAGGACTGTCCCACAGCCGGGCCCGGCTGGGGCCCTGTTCACTGTAAATGGGGCCCCGGCCAGGCTGGGTCATGGAACAATCAGAGCCCAGTACCTCATCCAGAGGCATGGCATAAAGGAGCCAAGAGAGGGCACGTGGTCCCCCAATCTGTACATGGGGCAAGGGTGGGCTGCAGCTGCAGGCTAGGCTCTGCTCCCTGCCTCTGCACCTTGCTGCTGCTGCTTTGAAAGTGGTGCAGTGCAGCGCCATGTGCATCCCACTGCTGGTTGGGCCAGGCAGCGAGGCAGGCCAGTCCCAGTGCCACCCACTGCCACCCACCCAGAATGCAGCATGGCCACCCCTGCCAGGAACTGGGAGGGAGCCCTCCAGGAACCCCCCAGTGCTGCCCTGGCCCTAGGCCTTAGCAGCAGCCTGCCCTGCCCTGTGCAGATCTGAGGGCTTGTGCCCCCTATACATCCCGGGATGCACACAGTGGCAGAAGCTGCCACCCTGCCCCATGCCTCCCTGGATGAGCCACGGCTTCATCCTGCACCCACCCTGCCCCGGCTGTGCAGGGCCTGGCGGGACAGGCATGGGGGTCCTGGGGGCTCCATCCCCTCCAGCCCAGTGGCACAGCCAAGGCTGGCCCCACTCCATCCCCCAGCTCCGGGCCCCCCAGATGGTATGGGGTTGGGATCAGTGTGGGGCTGGAGGGCAGCAGATTCACTAGCACAGGGAGTGCTGGTGCCAGGAAATGACCCCGGGCATGGGGGAAGGGGCAGCTGCACAGGCACAGCAGGCCCTGATCCTACTCCTGGGCCCAGCTCAAGTCTGCTCCCTCCCAATTCCTACCCAGCCCCAATCCCTGCCACACCCCCCAGCCCTTTTCCCTGCAGACTTTCCTGCCCCCCGGGGGGGGGGGGGGGGCACACACATGCTCAGCACCCCCCCCCGGTCAAAAAAAAATGTCTCCCTCCACCTGTGGGGTAAAATAACTTTCACAGAACAACTGCACTAGAAGCAGAAGCCCACTATATCCAAATGGACAATCTTTGTGTTTCTGTGTTTTAAAACTAGTTGAGGTTATCATCCTAGCCCATTCACAGTCTGATATTGTGAGGAACCCCTTATCTTAATTTCAATTGGTCAAGCTTTAGCTGTGCAAGAGCTAAAAAAGATCTTAGACATTAAGGCTGCTTGCAGATGTGGGGGGGAGGGGAAATGCTTTACTTTAAGCTCAGCACACTCCCACACCAAGCCCAGCGCATGTGAAGAGGTAGCACGTTAGTTGGACCTGGCTTGCCCAATGTCTGTAGAGATCGGGCTCTTTAGTGGGGCTTTTTTGGTGCTTTTATCTAATAGCTGAATAAAACATCTTTAGCTAAAAGCACCAAAAGGCCCTGATGAAGCATGTGATCTCTACAAATGTTGCAGAGCTGGGCTGAAATAGTACTGTTGTTTCTGGTAAAGCGCATTTGTGAGGAGGATCCATGTCTGTCAATGCCCTAAGACATTAGGGCCCCACTAACTCATGGCACTTTACATAAAGTGCCATGAATTAAAGCACCCCCTCCCCCATGACCCAACAGACATTTGCCTGTTGGGTTGTGGGGGGAGGGGGAAGGCAGCCTGCACTGGCTGCCCCCTTCCCCCCAGGTCTGGGTCCATCAGTGAGGGATCTCCCAGCTGCTGAATGGCCAGAGCTGGGGGGGGAGGAAGAACGGGGCCCCCTTGCCTCATGAACCCACCCCAGCTAACCTGGCTGGAGTATTGGGGGAGCTGGGTCAGGCCCCCAAGGTGGGTCAGGCCTCCATTTCATCACCCCACCTCCCCAGCTCTGGCATTCAGCAGCCAGGAGCAGCCAGTATGGAGCGGCCAGAGCTGAGGGGGAGCGGGCAGGGAATGGGGCCCCCTTGCCTCACAGTCTCACACTAGCTACCCCAGCTGGGATAACCATTCCCCTCCCTCCCTCTCAGGTGCAGCCATTCATCAGCTGGCAGCTCCACTGCTCCCAGCTGCTGAATGGCCAGAGCTGAGAGGGAGAGGGGTGGAGGGAATGGAGCCCCCTCACCTCAAGGGCCTTCCCCAGCTCCCCCCCCCCCCGTACTCCAGCTGGGGTAGCTGGGAGGGCAGCAAGGTGAGGAAGCTCCATGCCTCCCCCCAGCTCTGGCCATTCAGCAGCCAGCAGTTCCCTCTCCTTCCCCTGGCACCATCCCAGGATGAAAAATTAACCCTGGAGGGAACACGCAATCCTTAAAGACCTTTGCTTTTGAGCGCCTTAATGTAATACCTGATTTAAACAGGGTCAATTTTTCATGCAATCAGCCATTTTTAAAGCACTCTGCAGCTGTGCACATGTGTTAAGTCGTGGCTGTAGAGCATTTTCAGGGGCCAGATTGCTCAAAAACTGTCACTGTCTGCACCCTTAAAAAGGTTCGGTTTCTGCACCAAATTTAAGCTATGCATGTTTTCTAAACCCAGTTTAGATCCAACCACTGATCCTAGATAAGGCAATCCCTGCACCAGACATTTTCTGTTATCTGCAAACTGGTTAAATAGGAATTTTGTTTAAATAAAGACTGCAGATGCTGTATAGGTCAGTTCCAGGAACTTCTTAAAAGAGCCTCCTGAGTGATAGATTCTGAATGCCAAGAGGAAATGTAGCCAAATGTCAGTATCTAGCTTGATGCTGAGTTCAGTGCTCAAGTCACCAAGGCCCCAGTCCTGCTGAGATTTATTCAAATGGGAACTATCAGCTATGCAGATTCATTCACGAAACAATTGCTCAGAAGTTTCTATTTTGCAAATGGCGTCACACACGCAGAACAATGCACCATCCTTATGGATAGACTCCTCAGGGGCAGAGCAGTCCATCCCAACCCATTTGAAAGGTTGGGTGGTTTGGTGACCACAAAGTGGGAATTACATGATTCTGCTGGGAAATTAAAAGAAAAAAAATGCCATAATATATTGGGATACATTTGTCAGATTAAATAAAACTAATAATATAGTAGGCCACAGTTTGATGAAGCTAGAGTAGGTGGTCTGCAAGCTGATTTGAGTTTCTGTGGCTTTCCACAGTCCAGCAGCAGGTATTATTTATGATACTTTAAAATATGTTCTCTGTCATATTAAACAGATAAAACAGTAGACAAATCAGCCCAGCTAGTTATCTATGGTCTGTGATCTCTCCAGGCACAGCTGAGAAAGGTTATTACAACATGCCATAAAGGTCCCTTTCATGCTAAGAACCCTAAAGGTCATCTACCCTGGACTGGGAAAAAATATATTTTTAAATTAAGAAAAACATACAAAAGCAAAACACCTTCTGTGTTACTTGAGCAGTTTCTAAGAGACATCCTAGAGCAGCAAGGAGCCGGGCAATCTTCAATAAGGGAATTCTTCAGAGAGCTGCTCTTTGCTCCAGTTGCCTTCTGCCTCCTGGGGAGAGAAAATACTGAGGAAATGAAGACTGACCTTGCACTACTGAGACGGAATAAGCAAGAGCCTATCCTGCAACTCCCAAGCAGGCAAGTAATCCTTCCCTACATGAGCAGACACACCAATTTAACAGTTACCCACATAAGTCAGATCAGCTCCCAATTTTGCTGTGCCACTGCAACGGAGACTCAATAAAGGGGAAAGACATCCTGCGCTGTACTACATCAGTTGAGATGTGCTGACCTGAAAGATCTAAAACAAGGCAGGCATGTGTTTCTAAACCTTAAAGATGA
>NW_005842080.1:1315271-1323674 GCF_000455745.1 Alligator sinensis | reverse complement strand
AGCAGGAATTTAGTGTTTCCATCTCTTCCCACTGTATTTCACCTAGTTCTTACCCAGCCATTAACTGGTTTATTTCGGATGTGGCAACACTGCATTTTAACTCATTTCAATAGGGGACGTTGCTCCAATTCTACAGCAAAGCTGTAGAAATAACAAAGGTTTTCACTGACTGCTGTGAATAAAAAGAGGTTTTGTGAAGAAGCTGTGAGGGCTGAACCCACAGATCTGTGGTGCTTTCTGTTGAAAGGGAGGAGCTAGTTTGTGCCAAGGAGACATTGCTATTTCCACACTGTCTCCTCCTAACCTGAGGTTGCCACATCACCAACAGCTCAAAACATTTTCTAAAACATACTCCCGCTTGGACAAAGAATGAAGCCAAAATATTACTTCAGAGAACAGCCTCCAGTAGGATTCTTCCTACTTTTGTAGCCCTTTCCTGTAAGTTGGGGCCTTCATAGATGAAAGCCTATGGTATTCAGAAACCCTGCCACACAAAGCAGCCTGTGCCCTTGCTACCACTGGCAAGTCCACACACACAGCATTTCAAAGAATGAGGCCCTTGAAAAGAATTCACCACGCAGAGTAGAGCCCAAACTAACAGAGACCTTCCTTGACTCCAAACACAGCCATTTCCACTAATCTGACTTGTTTTTTAATCATCTTGGCTAAAATAATTAAAGGGGAAAAAGTATTCCCAGAATAAAAATATCAACAAGGACTGAGCTTTATCATTCTAATCTGTGCCCCTCAATCATGCCAGACCCTCCTATTAACACTAAGCTGGTGTGTGATTTCATTAAATGAATAGCTGATTGTACAGTAATTACAACCTTCTTTGGACTGTTGTTTTTTTCTTAAATTTTAGTTTCCCAAATGCCCCAGATGGCAGGGATGGGGGTTTTCTGGGTTTCCCTCCCACTTAGCCATGGTCTGAACATTTCCAATCAAAGAATTTTACTGGAAAACAAAAACAAAAAAAATAATGCTTTTGTATAATTACATTCTCAGTCACTTGTAATTTTGTAACTGAATTAGTAGAAGTGCCTGCAATTTAGCCCTGATTCCAGTGTAGCTGTCTGCAATCTGCATGGTAGCAGCATGATGCAATTACCTGTGTGGCTCCTCCGGCCACACGTGTACAGCTGGGAAGTCTTTGGTGATGACTGTTTACATGGAAGAAGGTAACATCATAGCATCACGGTGTGAGTGGGTGAAACTATAATTAAACAATGGTATCATTTTATTCCCAAGACGTCAATAACAGTGACTGGCACTTTCCCAACTGTGGTGGTCTCAGACCCAATCCTGAAGTCCTCATGCAGGAGAAACTCCATTTGAGGTCACAGGGAGATTTGCCCAATGAAAAGCTGAAGCTCTTGGCCTCACACTATGGCTGTTGCCTCAGTCTTCTTTTGAGAGCAGGCAGGATGAAGTCAAATGCATGCATTACTCCCCAGTCACTGCTTCTCAGGTAGGGGAAGTACATAAAGAATAAGAGCCCCTGAAATCTGTACTGGGTAGGAGTGAGTTGGCCAATGCCAAGCTGGCCACCATTGCTGGTGTGGTGAGAGCAGGGAGGGAGCTTTCTAGGACTCGTCTATACCCCAGACGAGGTATGGATCCCAGTAAGGAAGGGGCCGAGCACATCGTGCTCACACCCCCACACCTAAGTCCATAGGCACACTCCAAGCCAGGAGCACGTCACTGAGGCTGCTCTGGGCTCATCCCTGTGTGCCTGCCTTTGGTGCCTTTAAATCTCCAGCAGGCCTGAGAGTGGGTGCTGGGGGAAAGCCTGGAGTGGCCTGACTGACAAATGCCCAGGTCTGGGGCCTGCCTGCAGACTCAGGCAGGAAGGCATGCTACGCCCCATCCTCACCAGGACCCTCCACTGCCACAGTATAGACAAGCCCAAGAAGGCCAGAGCAGCAGCTACATTGCCCTGGCCTACAAGCTAATGTGTTGTAGGAAAAGAAAAGGCATGTCCTTACTGAACTTCCAAAGACCAGACAGTCTGACCAAAGCTCTCTGAACCTGTTTTAAAGGGACCACACAAGGGTTATTCCAAAAACTCTCAAACATTCTGCTGTAACGTTCTAAAGCGAGGATTAAACAGACATCCCTTGTTAATAATACATTCCAGGCTACCTTTGAGTGCCATCCAACACTGCTACCACCTCCAGCAAGGGAAGTTTTGATCCCCCACTGCACTGTTATTTACTAGTTAAGGCCTGAGGTAAGACAGTAAAGGGGAGCACAGTTAACTTCAGTGGAAATGGTAGGTTCTCCTCAATTCTTAGTATTTGACTCACCATTGGTGTCAGTGGCTATTTCCCTCCATGCAGATGAGGTGCTAACTGGCAAGAGACACTGACCCTCTCTCCTACACCGAGTACATCTCCAACTCCTGCAAGTGGCCCCTGTGAACTGTGAGTGCAAGGGCTCAGCATCTCACAAGATATCTGCCCGAGTAAGCCAAGAGTGAGGACATTAGGAAATGGTATATTTTATGTCTTTACAGAGGTCATGATGACCCTCTCATCACCAGGGAGAGGTGTTGCTGAAGTGGTGGTAGAAACAATCAGTTAGAGGGGAAACACACACCTATCATATAGAATTGGAGATGTATCTTTCATTTGGGACAAGAAAGGATATAACTACACAGCAGTGTAGCTGTATATCCAGCTAGTCTGGGTCATGGAGCAGCCTGAACTTCAGCCCAGGCTAAACACCCAAGGATGTACCAGACTCCTAAGTTTGTACAGGCCACAGTGAAGACTGTACTCCCCTGGCTATGCTGCTGCTGGTAGCTGAGCTAGATAGATTAAAGCTAGCCCAGGTAAATCTACAAGCCTTGAAGTCACATCTACAATTGCAGTGTTGACAAATGCTAGAGCAAGTTAATGTTAACTTTCCCAAACCTGTCAAATTGTGCCTCTTTTAAGCTATTCAATGATAACAGTGATTTATATTTCTGGCACTGGTACAATGAGGCCAGTTTCTGAATACTTAGGTCTGGACCAGGGATGGGTATTTATTTGAGCAGAAGCATCACTTAAATAGTTTCGGTGAGATATTGGGGGTCAGAGGGGTGGGGGCAGTGCTGATCCATACTGATGTGGCAGGGGGCAGGGTGCTGACCCAGCCAAGCATGGCAGGGGGACATTGATCCTATCTGGCCCTGCCCATCCTCCTATTCCACTCCCAGTCACTGCTTCCCATCCACCTATGGCCTCCTCCTATCTGCCCTGCCAAGCATGCCCTGCCTGTGGGGGTCCTGGGCCAGACGCCATGGAGACCCTGCCTGCCCGCTCTGTCTGGCACCCCCAGCGGTGGGTGCAGGGAGGACTGGCACCGGCAGCCAGGCAGAGTGAGCCACTGCTATGGGGGCTGCCAGGAAGCCAAGTCCAGCTGCTACACTACACCACCCCACCGCACATCTGGGAGCAACAGGGCCTGCCACACAAGCCATGGCCCAGGCTGCTCCCTCCGCCTGAGCCGGGCAGGGCTGAGGGACCTGCTGTGGGCTGAAGAGTATCCACTGCGGGACTGGATCTGGCCCACTGATCATATTTTGCCTACCCCTTGTCTGGACACACGAACAACATACCACAGAGTAAAAGGAAACAGGGTTTTTAGTGTGCCAACTGCTCTGCAATGCACATTACCTGTGTGCATGCTCCTACCTCACTGTAAGAGAAAACTAACCCATGATAGTTCAGCCCTCGGTGAAAAAAGGTGAGTTACTGTGCTTTAGTTTCCACCTACCATGGAGTAAGAGTGCTCACAGGGACAACTACCATGGAGCAGCTGCCTCTCTAAATACCTGCCTCCATTTACTCCCTGGCATATAGTCCATCTGCCCATAGCCTCAGGTGATAATATCACATCAACTCCATCCTGCCTTTTAACTCTGTTGAAAGCAGGTTCAGTATAAAACAGAGCTAAATCAATTTCTGCCTGAACTAACATTTTGCTTCTTTGCTACAGTTCAATTTAATGGCAACACTTTCATGCCTCTAATTAACTTGCATCTGTTTTGTGTTCAAAGTTTACAATGCTTGCCCACTTTGGATACAGTAGTTTATGTCCCAGCACCAAACATATGTTCATGCTTACTACAAACTGGTTCTGAATTCTTTGACTTAACACTGTATCAGTTAATTATCCTATTAATAGAAAACTTATGAGGCTGGGCTGAATCTTTTAACACAGGGGTTATCAAACCTTGCACTACCGCAACCCCGAGTGCTGGATGGTGGTGACGGGGGGACAAGGAGCTTGCACGCAGCAGTGGCCGCCGCCATCCACCACTCCATGCCGCCACCGTACGTTGCTTCCCCACACCTCTGTGGTACCCCCTGGGAAGTCTGTGCCCCCTTTTAAGTTGCTCGCGACCCCCCCGGGGGGGGGGGGGGGGGGGATCATGACCCAGTTTGAGAACCCCTGCTTTAACAACTCTACAAACAGGAATTGTTTGGATACTGTTAAGCAACTGTCCATAGAAAGAACCAGCACTGCCTAAGGTTCAGAGGTGCTGAGCACCTAGAAGTTCCCACTAAAATTATTGGGAGCTGTAGAAACCCATTGCCTCTGAAAACTGAGTAGGGAATGTTTTTCTTAGATGCACCTCATAGAGCTTAGATAAGTAACTTAAATCAAAAGTCACTGTGGCTCTGGGGATCCTCAGGAGCTTGTAACACTGAGAAGAGTTCTCTGTGCTGGATGCCTCTCACCTCTTGAAACCAAGGATAGAAACAGATGTCACCTTTGTGCCACCACAAAGTCTAGATAAACAGATACTCATGCCCCCTGTCATGCCACAAATGCCCCAAATTTGTGGCTGTGACAAAGGTGGCACCAATTCATGTCACTGTTTAGCAGCAGACTCCTGTTTCCTTTATGGTATGAGCTCCTCAAGCCTCAGGAGAGCACATTCCCCATTGTCCCACAGCATCAGTAAGCAGGACAACGGGCAATGTGTGTTTTGCCCAATGAAGCAGATCAGCTGTGCCAAGGCATGTGCCAGCATAACTGATCCACTTCATTTGACAATGACTATTTCTAGCCTAAGAAAACATCACAAAGAGATTGTGGAAGGGGCAGAGGGGAACTGTTCACCACTACACATTCCATGAAATAATGTTCTAGTGCCCTGACATAGGCTTGAATGTAGATCAAGGCACCAACAGTTCACTCAGTCCCATTTTATAGGGGCAGAATGCTTTGACTTCAATAGAGACACATCTGGTTTTCACCGAAGAGGAACATCGGGCCACAGATCTAACAAATTATGCCAACCTCCAGGTGGAATAAGTAATACACATAATTTTTCTCGAAACTGGAGCCTCTAGGGAAATGATTGAGTAAATGTGCTTACTTTTCACTTTTATATAAAAGGGGTGTTTTCTAAGTTTAATAACATTCTTCTCTTCCACTACTGTTATGCTCCTATTGGGAGCTGTAATTAAAGTAATTGATAGGCTGTGTGGTTTGGTTTGTAATCTTTTGCATTACCTTTCACTGGAATTGTAATTTGCATTGTGCCCCACTACAGTAAAGTTTGCACTTCATTGCTGGCCCTGCTCTGTTTGTCCTGTTCTACCTGAGAGCTGGGTTTAAACCATAGACTGCCACAGACCATTCTTGTACAGAAAGAGTAGTTTACACAAGAAGGATTTACAAGGCTCAAGCCCTTTAAACTGAACTGTTACATATTTTTCAGTCAAGTAAAATAAAACTCAACCTAACAGCTACCTTAGGTCCCTTCTGATCACCAAATGCTTGAGTCAGTAATTCCCGATGCTCTCAGTGTTTTTGTTTTATTTTTAAATGTGACCAAGAGGCAGATCCTTAACTCCTTACTCAGGCAAAGTCTTATTATAAAACTGAGGGCCCAACTGTATTAATCTCCCATTGTGGGACACAAGAGATAGGTGTTTCCCTGTTTCCCCCTCTCTAGGGGAGCTGAGCTCAAAGAGGGCTTTTGCAAGAAGTAGTTGAGTAAGCAAACACTCTGCTGCCAATTTTAAAATGTCACAAGTATCTACATGCCCTTTAACTTGACTGACTAAAAACAGCGAGGACTGCATATGTCCCTGTCTATGGAAAGTAAAGAATATAGAGTAGTCTCAACTTCCCACATTCTCACTGGCATCCATTATGGTTGTTCGACTGAAGCTAATAGAGTGACACTGAAATACCAATTGAGGATCTGGTCTTCTTCTCCAAGAGGTTTGATATTCCTCTTCTGAAGAAAGAACTATTTTATATCCCTCTCCTGAGAGCTAGGACTACTCAAAAATCATTTGTATCTCTAAATACACACAGTTGAAGATCTGTCTCAAGCTTAAGTAGCTTGTCATGCTAGCAATTTCTGCACCCAACCAAATGTATAGGAGCAATGTGGGTAACAGCATGTCCAGTCACCTTCAACTCCCCAGCCCAAACAATCAGGTACCCATTGACCCAGCTGGGTCAATAAGAGATGACTTTCAGTGTAACACTGCAACAAGGCTCAAACTCCTGCTTCTGGATCCATTGCAAGACAGTTTAACAACTCTGCTAACAGATTCCGTGTCAAATTCACTATGAAGTGCTACCAGTCTGTCATTTAATAAATCAATAAATGCATCTCCATAATCACCAGCTGTAAAGAGGCTTTGGCTTACAGTTAGTCTCTCAGGGCCTACTTCACTCTGACCTAAGTTCACCAAGATCAGTGACATCAGAGATTGGATGAAGATGGCCCAAAATGACTATGCTTTGTTTCCTTCTGGGAATGGATTGCCTTTATATTCTGTTTGGCTTGTCCTTCAATAAAACAAGTAGCAATTGCAATTAGATAACAAAGATCTGTAGCACTGACCATCTGTGACTGCATTAGTTGGCGGAGTGGGGGAAACACACCTGCAGGACTGTTGTCTTCTTAGCCACCTGAAGTTTATACAGTCTTCTCACCCATTCTGCTTGAAGTCTCCCACACACAGCAAACCAGAAGATGACTGGACTCTTCAGCAGTCTAGCAGAAGTTCATTTCATCTGGTACCAAGTCATAGATGAAGGGAAGAATTCATAAACTCAGTTTCATTAGCTTTTGGCCTAGTGACTAATCAGCATGTTACGAAGAGAATTGCTTTACATTACTTTTCGATTCGTCAATTCTCACTTTCTGCTATTTCC
This sequence comes from Alligator sinensis, assembly GCF_000455745.1. Classification (NCBI taxonomy): domain Eukaryota; kingdom Metazoa; phylum Chordata; order Crocodylia; family Alligatoridae; genus Alligator; species Alligator sinensis. The sequence goes on along the minus strand of NW_005842080.1, from coordinate 1,316,495 downwards.
AATTTGCCTAGCCTCACTCCTTTGCTTTCCTGTGTACAGGCTCATAACAATTATCTAGAAGTCAAGGAAAGAGTATTAGGATTTAAGATTCCAGGCTCCATTTCAACAAAAGCTTTGCAATCCAGAGACACTAAGGGGAAAGGATTAAACTTCCATCTGTTTGCCTTGGGGGAACAAAGCAGAGAAATCAGAGAGAGGTTTCAAGAGATACTCACATGATAATTCTGTACATTCATTAGGCAGTAAAGGTTCACATAAGACAAAATCTGCTTGGGAGTCATTCCAGTCAACAACTTAAAATAGCTTTTCAACTGTTCGTTTTACATGCTGCAGACTGGAAAGACTCCTTCAAAGACATTCTTCTAGATTGTGTGCTTACTAATTGCATCTTTAGGACACATGCCATCTGTAAATGAAAACCCCTTATGAAAAGTGGTGAGGAAATGCCATACTCTTTCACTGCAATTGAAATGAAAACTGCAACATCAGGGTATCTGTAACAGGGGGCCTTCTCGGGGCCGATTTAACTGTGACACACCCACCTGTTCCTGAGCCAACTGCCCGCCTTCTCTCCTGCCACGCCTTGTTGGAATTAATTAATAGATGTTAATAAGCGGGAGGTTGCCCATTTCCTGCCCCAATGCCAGGGGGTGCTATCTGCGGCTCCATTCCTCCCTTACACCACAGCCCAAGCCTCGCTGATGGCATCTAGGTGTTATTGTAATCACCGGCCCCCACACGGGGCCCCAGAATCCTCCTAATTGAACCCCATCTGGATTCCTCTCCTCAGGCAGTCTCATCCATCTTCATCCTGGGCAGCATAGCTCCCTGAACTGCTTCCCCTTCGGGTGCGATCCCCGCACCAGGACCTGCAGCTCACTAGCCCTGGCCCACCTCCTGGCCAGTTAGAACAACAGGCCCTCAGCTCTTGGGCATTCCTCGCGGTGGGCCCCCGGCCCTTTGACCCTTCCGGTCCTGGCCCCAGCTTGGACCAGTCAGGGGAAGTTCAGACAGGCCTGAGTTTATGGCCTTTTCTCTCTCTCCAGGGATCCACCCTCCAGGCCCTCCAAACAAGGGGTAACCCACCCAGTCGTGGGGGCTAGGGGTTAAGGCACCCTGACCCTCCTTTCACCAGGGTGTTAACTGGCCTGGCATTTCCTGGGGGCTCCCACACCACTGGGAGCCCCACCAGGCCACCCACTCCTGGCAGGGTGCAGTTTTAGG
>NW_005842080.1:1311506-1315198 GCF_000455745.1 Alligator sinensis | reverse complement strand
GCAATGTTGTTGCCTGGCCTCCAGCAGCAGAACTGCCCTGTTTATATGGGCAGCCCTAGGTTCAAAATGGCTGCCCTCATCAGGTACCTGCCGGCTGCTGCCAGCTTCAGGCCCTTAAAGTGGCAGGCACCTGCAGTGCCCTGCCACAGTATCGTAAAATGCCAAAAGCAGTTCAATCATATTAAGAACTAATGACTTCAAATGGTCCCTTCTGCTCCTAGGAACAGAGAGGAGTGAACACCAGATCATCTAGAAGAGAATGTTAAATGGGAAGTTGAACATCCCTTCTAGATCCATGCATGCTCCAAAGGCATCATGTGCTTCAGAAAGGGAAAATAAAGCCACTGTTCCAAGAAGAATGTCAATAGAAATGAATAATGAACAAATTAGCATCACATTTACAACTTTCCTCCTCTCTGATGGCAGCTTACTCTCTCCAATGGGGATTTGAAGACTGTTGTCTGATGTGAACAACCTGTTGCCATGGCACTTTCAGGTAGTGGGGAAAGGGTGACTAGAAATTATGTGGTGGAAACACAGGTTCTCAGAATGACTTTCCTAATATTTAGAGAAGCCAACAGCCAAACACCCTTAGAGATGGCAATTGTGCCCTAGTTTTTCATTTTTGCTATTTGTGGGTGCACCATGGTATCTAATGAAAAAACAAGGCAAAGCACATGCATTTCTCCTAGAACAGTCAAATAAACTGAATCTTCAAACTGGGTACAAAGGATCAAGGAAGACCCTGAAGACAAGTCAGGTAAAATACCCACCTTATGCACTGGATCCAGCATTGCTTACACAGTACTCATGGGCTACGGACAGAAATTACACATAAACCAGTTTAAGTGATCAGAAACTGGTTTAAACCTGTAATAGAACAGACATTCAGTGCATATAAACCAGTCTGAAAATGGTTGAAACCAGTTTGAGATGAACCTGGTTGAATGTAGTATCAGACTTAACTGATTTGGCTCAAACCAGTTTATGAAATGTCTGTCCCAGACTCCTTGCTGGTTTAAGATAAACCAGACACCCCGAGCATCCCAGCATGCTCTCTGGGCTGGTAGGGGCTCTGCTCCACAGCAGGGCTGGCCCCTCCCCTTTGCTCCCTGGCTGGAGCTCTGGCAGAGACTTGCAGACACAGCAGAGTCTGCGTAGCTTCCCCCTCCCCTACTCCCCCTCATCGCTCACTGAGTAATCAAGAATCCCCACCCTCCCTCCCATCTCCCACAGCACAGACCCCAGCCCCACAGTCCCTAGGCATGTGGTATGCTAGCTAATGCTGAGAGGTGTCTTTGTATGTGTCTCTCTCCAATTTCACTCGGACAGGCAGACAGAACAGTGACCCCTTAGGGCTATTTGGAGGTAATCAACAGGTCAGCCGGCAAGCTGTTTGAGAAGAGTTTGAAGTAATGGAGAGAGCCTATTGTTTTGCTGATAAGTTGATAATCACTTACCATCCCCCTGTTGACTTGCTCCCCTGTCAGTTTGCTGCAGACAATATAAAGAAGCAGAGAGAAGGAGATTGAAAAGCTCCATATCATCAACAGATGCATGTACTGCACACTTCTTCTTGCCTCAGAGTGCTACTAGGGGCCCCGGGGCTGGCAACACTCCTGCCCCTTCAGCAGCCAGCGGGGAAAAGCCTGGGACTATGCAGGCAGACCTCCCTAATCAGAGGTCCTGCCGGGACCTGGCCATGCCCCCCCTCAGCTCAGTGTGGTGCAAGGGAAGGGAGGGATGCTGTAGCACTCCCCGGCTTTTAGCATGAGCCACCGCAGGATTGTGCCTGAATTTCCTCAGTCCAGAGAGAATGTCTGTCGAGTTACAAACCAGATCAGCCTAGCCAGGTTAGACTAATCTGCAAAGACTGAATCAATTCAGGCTCAGGCTTTTTGAACGTCTGTCCCTAGCCATGACATTCAGATTCTATCAAGAACTACCTTTTAGAACAGAAAAAATCAGTCACATAAACCTCCAGAAATCAAGCTATTTTTAGGCTCTCTTTCTTTCTTTCTTTTTAGTGTTTTTAAACAAACTGAAAAATAAAACATGAGCTTTGCTAACAGCAAAAATCAGTAACAGGATGTGTACTTCAGACTGGAAATGTGCCCTCTTCCAGGCAGGCACGGAGTCCTGGATGTATCTAACTATCAAAACATCTTTTCACAAAGGATCAAGCATTTTACCTGTAGCTATAACTCGAAGTATTGCATTCTACCTACCTGCATTCTCCCTGTAGTTTTGTCTGGAAAAATTCTTACTTCTTTTTCCTACAAAACACTACACAGTCATTTGAAGCAGAATAGATGCCATACTTCACCCTAAAGCTGGCTACATTTTAGTGATGAGTGAGTGATCGTTAAATATACAATAATCCACTGTCTATAAACACGAAGTACAAAATGCTTTGGGAATAAAGGTGCTATAAAAAGGTAACTTACTTTCATTAGAACCCTGTGGTTAGAATAATCAGTACTAACTGTGTTCCCTTCGGTTTTTGGTTGCATCCAATCTCCAATGTAATCAGTTGATTATTAGCACTGAGAAGTGAACTTTGCTTCTTCCTCCTTGGTTACTAGCAGTCCAAGATGTAATAGAATGAGAGAGGAATCCAAGCTAGGAAATTGGAGAGTTTCCTATGGACAACCAATGCTCTACAAAGGCCTCACTCATTGAGGATTCCCATAGCTTCATAATACAATATATTCTGGAGTAAAGTGGAATCACATACTCCATGCAGCAGAGATACTGTAGCTGCAGGAGGTATTGCAACCTCAGACCCACAGTAACAGTTAAGAACATGTGGAACTCCAGCCACTTGACCTTTCCAGGGACAGAACTGGGGGATGGCACTGAGTCATTCAGTTACATTCCCTGCCTCCAGTAGCTGATGACTAATTGTATTTATTCACAGAGTTTAAGTCTTTGTGTTTGGTGGGGGGGAGAATATAAATAGACTTAGCAATGATTGTTGATATGTCTCTCTTATTTCCTCCTTAAACCCATCGGTTGTTTTTCCACATTGTTTCAGAGCAATGTTTTCATTTTGTTTTCTTTTTTTTCTTATTTTCCATTTGAAATAGTCTTTACCTTTTCTTGGTTTTGGTTGGAAAAAAAGGATGGAGGAACCCTTTCAGCACCACTGTGGACTGGTCAAAATTGCCTTTTTACAGAACTGGGCAACTCTGATGTGGGAAACTGGCTGCTTCCAAAGATGGTGATGCCTATCCTGCAGTAGCAAATCTTAGATTAAAATAATCCAGCCTGTCCCCTCAAAAAATAAGGCAATTTCAGTCTGCAAAATAGCAGCTGTGGGGTTGGTACTTCTGGGAATGAGTTCTGGGAAACCGGCATCCTCAGAATCTGACCTACTAGCAAAGCATTCTGAAAGCCACTATAGAGAGAATCATGACTGGCTCCTCTTTGTGCGGGCCGGGAGCGACCCGAGCCCTTTTCTGCGCTGCACGCGGGCTGTGGCCAGCAGCCCGGGCACGCCGGGTCGGAGAGGGAAGGCCGTCGAGCTGGAATTAGGCACAAACGCGTATCGGTAGTTTTAAAGATTGTTTACTTACACCGAGATGGCAGTGGTGTAGGCTGGAAAACTTGATTGAGTTGCAGTTACAGACAGACAACACAGACGGTCTCGTGGAGTTTGCTAGGCTCCACGGTGCAGAGCTCCGGATGCT
>NW_005842080.1:1307627-1308608 GCF_000455745.1 Alligator sinensis | reverse complement strand
GAAGACGGGAAGAGGTGGGCGGTGGATCAGGCCACCACGCTCCTCTGGATCTCACACAGGGTTTCTATTACCCTGCCGTGTACCCAGAGTCCCCACGAGATGGATGTGGAGTCCTCTTCGGCTTGGGCGGAAACCGCTCAAGCCTCTTATATGGCTAACAAGCCAATCGTTAGCCGCCACGAGTGAATAATTTAGCACTAGCCAATCACGGGGAACGAATTTGCATACCGATGGCAGGAACTCTTTTGCACCGTGCATTCCTCTTGCAACTTGAGCAATGCACTCTGCAAAAGAAGCTGCAGAAAAGGCGGGAAACTCGTCCCTGCACTGGGGTTTCCTCTGCAACAGGAAACACTCCTGTGCAATGCTCTGCAACTCGGCGGGGATAATTCTGGTGCCGAAGCACACACACAATCATGCCTTTTGGGTCATGACACTCTTAACCTTGTTTCTATATGATATCAGCTATCTTTCATTTTACATGGATAGGACCATCCTAAAATTGGGAAACTTAAGTCATTTGAAGCCTGTTTCATGCTTAAGCCCCAGCCAGATTGAGAGATGTTCCCTCCACCTATCTCACCGGGGGTCTCCAATGCAGACCTTCAGAGCATGCCTAACTCATCCAAAATTGAGAAGGTGGGGACCTTTTCCCAGTAGGCCAGTCTTTAGGGCTCTCCTCCTGGACATGGGAGATTCAGGCTCAAGTCTTCTCTGGCTTGATTTAAAGCAGGATCTTGAACCAAGATCTCCCACTTTCGAGAACATACCTGGTTTGTGTGCATACGCTGGTTTGTATTTGTCTCCATCTCTCCTGTTGAAGCTGATTCACTCTACATACATTATTAAATATTCATTGGGCCACTGAGAGAGAAAGACTGGCTCTCACTCTCAGTGGCCCAATCCTAATGGCTGCAGCACGTAAGTGGAAGGGTCAGGTTTCTGTCCCTGCTCCACCGAGTATGTAATTATGTCTGCAAA
>NW_005842080.1:1298455-1307596 GCF_000455745.1 Alligator sinensis | reverse complement strand
CAGCAGGAAACACTCACCTTGGAATATGCTACAGACAACTGTCATCCTCTCCTAAAAGGCAGGTGACTTAAGTTGCTGTTCCAAATCAAGCAAAGGGAACTTAAACCCAAGTTTCCTACTCCTTTGCAGAGGTGGAGCTTAAGCCCCAGCCCTCTCCTCCGTATTTCTTCATGCCCCGGTGAGGCAGCTCCCTCCTCAGTGTACAGGATTCTCTGGATCTTGTTCTTAGGCACCTCACTCTCCCCATGTGTTTAAGCAACCCAGGGACATAAGCTGAAGAGAGTAAATTCTCCAAGGCAGCAAGATACCTAGAAGTTAAATGCCATAACACTGGGGACAACGTTCCCCTGACAAATCTAGGTAACTTGCCTACACCACAGTGGAAGTCTCAGTACCAGCTCCTCAGCTAAGCATCCGTGGATTACATGTGGTTCCTGTATGAGAAACATGCCTGTGCTGACCAAGTGTGGTCTTGGACAATCAGAGCAGAGGAATTCTGTACAAGTAGCTCAGTTGCAGAGTGATTTTCACTTAGGGTACAGTCAGCAAATCCCTGCATTGTAATCAGGTGCTGCTGTTAGAAAGCGTTCACCACGTGGATCCTGGAACTCGGATTTCACAGGTAGAACTCACTAACTCTATGATCACAACTAACCTTGCTGGGTTACCAGGCTACACGGCTGGCCTTTGGACTATTGCATGACCTGAGGCAAGTCATAACAAGCTTTTTCAGCACCCAAGGCAGTGGTGGGGGGATATGCTGACCAGTGTGAAAGGCGGCAGGGAAGGAGGGGAGGGGGAGAGGATTCTTACCTGGTGGGGCTCTCCACTCTCTTCACTTGAACAACAGCAGCTGCTGCTGCTGCCATAAGAAGCATGAGCATACACTGCTGCCACTGAGGCACAGGTAGAGGTGTGGGCTCCCTGAGGGCTATGCCTTGTTCACCCCACTCCCCAGAAACAGCATGGGGCTGTAGAAGGATGTCCCAGCCACAGCAAGGACTCCTGGTGGGGAGAAGGTCATACAGGTATGTCCTCATAATCAGTGCCTGGGACTGGTACCCTCTTCACCCTGCCCTAGTTAAGCTACTAAAGTCACTTCACCTCTCTGTATCTCTGCTTCCACTTTCACCCGTTGCCTATTCAGACTGCAAGCTCTTTGGAGTGGGGGTTGTGTTGAGCAACACATAATGCTACAGGGCCTGGACCTTCACTGTAGCTGCTAGTCACAACCATGATGAAAGTAAAAGTAAACTGATGATAACAGTTGTGCCGTCAGACTACAGACTTTTCCTAACATCAGACTACCAGCTGTCCTCTAACCTAACTCTTTCCCATAACAGCTATCATCCACCTGACATCAAAACCATAGCTTGATCCCTGAATATTCCGGTGCAGAAGCCAAGTCAGAGGCATATCATTTCCAATCTGATATTTTGTGTTCTGCCGTATTCTCTCTTCACTATGTGTATCACCCTGTCATTTGGGAACCTATGATAATCCTATGAATCCATAATGAGTTTATAATCACATGAACTCCATTATTAGTTACTTTTGCTCATATTTCTTTTACTTTCTGAGAGCATCAGATTTGATAGGTTTTAATCCTCCTTGGGGCCAGACCCTCTGTTCTTACTCAGGCAAAGATCCCATTGACTTCCTGTAGCAGGTAGTCGCTGTCCCATACTGAGGACTAGCTCTCCCCTTTGTTGCTAGTCAGTTGTGCCAGCTTCTATGCAGCTGAGAAAGGAAAATTTAATTCTGTTATTTCTGAAAATTTGGTGGTGTCTCTGGGCCTAATCATGCAGCCAGAGGCTTAACTGGCCTGTACTGTGCCCTGGACAGTGGCAACTCATGGTGCAGGAGCAGCAGGCAGTGGTTTGTTACAGTGGAGGGGGTGGATGTCACCTCCTTTTATTTTGCTGCTGCCACGTGTCAGCCGTTTAAACACTAATCTTCAACAGCAGAAAAGGAAGCAATATCACCTCCCAACAGTAGCAAACCTCTGGCAACTGTTCCTACACAATGAGCCACTGCTACTGCTCTGCTTTCCCACCTGCCAGGGCCAGAAATAGAGTGGAAGACACTGCAAGGAAGAGGCAGGGTGCAGTGGAGGAGAGGGAGAGATAAGAGATGGGAGGGTGAGGCATTCCCCCAACTCCATTCCAGCACCCCCTACCACTAATGCAACACCTGAGGCTCATGGTCCACTCACCCACCCTTTCTTACACCGTTGCATGAAGCTTTTACTCCAGGCAGCACTCCCATTAAAATCAGCATTTCCATAAAAAGGAAAATCAATTTATCTGTGAGGTAAGGATTAGGAAATGTGGCTGAATACAATATGTTTGGTTCACTTTCATTGCATCAGTGGACAGCACAATCATGCATCTGTGCTTACTGTTACCCAAGGATGTAATTCTGGAGATACCAAGTTAGGAAATATGAACCTTACGTCCATGCTTCCCTCTATCAGGTGTCTCAGATATCCCTGTTGCTTACAATGAGTTCCCACAGTATTTCATTACCCACCTAGTTCTACTAAAAATTCTCAAATTAGTCATGCATTATCAAATATTAATAGGGAGATAAGGAGCTTTCAGTATCTGAACTGATCCATTATCCTGAAAACAGATTACAATTGTTCAGTGAGCATTCACTCAATCATGGGCTAATTTCAGTTATGTCATGTTCATTGATTGTCATTTAAAAATAGAAAATGTCAGTGAATATTTAAGGCATGCACTAAAGCCCACTGGGTCATTATAGTCTGTCTGCAAAGACACCAGCTGGAGTAGTCATTGATTTCTAATGCAGACCTTGGATGAGGAGAATTTCCAGTCATGTTTATGGTTACTAAAAAGTTGGTCTATACAAATACTGTACGTGCAAGGACTCAGTCTGAAGCCTGAGCAGAATGTTTTTCTGATGCTATGTACACAGCACTCCACCCAAGCCTCCCTCTGTAAATAGAAAACAGAGATCTAAATTATACTAGCAAAGTCTGAATTACATTGGTTGCTGGGAGTACTTTTGCATGGTCAATTATAATCTAAGATAAAGTGCTTGTCATAAAATACCTCCCAGCTACAAGAGTTCCTGGAAACTACCAAATGACACCAGAAAAACGTGGGTTTCAACTGCCACAGTCAGGACCAACAATGATTTTCCCAGGCACCTAAGGAGCCATCACTTCAAGCAACTCAGAAGTGCCCTTTGTTCCAGCAGAAGGAAATGAGCTCTGCCTGGCATAAATGTATTGCAATTTAATGGAAAGGGATAGACTATATTTTTGTGTAACTAAAAGATAGAGGCCTGTCTTCAAACACAAGTGCCCCTGCAACATTTCCAGAATGTAATAATGAATATAGCATAAATATTCACAAGTACAGGGCTGACAAATTAATGTCCTGAAGATCAAACCCTCCAAATCACATATCCTATAACAAAAAGACATTACAAAAGCAAACTTAACTTTGGCAACCAAAGCACAGCTACCTAGAAATGAAATGGGTCACTTACAGGAAGAGAACTTTAAAAACATCTTAAAACATACCTGTTTGTATTGTACTAAATACCACCATGAAATGAGAGAGACACTAAAGACGGATCAAAATGAAAAATAGACAGAAAAGAATAATAAAATGGAAAACAATGTGGCAGGCTCGCCGGCAGCAGCCCAGCTTGCTGGCCCTAGAGGAGCTCAGAGTGATTGGTGGGGCATTTCCCCCTCCCCACCAATCAGGTAAGGGAAGGAGAGAGGCTTGTCCCACCCCTACCCAGGGGCAAAGTGAAAAGGTGGATCAGAGGGAGAACCTCTTTCTGATTGGTCCATTCTCAATCTAGGGAGCAGAGCCTCCAGAGGGGATAAAAAGTCAGCGTGCCCCACACCCGGGTGGCTTCAACAAGGGATGGCGAAGAGGGCTCTGAAGAGCCGGTTGAGCTGACCAGCAGGGCGGAGCGGTTGCCCCAGAAGCACTGGAAAGACGCCTTGCTGGATGGGGAGTGGTAAACAGCTACGTCCCCAGCCCCACTGTGTGGGGAGTATGGTGGGTCTGGGGATGGATGGCACCTCAGGCGCTGCACTGGGCAGCATGGGTCTCCAACCCCCTGCACAAGGCAGGGACAACGGTGCACAGGCTGGTGCACCGAGGGTCCAGGAGTGGACGGGACCTCAGGTGCTGCACCAGGCAGCAGGGGTTCATAACCCCCCCTGCACAAGGCAGGGATGATGATGCACAGGCCAGTACAGGGAGGGTCTGGGAGTGGACAGGACCTCAGCCACTGCGCAAGGCGGTGTGGATCTCCAATCCTACATGAGGCAAGAACGGTGCACAGCATGGTGCACTGGGCCATAGAGCTGCAGTGACCCAGCGGCTGCATGAGCAGCGCGGGTCTCCAATTCTGCACAGGATGGTGTACAGGGCCAAGAGCAGGATGACAGGCCAAGAGAGCCCCCTGAGACAGCTGAGGGCTCCTGCAAAGGGAGGAGACACCTCGCCCCTGGAGAGGAGTGCAGCCTCAGCAAGTCCTAGGGAGTTGTGAGTTGCCCGGGAAGGGGATTCCCACAGGGAAAAAGACCCTTCCCTCTGTGGCAGGTGGTGCAGGGGAAGCCCCTGATGGAAAGGGAGTTCCCAGGTTGATGCCCAACCACCTGTGTAACTTAAGCAGGGTTAAAGGGTGCCCTTTGGGGTATTCTTTTTCTGGGTATTCTTTAACCCTGGGGGTCATTTCTTCCTGGGGCACAGTGGTTGTGTCACTGCTGTATGCTGTTCCTTTCCTTCCTCTATGATTACATGTTGTAAACCCTGTGCCTTATTGTATTTGAATGCATTGTGTTTGATAAAAGCCCTGTTATGAATATTTAATCACTGTCTTACCACTGCCAGCCCTATTATTATCAGCCCCTAAACCGGGAGTGGGCAAATATTTCAGGCGGAGGGTAGCTTACCGAGTTTTGGCAAGCTGTCGAGGGCCGCATTTCCCTCTCCAGCGCAGGGAAGCAGGAACAGTCCCATGGTCCCAGGCCAGAAGCCTCTGCTAGGCAGGGGCTCCTAGTTGGGGTGGGGGCAAGGATGGGAGGGCCTTGCTGCTGGGTCCTGCCGCCGACTTCCCCTAGATCTTTGACAGACAGGCAGGAGTAAATAAATATACATTTTCTAAATTTTTTAGGGGCCCCACAGGCCAGATCCAACTCCTGGGTCATATTTTGCCCACCCCTGCCCTAAACCAACCCCTGTGTTGTACTTGAGGGCCCCTCGCCTCAGGCCTGGAGGGCACTGAATGGGAAGGCGGGGCCTGCAGTCCAATCCAAGAGGACCCCGGGGGGCCAGCCTAAGCGTGGGGTCAGGGGCTAGTAGTGTGTGTTTGAATATATACACTGTATATACACTGTAAATATTTTTATTGCATGTGTCTATATAAGTTAATTCTGTAAACTCTTGTATCATATTAAACTGTACATAGTTAAGGTTCACCAAGTATCCTGGCTCTGCTCTGTAGGGAGAGGAGGAGGATGGAGCACAGCCAGGCAGCTATACCTCCTATAGCGCACCTGCACCCACTAACATCCTTTCATTTGAAGAGGGGGTACCTATCTGAGTACCACCTGGGTTACAACAATAATTGAAGGAGAGGAGGAAATAGCAGGATGAGATGGATGGGAAAGACATTTTTGAAGGTTTGGGCAGGTGCTGAGAACCAGTGAGGGAGGTAGTGAGAAAATTCCATGGGAAAAAAATAGTGCATGACTATGCACTAAAAAACAGGACCACAAAGGGGTTTACTGTAGATTGCATAAGCAACCCCAATTCCCACATTTCTTAATTACTGAGGGTTTAACTTTGCAACCTTCATAATTGTACCATTCTTTGTAATAATATAATAATAATAAATAAAATAATAAAAAGGCTACAACAGAGCCAAGAGGAGCAGAGCTAAGGAATCCTGCCCAGCACAGACTGGTGTAGGAGTTTCAGCCCTTTTAGTCTTGACTATTTTCCTCTTTGATCCCCTCAGCAGAAAGCATGCTGATTTTGTTAGGGGAGATAGCGCAGGGTGACATATTATACCAAGGACTGTAAATCAATCACTTTTAAAATGATAGCCTGGACTAGGACTCAGATAACAGAGGGCACAGAGAGAGGGTCTGTGTATTCTTCCAGGGTACATTACTTTAGGTTTTGGATGCTAGATAGATTTGACCATGAGCACTTTTAAAATCTGCCCTCTGAATAGTCCCCTCCATTTTTTTTTCACTTGCAGTTTTCCCTCCTCCTTTGGTTACAAGGAATTATAGAAGACACCAAACATCATCCAATGCCTTTGGCAACACACAGCCCCAGTACCACAAACACTAGTATATTTGTAATTTTACTCACACAAATGGTCACCCAGCTCCAATACAAACAAAGCAGTTAGGGCCGAATCCAGCAAAGAATAAAGCAGGTGCTTAACTTTAAACACAGGAATAGCTCCCTTGACTTCAATTACATCTCATTATACCTGGGACTTTTAAGTAAATGAAGTACTTGCTTAAGTGCTCCTAAGATGTGGTGTGTAGCTTGTAAGGGTGGGTTAGACCACAGGAACAGTGCCTAGCACCTCTGCTTGTGAAATAGCACTTCAGTTAATAAAAATCCTAGGGACCCTGCTGAAGCTAATTCTTTGTTGATAGCCATGAAAAATAGGTTAATAAATCTCCTGGCACTGATGAAAGGGGCGTACTTCACAGCCAGCACTAAACAAATTGAGCATTTCAAAGCAGCCTTTTCAATACAAACCTTGATTTGCATACAAATACAAACAGCCCCCACCACCTATTGTTAGGGGAGATGGAGGGAGCCTACTTAGCTTCATGGTTTATCTCTTGCTGCTGTCACAACCAGGTTCCATGAAGAGATTTACTGCACAACTATTTCCCTTCCTAGTGACAGCAGGATGGGGATTCACCTCTGCAATCTGATGTCTGTTATAGTGAAACAATCTGGACATCTCACTCTTGGAAAACAGACTAATAAAGGCTCTGAACACATTAGTTATCCTAACTGTGATTACATTGCTAATGGTCCTTCAGGGATCCACTGCCTTCATCAAGGATGCAAGCTGAATGTTCTTAATGATCCAGCTTTTAACTTCCTTGATTGCCCTGGTTTTAAAAATGGAAGTGAAGCTTTACACAGGGTAGACAGGGGTTTCTACACTGGTTATTTGAATATGATCATGGCAGACTGTTTTTATCTAATGTGGAGAAGACAAACTGTGACTGGAGACCAGTTGCATCTGAAAAATATATTGTTTAGGTTCATTTTTTTAAAATGTCCTTGACAGCCAAATGAAGGGGGGGAAATTACATCTCCCTTTCTTATATCAGGTTGCCTGGGCTGCTGGGAACTTGAAAACAGTAACCTTGCCAAAAACAAAAATATTGTAAGGTAACTGCTTTTGTGGTTCTTCAAAAACCCAAACTCTAAATTCACACTTGCTCATATTGCAATAAGAGTTGCTGTCACAACTGTGTGTACTGCTCTTCAGGCAGGAAAGAGGGAGTTGTTTCTAAGCAGAAATGTCCACTGACCTGAGAGAGAGGTTCTGCTTAAAAATTGATGACATGATATTGCCAGGTGTAAACTGAGCTGGACAGCGTAAGCTATGTCCTAAGGATTGCACTGAAAAAAAAAGAAAAGTAGTTTGTTATTTTTTTAATCCCTTAAAAAAAATGAGTTGACTTGGAAGCCCTGTTGATAAGAACCTCCATTTTTCAAGAAGACTTGGTTTTAGGCATACCATCTAAGACAGCTTAAAAGGAGCTTGACTATGTGAAGGTAAGTGGCTCAACATTTTCTGACTATCCAGCAGCTCCAGTCTGTCACAAGTTTGGCAGCAAAACGTTCATTGCTTTTGAACATTCAGAAGAAGGTGGAAGGTTTTTTCCACCTTGACCATCAGTTCAGAATTAGATTTTCTTTTCAAGGTTGGCTGGACAATGCAACCATTGCACTGCTTCATTAATCTGCAGGCAGTGTGGCTCCCTCTCCAGCTCTGTTTGCTTGCAGTTTGTTTAACGTTAGGATTCACCCACTGGGATGATAAAGGCTGCAGACAAAGGTTAGAGGTGAAATGAAGAAAAGGACGTTGTTTATTTTGAGGGAGCCTGGATTCATATTGCTGGAGACATGAGTTTTGCCCAGCCGACAGAACCTTCATCTGGTAGCTCCTTTTGTCATCTTTGTTTTTTATGGAAGTATAATGAGCCGATTGATCAGAATTACTCGCTCACTGACTGACTCTCTAGGCACCAAAGGCAGATAGAGGCTCTGCAGCTAGACAGCAGAATAGGGAAAAATAGATAAACCCATTGTTGTCTCATAGGATTCATCCAAAATGTAATAAGAACCATTTTGCTTACTTCAGACGTTCTTTTATATCTCCTTTCCTGAGGTATTTTCTAAGAAACAAGATCATGGTCTCTCAGGAGATTAACTGCTTACTCTTTCCTTGGTCCCTTTGGTAAATGCTGCGGAACACGGTTGGTCAGAATCAGATCTTGCTTTTCTGCCTTACACATATCACTTGTTCTTATATTTTATGAATAGGAACAGCCACAAGACCTGCTCAGGAACAGTGACACAACTGCTACCAAGCACTGAACAAGCGACATGTCTTTTTCCCATGCCCTGGGTCTGCAGACTGATACACCATCTACTTATAGAGGGATTTTCTTATTTTGTAGAAGAATATGTCACCATGCAAAAAAAAAAAAGTGACTTTTAAAGCCCTGGGTCATTTTTCTGTAGGGGAGGGTGAAGAAAGAGAAGCCCTCATGGGACTGCACTGGGGAGCCATCTGATTTCAGTTATATCACTATTATTCTGAGGTAAATCTATTAACTGCAGTGGCTTTACTCTAGATGTACATGGAGAAAGAATGAGAATCTGGCCCCAGAATCACAGCCTGGAGCAGGCAGCAGGGCCCCAGCACTCTGCTACCAGAAGTGGCTGGTTACTTTCAAGCTCTCTGCTTAGCCTGTAATCACCCAATATTGAAACCAGATTTACAGGCTCTTTAGAGGAGAAGAGGTTTGTGATTTCTAAAGCAGACACATTTGGTATTTCAGAAAAAGGTCAAACCCCCTGTGGAGCA
>NW_005842080.1:1291522-1298424 GCF_000455745.1 Alligator sinensis | reverse complement strand
TTAAGAGGAGACATGCAAACCTGATCACTCAGGAGGCTGGGACCAGCAGAGACATGAGAAAAGCCACAACCATTATTGTTTGGAGGAAGAAAATGGGAGGGGGAGAGAGGGAGGCCCAGGGGAAGCTAAATTACATCTTGGACATTTGATTTCATTTATTCCTACTTGAAGGACTTTCCAACTAGAAATGCACTCCAGGGTGTAAAGCAGGCTCCAGGAAAGGTGGCATTTGTCTGCTTTGCAATGGATATTCAAAACTGCATAGCAAAATGTTAAAACCCAAACTGCTGATTCAAATATATTTTAAATATCCACTTATAAGCAACTGTCCCTGCCCAAGGGCTCCGCTGTTTGGCCAGCTGTATTAAACCTTGATGCATTTCCCTTCCTCATTACTTTGGAAGCTTTTTGGGGTAGGCACTCTCTTTTTGTTCCTACTTTTTACAGTGCCTAGTACAGTGGGGTCCGAGTCCATCGCTAAGGCTCTGGGTGTTACAGTAATATGATTTAAGGGGTTGGAAGACTTGGGGCATTCACATTTTAAACTATGCAGGCATAACAAGCACTGCCAGACAGACTGATGGTAACAAATATGGTCTGCCCCAAAGTAAAGCCTTGCACAGGTGCAAAAAGACCTGGTTAGTCAGTTCTTTGAAGGCCCCATTTTTCAGTCAGCCTTAAGTCACCAGCTCACTGGAGTGGCATTTTTCTTTAGGCTTCCCAACCACTGCACAACCCTGACAGCTCCACAGGACAAGGGAAGTGCTTGGATAGACTCGCCAACCCACAGCTGAATGGTAGTTTGATTAAAATACTGAGGCCCTGAGTTTTCTGTCCTAGCACCTCAACCATAGCCAGCTATCAAGAGGTTACTATGGGGAAAGCCAGCCTTTGGGTGTGTGAAGCACTGCTGTGTACCACAATGGAGAGTTCACAATCTTACTCAGAACTTTTCATTCTTTCTTATTCAGTATGTTAACATATCCAAGCCATCCACCTTGCTTAGTCCAGGCAATTTAGACTGAGGGAGAAAACATAGGTTAAAGGCCCACACTGTCTTTTGTGTGACAATACCTAGTATCTGTTTCAGCCATCCCGACCATTGAATCTATTGTTTTCAATTAAGACTTCATGGAAAGTTTAGACTACATCCACCCCAATATACAGCTCCACTAATTTCACCGGAGCTGTATGGATTTTCCTGAACACAGCTGAAGTCTGCAGCTTTTGGCTGAAAAGCAAACAGCAGTCCGTTTCACTCTAATAATGGACTTAGCTGTAGACTTGAAGCTTCTGGTCAGTGTCAGAGACCAAACCTAAATTACATGCATGAGACTGGGTTTCCAAACTGTTTCAAGACACAGCAGCTTCTAAAGACAAGAACTGAACACCAAGCGAGAGGTTTACTTCATAGGAATGAGGGAGTCAGGGATGAAGACTGCAGAGACTCAAGACTGCACAGCAAGTCAAAGTCCCCTCCCTTCATTGGCAACAGCAAAAGCAGCCCCAAGGAGGACTGCAAGGAGGTCAGTCAGAATAAGCCAGCCTCATTTGCCTACCACTACTACCAGATATAGATTCTTATGTATTCAGACTAGAAGCAGCAAAGGAGCAATTAGGGATGCAGATTTAAGACTGCAGTGTACCAGCGAGAGAGAAAATCTCTGATAGAAAGTTGATTAACGTCTCTTAATCCAGGCTGGCTATTTACACACCACTCTGGATTAATGTATTTCGGTATGCATGGTACCCAGACAGAGAGTGCTTGTCTAGGATTTATCACTGCTCATCAAATGTCATTAGACTATATGGCAGGTAACAGGCTGAAGAGCCAAGGTCAAACTTGGAAGTCTACTTATTTCAGTAACTCCCCTTCCAATCACAACAAACCATGGCCTAACAGAGGGCAATACACAGCACAAGGCATCTGACATAACTATTAGGAAGAAGGACTAAGGGATCTGGGCTGGATGTAAATCACATTTTCTTCTAAACTAGGCTCTAAATCTATAGACTTATGGACAAGGGTTTCTGTAGTTTTACTGGGCAACCTGGGCTTTAGTGGGACTCTGCCAGAACCGACTTGCATGGGTAATCTTGCAATACCAAATTCCCCTGGAAAGGCAGGCATTGAAGTCTATATTTTTAGATGGCACCTTATATTTTGGCAGGGAAAAAAATGTTCTGGAACCCATGGTCCAGAGGCTTTCCCAATTTAAACCTCTTCTAGTTCCCGTTAGGCTCCATATAACTAATGTCTCCTATAAAAATAGTCTAATTAAAATGTAACATGATTAACAAGGTTTTAAAAAATTGAAAATTTTAGTGTATCACTGAGTTTATTGCTTAGCATGAGCTAGAGGCTGAGTCGGATGATTCCTTTCTGCTTCATTCAACTCAGTTAAGCAAATAACCTTGTCTCCTTCAGCACCCCCAGGCCATAGCCTGTGGTTACTGGGGACAGTAACACTTACCTAGTTCAAAAAGAAAGCTATGAGGCTTAGTCTGTAATAATCAGTGTGTTGCAGGCATGTGCATAGCAGGACATGAGGTTTTTGGGATCATATCTAAATCACACTCACTTGTATACCCAGACTTACTCTTCACCGGCAATGTGAGAGCTGGGTGCCCAACAATCAACTGACTGTCAGCCAGCAAGGATCAGCCAGTAGGGACTACACTAGGGCTGGTTTGAGACCCTTGTACAGTCCTAACCCTGCCACACATTCAATTTCAGGCACAATGGAAGCCAGCCACAAAAAATATTACACATTTTTATGTAACATTTTTGTGGCTGACTTCCTTTTTCACAGCACCTTTAATTCCCCGAATGTGTAGCTGGGTTACTACAAGATGTGATCTTAAATGTAAAATCTGCCAAAGGCCTCAGACAATTTTCTGCAGTTCAAGCTGTCAGTTATGCATAACGGTCATGTATAAAACTGCAATTTTGGATTTTATCATTCCCTCTGCCCCCCCCACCCCAAATGTGGTGCCTGTCTTACAAAAAAAGTCCACTTTAAAATTACAGTGGGGAAGCAAAAGAAAAATAGCTTTGCATGCCCCAGTGTCTGCAGTAAATAACCATGAAATCCACTAGAATCACTTAAGTCAGGAGTGTTCAGTTCCCAGCCCACAGAGCCATGTTAGCTGGCCCACAGGACTCCCCACAAGTCCAAAACTTCAGCGTCAAAAGAAACCATGGCAGCATTAGCTACTGCTTCTCTGCTGCCAAGTTTCTGGACACACAAGGAGCCCATAGGACTGGGGTGGCTCAGGTCCCAATCCAGACATGCAGACTGCTCATCCAGCCCAGAGCCATAAAGCTGAGCACCACTGCTTTAAAGAAACCATTAGTTAGTTGAGGGAGAAAGAAATAACAATGGGCACAAATACAATGCAGGAATAAATACCACAGAAGGTAGAAACTGGGTTTTCTGGTGAATGGAACTGTTCAAGATTATGAATCAAACTAGTCATGTGCTATTGCAAGTTTTATTAATAAGAGTATCCTGCTTGGGCAAAGCACAGTGTTGATTTACTCTGCTTTAGTTGCGGGGGGGAGGGGGGTGGAATTTAAATGAAGTATGGTATGTAGCATAATTTTAAAAAACACTGACAGATCTGAAGGGAACAAAAAAAAAAACAAAAAAAAAAAACAAACAACACACAACCAAACAAACAAACCTCAGAATAGTTGCAGGAAATGACAATAGTGAGGAAAGATGGAGATAACTAGCCCCACAGACTGAGAGAAAAGATTGCCTGATGGGTAGGATGATGAGTAAAAAAAAAATATTATGTAAATACTGATGGAGAATGAGGGCCTATTAAATTTCACTGTACTGCAAAGGACTGAAAAAAACAGTAATGGGACAGACCGACCAGCCGAAAAAAAAGTTTAAGTTTAAGTTATAGTTATAGTTATAGGGAGGATATGGACTCACCATTACTGGTGATCAGCGGCATTTGCTGCTGCTGATCAGTAGTGAAGTAACCATCCTTTTTCCATTGATAATATAAATGTTTCCCCCACTGAGGATGAACCCTGCAAAAGAAACTCCATTTCCTGAGCCTTGCTGAGGTCACTATTTTGAACATCTGTAGCACCCCTCTATTTTTTTCTAGAAAGAAACCTTACTTTTTATAACAAAAAGTCACAAGTAAGTTTTCAGACAAAATATATATATTTAAAAATCCTTTACAATAAGTCAGGAAACATAGGAGCTTGCATACAGTTTATTATTATAACTCAGTTCTCAGCTCCCTACAGCTCAGATAACCCTGGTGACAGTGTTTACAACTTCTAATTTTTGCTTTCATAACTTTAAAGCAAACAATACATTTGAGTGTATTTTACTCTGTGCAAATAAGACAACTTTTGGAATCCTTCAGAAGAAATATCCAAGATTCTGTTTCCAGAGGTCCTTTGTTTCTCAAAGATGATTAATAAGTGTTTTCATTTTTAAGATAAAGTGCTCCTGTCCAGCAGAACCCAAAGGCCTTCCAGAGTAAGGCCCATAGTAAGGTTAGCTCAGATTAGAAAAAAAAATAAAAAAAAAAAAAAAAAAAATTGGTCATACAAATTCCAGCTTTCCATGTCCGCTGTACATTCCCCAGTGGACCAGTGAAAGAATTTTATCATTGCTGAGGTCTGTCTGTCTCATTTTATCACAGGTCATGCAGCAGTTCTCATGACCAGTTACGGGCACCATGCATTCCAAGTCTAGCTTTGCCACCTGCCCTTTTTTCGAATGATGTCCGTGGAAACTGTAGTGCAAACGGGAGAGCATTTGCTGCCGCTGATCTTGCAGTCTCTTGTTTTCACTCCTGAGCATCCGCAAAGCCAGCATGATAAGCAGCACCAAGATTAGCCCGCCAGCTATAGGAACTGCAATTACGGCTGCCCTGAACCATAATTCTTTTGAAGAGGTCAACTCCTGAACCTTGGTGATAAGATTTCTGCTGTTGTCATGTTGATATCTGCTTCCTTGTCCTGTAAAAGAGTTACAAAAAAGCTTTAACGCCTTATTTCCATCTCCGCTGAGTTGTTTCATATTTAACAATTCCTTAAACCATGCACCTTATAAAAAATAAAACACACACAACTGTGCACAATCATTTCAGAATCTAACTATACACTATGCATTTTCTGCAAATGGTACCTCCATATATTGAGTTGATCCATGTAAAGAAAACAAATAAATTCTATAAGAATACATTATGGTGACAGTTGATATAACATGGAACATTACCACTGGTGCCTCTTAGAGATGTTAAAAAGCAGGCAAGACAGATATCTAAATGATAATGCAGACATAAAAGCTACTCAGCCAGGATGCATCCCTGCATCCAGCCACATGCTTCTCCCTCTGGTGTCTCCAATTACCTTAACAACAAAATCAATAGCAGACATACAAGGTCTTGGCTGTCACAAGCCTATAGATCAGGGAAGAGATTGAGTGAGTTGAAACTGCTCTCCCTACCTGAAGTCTCACCCTTGGGAGGAGTCAGGACATCATGCAGTCCTCTATAATTGCACATATCTTCATGACAGCATTCCAACGTGGGCATGGTGGTGCCAGAGTGGTTTTGTGCCTGTTTAGTTTGGCATATGTCTGCTGTACTTGCAAGAGAGTCCAAGCAGCCATGAGTAAGTGGTGAATTGGTGTTCTGAGGGTCAAGCAGTCTGGAGAAGCAGGCACTGAGCTCAGATTTGCACATATAGCCAGTTGCAACACAGTGTGCAGCATCACAGTAGCATCTAATTTCACCTAAAAAAGTAAATGTATATACACAAGGAGTCAAATATTGATGTCCGAGTAGTTACACACAATAAATTACCACACAAATTATCAGTGAACTATTGCAGAACAATCAGACTTAGCAGTGCTAATTTTTGGTGACCCTGAATTATACCCCATCCAGCTCCTTTCCCTCTTGGTACCATACCTGCCCAGGATTTGGAACATTTACACTATTTAAATAGACTGATAACCACCTACAATATGCCTATCTAAAGCAGAAATACTTTTAAGATGGAGATCTGGAGACTGTACTATTTGCTAAAATGAAAAACTCTACATGTAGATGATCTGGCATTTTCTTTAAAAAGACACTATTTCCCATTAAATTGTGTACGGGACAGTCTCCACCCTCCCCACCTTCATCCCCTGTTTAAAAGAAAAAAAACCCTAAATCCTGGCTTTAAACATTTGCACTGTCAAAACCTCTGTACCTTAATACTCTGGACTACTGGTGGTATTTGTATTAAGGCAACTTTGCATTACTACTATTAACTGAATGTGACCATGCAACAAAAATGCTATTTTTTTCCTTCTTTTTAAAAAGTTGGTGCATATAAATATTTAATCAGAACTGCTGAATTGTTTACTAGCTCTGGAGGCCCTGCCAAGGTTTAAGAGCTTTACCTAACACCTTATAAAGCTATTAGCTAGAACTATTACCATCGAGAAACTGAGTCAGGAAGATTTTTACTGTGTGAAATTGGACAGCTTTTTGCAATCTCTCCAGAAAGGGGATTTTTTTTCCCCCTTCCTATAAAGAGCTTTCCGTGCAAAGGGGCTGTTTCAGGCAGTGTTAGCAAACAGGAACTGTACGCTTTACAATTAATGATTTGTTTGCCAAAATCAATTTCTTTCAACTCAAACGGAAAGTCATTAAAAAGAAAGGGGGTGAAACTGCGCAGCCGAGATTCTTCCTCCCCCTTTTCGCATGAAATGTACCGTGCCGTCACAAAGGGGAAACACGAAGACTGAACCCTCTCCTGGTTGTATGAAACACTCTCTCAGGAAACCTCAAGAATTTCTGGAGGAAGCAACATAAAAAAGCCCCCTTCATAAAAAAAAATAAAATAAGAAAACCTCTTCAGCGCGGTGCTC
>NW_005842080.1:1275146-1290902 GCF_000455745.1 Alligator sinensis | reverse complement strand
GGAGGGGAGTAGGCGCCGGTGAGCCGCGCGCTGCGTTGCCCCCGGGCGGAGGCGGTCGCAGGGGCCGGAGCAGCGGCCATCGCCCTGCAGTGGCACGGGGCTGTGCGGGAGCGCGTGACAGCGCCGCGCCGCGCGCGGGGTGCAACTAACGTTTCAGCTGCTCTGGCTGTCCCAAGTGTCTGGCCCCGCGGGGTTCCCGCAGGGACTGGGTACAGGCAGCTGCGCTGGATTTAACTTTTTTTTAAAGACGTGTGTGTGTGTGTGTGTGTGTGTGTGTGTGTGTGTGTGTGTGAACAGGCGGTACCCATCAGCTGCAGAAGGGGCAGTTGTCCTGAAGAAGCAGCAGACTGGCAGAAGCAGCCTTTTCAAAGTGACTGGCTGGTGGGGTCCACATCACGGCCCTGAGCTGTGGCAGAAATCGTACAGGAGTCGGGCTGGGACGGAGGCCGGCTGCTCTGACCCTGCACTTGAGGCAGGATCGTCCCTGTCCCAGCCACCCCGTACAGCCATCATCTAAACTCTTGCTAAGACTACCGTGAACCCTGAGACAACGCAAGGCATCGTGCCCTAGCCGGCCACAGGCAAAGCAGGGAAATCACAGCAGCCAATGCCCTGCTTCTGGGAAAGGCTAACGTATGCTCAAGAGATCCCAGGTAGAGGTCGCGCTGTCACTACAGAGGAAAGCAACACCCCCTGCCGTCCCCCCAGTCCCTACCCGTCTGACCACAAGGTAAAATTCAGGAGCGCTGGCACACCTCAGTCAAAGTCCCCAGCCTTGGCTGCAGCCAACACACAATGCCTCTAAGGAAGGCTTAAAAACACCCTGGCACATGACTGCCCTCTGCCTGTTTTGATGCAAATCAAAGCCTGGGACAATCGACTCCCAGGGATAAACCCAATATCTGCTCTCATCCAAGTCAAGCCATCTCACCTATGTCTTGCCAGATCACAAACAAACAAGGGTCAACTCAGATGACGTCACCGAGGCGGTCAGTGTAACCAGCTGAGGATTGGTAGGAGTAAAGGGCCAAGAGGATCCTGCAGCCAGGGACTCCCAAAAAGGAAGAAGGGGACAGAATTCCCAAGGCGGTGGCTCATGGGCACCCCCTGCAACTCATCCCCTGCTTCCTGAGAGAGGAGACCTCCCAGGATCACTCTGGAGGTAGAGCAGATGTTTACAGCCAGGACACTACTCTGACTCTCCCCCCACGGTCAGCTGCATCTCTCCGGCATGTTTATCTTCGTGTTGCATTCCAGGCTCGCCAAGAAGAGGGATTAAAGGAGCACAAAGGGAGTTTGCAAGAGAAACTCTGCACAGATGAAGGAAGGAATAGCTGATGTAAACAGCGAGCTGAACTCAGCAAGGGTTTGTTCCAGAGTGTGTTAAAGTCAACGGAAAGGATCCAGCTAATACGAAGGGGCTATGCAGTTGGCACTCAGTCTGCCTGCTTGTATTTCCTTGGCTATTACATGTTTGTAAAGGGAATCACTCTTGAACAAGGCTAGATGAAATAAAAGCTTGTAGTTCCATCTAATTCAGACTCACATTGTTGTGCCCCTTGATTTCTGTATGAACTCTTGAAGTTTCATTCCCCCCCACACACTTTTTTTTCCAAAAACTAAGAGAGCAGTTAGTATCTGGAGATGCTCAAGTTACTGAGTGTGGGGTAGAAAAGCAGCCGTGCAACTCCACTGCTGCATCACAAGCAACTCCCATCAGCGTACTAACGGGACAGCCCTGCATTAAAACTCAAGGCTTCACTTGTTTCTAGCATTACCAGTTTGTTAAAATAAGAACATATCTTGGTTACACTGATGATGAACAAGAAGCATATGTCTTTTGACAAAAGTTTTAAGTGGATCTGCTCAGACCTCTAACATGATCTTGAGATATATGGATTACTACAGCATTCCTGTAGTTTACTGATTTAATTTCAGTGCTTCCTAAAGACCCAAGAGTAAATTCCTTGGAGATTACTGAAAATAATCCCATTATTCAGGCACTAACACAAGCTACTCCCTTAATTTAATAAGCAAATACAATGGCCCTGACTGAGATTTTGGTGGAGACTGATTCAATGAATAAATATAACAAAATTTTCTTGTAATGGCAAGATGCTAAATTGAAATTTTAAAAGATGATTTAAATCCCTATGCTAACCAGGCTGTAGAAGAGCATTCAGCACTGAAACAAATTCCTTCCCGCACCCCCACTTGCTGGTTCAAAGCCTATCAGAATGCATACATTTTGTGAGATCATAGATACCAGATTTTTCATTACATCAGCTTTTAAAAAGGCAAGTAAGAAAGCTATGTTTGTACTTAACACTCTTCAGAGCTCAGAACCTAATCTTATTTCCACTGAAATCAGAGTTTTGTCAGTGGCAAGCATTAGGAGGAAACTTTCCCTGTGGAGTCCAGAAAAAGGTACACATAACCTCATAGTGAAGCAGCTAGTATTGGCCACTTCCAGTCAGAATATTAGACTGGACTGGATCACTAGATGGATACAGCAAGACTGTTGCTGGGTTTCTGTGGTTTCAGAGAAAGCAGAACCAACCAGTGGCCCATGACTTTTCCCACTGAAATCACAGCAATAATGCAAATATATCTGTGATTAACTTCCTTTTCCCTTTGCCTTTTACTTCTATATGGAAGTGAAAGTCATTGTAAAAAATAATGTTCAACCATGAGGCTGCTGATCAGCTGTAAAGAAATATGATCATGTATATTTAGTTTGGATAGCTTCCCTTCATGTACTATTCCTGAAGCCTGCCTTACAGTTGAAATAACTGTATTTCCTATTTTAATTACATTTTATAGCCCCAGACTTCCCCAGTATTTACACATCAATTGTTTTGTTTCCGACTTATATTTAAAGTATTTTGCCCATATGATTTTGTAACTCATGGTAAATCTCTTGCATGATAAAAAGATAACAAGCTAATGGCAAAATGACTTAAAAACATTAATTTGAAATGGTCTGTAAGTCCTGAAAGAGGTATTAAATTTAGGATAATATTTTGTGACAGAGTCATTCCTCCCCTGAAAGAGAAAGGAGGAAATATGAAATATGAGCCTGAGATAACCCAGGTTTATTTTGGCAGGAAAGGACAGACTGGATCTAGAGCTAATTAGTGCTGATGCCATTATATATTACAAGGGGTTTATCTCAAGTCTTATCATTTACACATGTATACTATATATGGACATGTGCTGTACCACGGCCTTTACAGCTATGTGCTATGTATTTACAGCATACCATTAAGTAATTTTTTTAATGTGTACTTCTACTTAGAAATTACAAAACATCCAGACTAATGATGCCACATTTTTGCTGCAACCATGTATAATTGTCCAGTGTAGCATTTTCTCTGTTTTTGGTGTTTGTGACACATGGATTTAGTAGGCTTCCTGGTTGTGTGAGGTACCAAAAGAGTTGGTGTGGGTTCACTAACGCACATTGTTCTGTTAAAGTAATATGAAAGATTCTTTCTGAATTTTACAAATGTCCTGTCAAACTGAACATGCACAGATGCTAACATATTGACTCAAGGGTAATGTGTTTGAAATCAATTTTGAGCAGCAAATTTCCTTGACAGCTGTCATGTTTGAGTTGCAATCAAACTTTTTATAGTAAAAGTGTCAGATCCTGTTTTCAGGCTATACATGAACTAAAAATGCCAGAGCTGGGAGAGGAACTGCAGGGTACAGCCCCTGCTCCCCCATTCTGGCTTCCTCAAAACCAGTTAAATTAATTCCCCTTTGGAGACGCAAGCTGTGGAGGGGTCAGGACCCCCACACATCTTTGCCTACTCAGTCTACTGGCCCAAATATCTTGAATCAGAAGCAGTGCAGGGATTGCATGTGGTCCCATGACAGAACATAACACAAATAGAATAATGCAGCTTTTGCAGTGCTAATATGCTTCTGTTTTAGAAGCAAAAACAAATAGGCCAGATTGGCCCATAAAAGGGATGGGAAGACAGGGTCAGCACAAAGCAAAAATAATGACATGTTCTGCAACGAAAAAGAATGTAGGATAATCACTACAAGGAACCAGCAAGCAAAGCGTCCAAGGCCTGAGGCAGCATGTTGTGTCTGTAACAACCATGAGAGAGCAGCCTGGAGCCTTAACTTGAAATGACTATGTGGTCCCACATATCAAAGGGCTCCTCTCCCCCCTCCACCCCCCCACAACACACATATACAATGAAGCCCTTTTAAATGAATACTAATAAATAAATAAAGCAGTTAACAAAAATCAACCTCCCATGTACTTCAAGTTAAAACATAATGGAAATTTATCCCAATAAATGTCTATGCCTATTGCAGAAACACATTCTGTCTCCACCATTGCAAGGCTGTATGCACATACATTAATCTAGCAGTTGTACATGCATGAATCCCAATCAGAAGAACAGCCTTGTTCAGAATAAGCATCACAAACCCCATAAATGTGGTTTCCTTTCTTCTATGTCATTTTTCTGGCTGATAACTTCTATACCAAATTTCAGGCAATAGCCACCATCTAAACCACTGATGTGCTTAGAAGTCTTAGAAAGCCCAGTTCAAAGGAACACCTAGAAATTCTGAGTTATTCAGAACTTTGAAGCCCCTTCTCAGGCCCAAAGAGTCTAGTTTTACCAAAAGCTGAATGCAGGGATTGATTTCCCTTACCCTTTTCTACCATATTCATAAGAATATTAAGCATTTCCCATCAGGAACATCTGGACAGCCCAGTCCATGGTGTGACCTCACTTTCATCTTCAGAAGGCTGTTGAATGGTCACATCCTATACTCTTGTGCTGGGCAAGCAACTGGTTGTTGACCCTGTAGATTGTAACCAGCCTCCAGACTTTCAGTCTGGTTGTATAGACCAATAAAGTACTGTCCATTGTGAAATCTCGGGATGTGTATACTCCCTCTTCCCCATTTTAGTCACTCAGCTTCCTGAGAGACCTGATTTAGTTAGGTGACAGTGACGGAAGAAAACACAGCAGCAAGGCAGATAACGCTCATTGTATTGTTCTGAGCTGACAGTGCTCTCAGAACACCTCCCTGCTCTGAGCAAAATTGCCCCTCCTTCCTTGTCTACATGTGGAACTTAGAGGCCTCCAGAAAGTTCAGCTCTTTTCTTTTACATCACCTTTTCCACACTTCCTTCTTTATTTCAGCTTATATCTACTACCATTACCTGTCCCTCCTGCTCCTGACCAAGCATGTACCACCAAAGCCCCCAGGACCCCTAAATAGCCTCCAAGCTAGGCTGAATACAGCTACATTGACATCTGAGCTGGAATGTGCCACTGATTTATTTTTGGTTTAAACTATTGCTCCTTGAAGAGTGCTTCTCAGTAGGAAGTCACTCTCTCTTCCAGCAGCTTTCAACATTATTATAAACTCTTCATCATTTAAACTTTCTGGGTATTGGAAAGCTTCCATTCTTGCCTAAAGTTCTGAACTAAACCTTCAGTTTAACTTTATTACATCACATTTGTGTTTACACCAGATTTTCTATTTGTTTATAAAGAAGGAAAAACAAATTCAAAGTAGCACATGAAATTAATAACAGTTGCCTCTTACAGACCTTCTGTAACATTCGTCATTAGTCACTATTATTCTAAGCCTGCTTTGAAGTAACTTGTATTCCTATGTATGCAAATACAATATTTCCATATGTATCTGCCCAAGCAATTGTAACCTTTTCCTGCATTGCAACAAAATGCATAGAAGGATCATTAATGTACTGGACAGCTTACATCTGGTGTCAAAAGCAATCTGTAAATAAACCGTATCCATTCCTTTCTCTGCCCTGAAATTGTTTTTTTTTCCTGGAAACCTTTCATTTATGGTACCAACCATATTCAAAGAGGGAGGATAAGCCTTGAAAATACTTAAAGAATCACTGCTACAATATTTATTGGCTTACCACCTCAGATAGCTTCTATGGGCATTTTTTTTTCTGGTTGTGACATTATACAGAAGGAGGAGGGAATTAATAGCACTATTGAGAAAACAAAGGTAATAATTTAATCTCCCAAATCTATCCTTCCTTCCCATTGAGATTTCTGGTCTATGCCCTTACCACCTCTCATCTGAACTACCCTAACTTCCTCCTTTCTGGTCTCCATATCTCTCACCCCACCCAACGCTTTGAAACTACAGTCATTTCCTTTGTCTGCCATCTGATCACTTTACCACCATTCTCTTTCCGCATGTTCCCTGTCTACCCCATGTTTCCCCCACACACTCTATCTAAGTCATGGCTTTCGAGTCTCTGCAGAGCACTGCCCATTTCTATATCTAAAGTCTAGTGCACCTTGCTACTCCTTGCATCATGCGCTTTGCAAACTCCATCCATATCACCAGACTCCTTGTCTACCCCTTATGGAAGTCCATGCTTTACTACACGCCATCAATCAGCTTGGAACGCTTCCTAGTACCCCAAGATACATCACTCCAGGCCTCTGCTAAAAATCTCATTCCCACCCCCCATGTATAAGTAAGTTTACCATAAATCAATATCATAATCCATTAACATGTTATTTAACTAAAAGTACCTCAAAACCCTAGAACTAAGACAAAGGCTGAGCAAAGTCAACACCTTAAATGATATAATTTCTTCCCTCTTCTTGTTTCCTAAGTGTTGTCTAATTTAGCACCAGATTCAGCAAGATCCTGCTTAGGTGATGCCCACACAGCTAATCAGAAGGACCATGGCTCATATTTTAAGCTCTTTAGAACTGTCTCTCTTCCTTTGCACCTCTCTGGTGCTGCACTTCTAGTAAACAATGTGTTTTAAATAAAAGCTGCATGGAGTTCAGTATTCTCACATTTCCACTTATTCAAACCAGTACTGCAAGTGTCTTACTGTTCTATAAGATATGAAAGTTAAATAAATACACCCGCTATGATCCCGCCACCTGAAGACTGTTAGGCATTTCTAGGAAGCTGTTTTCACTGAATTCTCCTGCTTGCTGACTTTCAGCAAAAATTGGCTCACAGTAATGAACTCATATTCTCCCTGGTAATTCAGAAAGAATAAGAGTATAAAGAACAATACATGGGGGTATTTCCTAGGAGAGCTAATACTTAACATTTGTTGATAGGATTTTTTTAAATGCCACTTGAGATACAATAGACATATGCTGATCCTTATGAGTTGCCCTCATTAGACACCACCTTTGTTTTATACACAGAACGTTAAGGATTCAATTAAGGATCCCATATCAGGTCTGGCATAGCTATGCCTAGCAAAGGAAGGCAAAGGTGACTTGCCCCCCTCTCTAGGCTTTCTAGTTTTGGAGCTGGCCAAGGATTAATGTGATCAGGTAGCTATTTCAAGAGCAGAGATTAGCCAGAGGTATAACCCCTTCTCCAGTCGCATCTCTTATTCCAGGAGACTGTAAAAATGGTGGCATCAGGATGCAGTGCAGGGAAAGGCAGGCAGGCAGGCCTTACAAGGAATTTGATAACTGACCCCTCTCTTGCTTGTTAGTGTAGCCCTATGTGAAACTCAGAATCACAATCTGATCCTGCGAGGTGCTAAGGGGCTGGTTGCCACCAATGCTGAACACCTCCATGTAGGCGAGGTCAAGAGGAATAAAGGGTATTCCACACCTCAGAGGATCAGGTCCTTACTGCCCACTATAATTATTATCCAGACAGCATTAGTCATTTCTCCTCATCTTCATACTTCTTAGGCTATAAAGTCATGAATTATCCCAGGTAGAAGCTGGAAAGAAGAGATGCTTTGAGGGTTCCAGAAAATGAATCATTTGTCTAAAGTGCTCATCGATGTACCTTTTCCATTTAAAACTAAAAACCCAACCAGCAGCACTCGTGCCTCCTTCCAATCAATAGGGAGATTTGCATTTGTCGTCCTGGAGGAATCACTGCTGGGATCTTGGCCAGCGAGATCGATAGAGGGAAGCCAGAGTGAGGCTGGAAAAGAAGCAGCAGAGAGCTTTCCCCCAGGGGGAAATGCAAAACACTGGAGAGAGGCAACAATTATTGTAATTGGAGGTAATGAGGCTGAGGCGCCAGCTCCAGATCTGCTTAACATCACTCAATACAGAGGCAGACACACGCAGAAGACTTCCAGCCGAGCCCAGCCCAGCCCTGTCTGTCCTGTTCCCTGCCTGCAGCCAGATCCAGGCTGCCCCACTGCTGCAGCTGAGCTCTCACCCCTGATGGCAGACTTCTTGGCTGCAGTTTCCCCGCCAGCTGCAGCACAGCCACTCACAGGGCAGGATCTCTTCCTTATGTTAATAATTCATTGGCACTGCTTTTGCTGAAGGTTGTGGTTACCGAAGGACCCAAAGGGAAGGGGGTTGGGAGTCTAGACCCTGTTATTCTTGAGGATATGTTCTTTCTGTCACAAGTACTTCTCTGGCTCCCATAACTGTAGTGTCAGAGTGCTTCACATTCCCCCATGAGTTCATCCTCAGTGCACCTGTGAGCTAAGGGATTATTATCCCCATTTTACAGAGGGGAAGTCAAGACACTGACAGGCTAAGGACCAACTCCCCACTAGGCATAGTCAGATCCTGAAACTAGGCAGCAAAGACAGTCCCTGAATCCTCAAAAGGCCTGCTCTAATAGGTGAGCTCAGAGCTTGCCTAACACACCCCAGTAAGCCTGAGCCCCTTGCAAATTTAGTTCCTTTACTTTTTAAACCAAGGAGTAGCAGGTGGTATACTAGAAGTGGGTACCCTTTACATAATCATGTGGTGGTTAGAGCACTTGTCCAGGAAGCAGGAGACCTGGTCCCTAGGCCCTCCTTAGCCTGAGGAGGTTCAAAACCATATCTTATACCTTAAGCTAGAGGCTAAGACGGGTAAGGGCGTGTCAACAGGAAGGCTGGGGAGATCCCCTACTTAGCTTAACCTATAGCCTGCTGGTTTGGACACTCTCCTGGGAGGTCAGATATGTGGGCTTGAGCCCCATCCCCAAGGCTAAGGAAAAATAAGGGTCAGGAGAGGACCACAGGGCCCATGAACAGGTCCCTGCCTCAGACAGTGGTGGGAATTTAGACATACCGGCAAGCTCCTAGTGGCTCCCTGCTCACATCTATAGCCTATGTATCTATATCTGGGAGTTGAGGTTTCCCTCTGGGGATTAGACCTCTACCTTGTTGATTGCCTCTAGGCCTAAATGACATGCCCAAGATAATACAGGAAGTTTATGGCAGAGAAATTAATTGAACCCCAGTCTGCTAAAATCCCAATCCATGAATCATCCTTATTTTCTACATCAGCAACATCCCTGGGTTGAAGGACATGTCTTTTTGTTCTCCCCAGGCCTCTGTCTTTGCTATTTGTCTGGGCTTCAGGGAAGGAGTCATTAGATATAAGGTAGGAGCAAACTATTTCTGGAGGTCAAACAGTATCTAAGATAATAATTCTCAGTCAGGGTGCTGTGGCACCCTGTGATGCCTTGAGATCCTTTCATGGGTGCCACACAGTGTTAGCAGTGTTAGGTATGCAAACATCACTCCCAGGATACACCCAGAGATTTAAAATAGGGATCCTTGGTGTTAAAAACCTTCTGCCCTGGTGTGGTCTTTCTGAGTTCTTTGCAACAGAAAAAGCCTTCTATTAATTTTCTGTTGTCAAAAGCGTGAAAGCTAAGAGCTGGTATTTCCTGTGGGTTGCCTGGAGTCTAGCAAGGTTGAGAATCACTGGGCTAGTAAAATGGATATTGCTGACCTGTGGGTTACTTTGTGTCACTATCTGGTGATGAGCAATGTGTCAACATCTCCATTAATACCTTTTGAGTGAACATGCAAATCAGGTAAGAAAACAGATCTCATCAGCACTTGCAAAAATCTCTGAAGAGGTTTATGTGTTTTCAGTCAGGATTCTTTTTGGCTGTAAGCAGACCTCTTATTTGAACTGACAATGATTGTCTCAGGATTTGACCTGAATAAAACTGGTGTGGCACAGTCCCGTACACAGGAAGCCCTTCCAAGTTGCATTGCTGCTCTTTTGCCAGAAGGTGGTCAGCGAGAGCACACAGCCTGACAGGCCCTGAAATGAACTGCAAGAACTATTCAGACTGACAACAGGAAATCCCAGGTAGTGCATTTTATCCAGCATACATCAGAAGGACTTGAAGCAGGATAATGGACATGTATGTCCGTAAGATTCCAAGACAAAATACTTTCTCCCAGGACAAATGCAATGTCTGTTTGTAGCTTATGAGACACAAAGATGCCCTCAAAGATTAGTTCTAACTAAGAGATTTTTTTTGCTTGCATTTCATTGCCCTTACCCCAATGTTACCTTCACTGGCTTGTCAGGTTTGACCTAGAAACCACTATACAAAGCCCAAGCAAAAGTCTCTGTTATGTAACTAATGCCCATCTGCAATGATAAGGAGGAGACAGTCTTAGATAAAGGAGGCTTGAAAACAAAAGCAGAATCAGAGGACTAGGGCAAAGAGCTAATTTAAATACTAAAAATCACACCCCTAGGTGGGGAGAAAGTATGCTAATGAAACATACATGTATGTAAATGAGATACATAGCTAAAACAGAGGTATAGAGACATGCTCAGTAAAGAACTCCTTGCGTCACTCCCTTATAACCAATTAGTAAACAAGAATGCTTATGAAGGTCCAATACTCCTGTATAAAAGATGCTTAGAATTAAGAATCAGTGTGCTTGTTACGTGAAATTATTCCGCTTGCACCTTTTATTGCTAGCAATAAATCTTCTTTATA
The DNA here is from genome assembly GCF_000455745.1 of Alligator sinensis. Classification (NCBI taxonomy): domain Eukaryota; kingdom Metazoa; phylum Chordata; order Crocodylia; family Alligatoridae; genus Alligator; species Alligator sinensis. The sequence continues at coordinate 1,280,174 of NW_005842080.1, read as the reverse complement.
CTTTCACCCCTGGTATCTTTATTGGCCTTTGCATACCGGGCACGATCCCAGACTTGAGCTGGGGCTCAACAGCTTCAGTGCAGTTACTCCTCATTGACAGCTGTGTGGGGAAGAAGAGTATCAGGTTGAGAACCAGATTCTAGGTCGGGGTGCCAGAATATGGCACGTGAAGGCATTTGGCACATGTGCTTTGGGGTGAATGGTGGGAAAGGGGCCAGGGCTGCGCTGCCACAAGGATTGGGCCCCTTCGCGACCCCTCTGCCATCCACCCCGGCACACCAACATCTTACGAGTTGATGTAGTTTTGAGTGTTTTTGACGCCCTGCCCAAAAACATTGCTGACCCCTGTTCTATGTCTTGACTTCCCTGTTTTGCAGGACTCCTGAAGGAGCAGAGACATAGAAGATACTAGGATCCTTTTTAACCTCCCGTTGAGAGGACAAGGACTAGTCAGTCCACATTTTTTTGTTAAATTCCACTGACAATGGGAAGAAAAGCACTGTTTAATAGGTCATCTGCACTTCAAAGGAGAAAGCTACCTTTCCACTATGAGCTTGTTGTGGTGATACTGTCCACTCCTTCAGCAAGATCAGGGAAGCTAAGATGCCAGGCTACAGACATACCTAACAAAAAATATGTAGATTTCTTTGATAGCTCTAGGAACAACAATAGGCACAAGCATACACTCCTACATATTTGATCTTTTAAAATAAGTTAAAATAACCATGAGAAGTTCCTAATGTATAGCCCAACCAAAAGAACTGGCCAAACTTTGCCACACAAGTCCTCAGCTCAGCAGGTTTTATCTTTGTTGCTTACTAAATTGACTTAAATACTACAGCTGTGGATAGGAGAGGGCTCTGAAATATGCAACGGAGTCATGGATTCCAAACTCAGGAGCGTAGATGGAGCTAGGGTTTGGGCCAATGTTTTAAAACAGAAAGGCACAAAAAAAGAGCAGTTGGTCTGCAGGTTCATGTGCAATTTTATGCTCTTTTAATTCATCCCTAGTTTTGATTCAAAATATAAATATTTTTTGCCACATTACCTCAACATAGGGATATTGTTAAACACAATGTCAGGCCTATCTGCTCAGTGCAGGGCCCATAGAAAAGTCTCCATAATGAATCTTCTAGCTTTTTGCAGGCTAAAGTCAAACCCTTAATAATTGGTAAAGGAGAGAGATAGTAGAAAATGTATTGAGTGATTATTATCATTTGGTCTCAGGGCACAGGGACATGCACAAGTTATTATGAAGCAAGAGGCAAGTATTCTTTTGCATCAGCTACTTCTCAGTAGCTGACCGATCTCAGTGAGATTCCAATGGTCAGTCCATATGCATGTAAGCTAAACCTCAGTAACTTACCCCTCAACAAAAGAAGGCAAAGCAACTGTGCCTTGGGTTTTTACTTACCATGTGGTAAAGCCATGCACATAGGCAGTTACCGCAGAATAGCTGACTGGCAGTGAAGCGCAGCCACGCTTTGCCCCTCAATAAGTTGTTCGCGTCTCATTTTGCCTGATTCTATCCAAACTTAGTATGGGATTTTCCCTGCTCCAGACGGAGAGATTCCAATGGTCAGATGTACAATTTGAAAACCTCAGTGAAGGTTAAAATGAGATTTAAACAAAAGTTTGGGCAAAATTAAAATATGAATAAAAAGCTAGTGACAGTCTTAACAGGAGGAGATGGAGACAGGTCAAGTCTGTGCCACGTGATAATAGACAAGGCAAGAATTCACAGCTGTTTCTTTTACAGGGGCAAACTGATGTAGCACACTGGAACATGTACCAGGCATGTCCATTGTTTGTTTGACAAACTTCTCTTTGGCACTTCCTTTTGTTTGAGTTTTGCCTGGGAACATCAGTGTCTTAATCTAGACAATTGCTGACTGTTGGCTGCGGCTCTGTGCCAGGCCCTCCTCTCCAGAGTCCAAGGAGGACTTCGAACACTAGCCCTGCCAAAGAATTCAGGGGTCACCAAGGGCATTGAAAAGCCTTCCAATGCCCTTTCTTTCTTGGGGTAAGAATGGGCTCTGCAGATTACAGAAAGGATGGATATGGACTTTTTTGTGTCCACAGGGGACAGGACTAGGAGCACAGGCCTCAAGCTTCAGCATGGAAAATTTAGGTAGGAGATTAAGAGGAACTTTCTGACTATGAGAATGGTCAAGCACTGGAACAGGCTATGTGGAGAAGTTGTGGACTCTCCATCCTTGGAATTTTTCAAAAGGAGGTTAGACAGACACTTGGCTGGGATGGTTTAGTCAGGGATGATCTTGCCTTGAGCAGAAGGTTGAACCAGATGGCCTCTTGAGGCCCCTTCCAGCCCTACTTTCCTATGACCCTTGTATGATCCTCTACCACCTTCCAAGACAGAACTTGGGACCTTGAATCAAATGGAGGTCTCCTTGCACACATGGTGTACAGAGCACTCTCCCTAGTTGGTCTGAATATATTATTTGATCATCATCTAACACCCAGCCGTTTACAGAAGGCATTTTCAATTGCTGCATTTTTCTTGGAAAGATTTTTATAAAACTGTTTTTTCTAGCTACTGTCTGCTTCATGCAGTGAAACCTGTTTTATAGGCTGGGGGGGGGACCTGCAAAATCAGAAATTGGCTCTACCAAACAGCTAACAAAAGATGGAGCACAACAGTGCACCTAAGTGGACACTTAAGACTAGGAGCTGCCAGGTGGTGGTGGTCCGCAGGGCAGGTTGCACTATAACCAATTCTTTCATGATAGAAAAGTAATTTGTTTGGAGAAGCCAGGACCACTTAAGATATTTATTCTGGGGCCCAGCATATTGCAGCCGTTGTCATTTGGTTTGCTTGAGAGGGGTTTCCTAAAGAATAAAATATACAAACATTGCAAAGTAGCTGTAAGTGTTTATTATCTCAGCTGTGCAGCTGGTGGTTCAGCCAGCAGAGCTGTCACTTTCACACCACGTGTGTTTCTTGCCCCCTAGTGGTAAGACGTGCGGTAGCAAGCAGGTAATAGGTTGGCAGAGGTCTGTGGCATGCCATCTGAATGGAAACCATGCCTTATTAGGGCAGCCCCAGGTATCCAGCAACGTTATGGAGGATAGAGTTATCCTTAAGGCTTGTCTACAGACAAAAGATACACTGCTTTAATTATTCCAGTACAGTAAAAACACTGAGCCTTCTCCAATGCAAACACACACACACTCTGATACAAGGGTGCTTTATCCCAGTATTGTGTTTTTGTGTGGTAGAAAGAATGCACTATCCCACTATAAGGAACCTTTATAGTAATATAATTGCTTCTAAATTAGGGATTGTAATTTAACTATTTCAACAAAAAGCACACATCAAATAGCTAGAGCAGCACAAAACATATATGTGCCCTAAGCCTCAGATTAGCTCTTCCCCCAGCAGAGAAGCGCAATAAGAAATTCCGGTCTAAGAATTACACATCAGCCTGATAACCAGGAAAGTGTCATGTGTCAGGATTTATAAACTGCATCAAAGAAAGCACACTTCACATATCAGGGACAAGAGAAACAGTAATAGAACAGATGCCAGGAGACCCTCACTAGATAGCCAGCATTAGACTTTAGCTGTGAGAAATCATAAACCATATTTTGAGCATGTATCTACTGCAGCATAGATGTGTGTGACTGTCACTGGAAGTGGAGGCCCAAAGCTCTTACATTCAGCAAAAGGATGACAGCTACGAGGACACTGGGAGTAGTGGAGCCAGGGGTGGGATTGGCAGAAGTGATGTAAAATGAAATTTTAAAAAAAGCAAATTCTCGCTTGCAAAAACACACTAGGAGGCTAATAAAGAAATAGATGGAAAGAAGTTCACAGTATTAAAGAGGTAACAAAGTTTGTGTGCAACTGAAATGTGATGCAATAAAATGCAGGTACATGGATACAACTACTATTGCCAGTAACCGCTACAGAGAATGTTAAAATGAGACATCAGGGCCACAGAAGGCACTGTGCTAAAGGAGCAAGCTGATAGACAGGAGTAATGGTTATTCTCAGCACTTTCATAGATTAATTCTTAATTTTAAAAGTGCATTATAGTGTGAATACAATAATAGAACATAAAAGTCAGCACAAAAGCTGAATTGGTTGGATTGCATCACAGCACAAACGCTCCTCATGTGCTTCAGAAACAGCCCGTCTCTGAAGTTCACAGCACAGTTCTACAGTCACTTGCACTCAGTCTGGGGACTAAAAATATCAGCTAAGTAGGGCTACAAAACAATAGCCTATAGAGGATGCCATCTAGTGGTAATTTATTAAACTGTTCACAGACCTTGATCCCTTTAAAGGTGACAATCTGTGGTAAAATCAACGTGTTACTTTCCTAGCACTTGGAGATATATAGATGAAAAATGCATAAGGGACAAGATTATTATTGTTTCTTCACCTGCACAGTTGTGAACATCTTTCTTACCTTGGGTGATGCAAGTTACCTTGGGTGCTGTTTCTAAAGCACCCTGGATTTTGTGCACTTTGTCAGGGCAAAGTATGATTTTGTGCCAAGTTATGCATACTCAAGGCCAAACTTATCCTGGCAGCCTCTGGGACCAAGTTCAGCTGCAATGAACTGACTAAGCTGTGACGTGGCAGCAGCTAAGTTGGTCAGAAAATGGGTGGCAGTGGTCAGGCACCTCGACTTCATCTTGGAGCCACCTCTTAGTTTCTATTCTTACAACAGAACTGCCTTCTATTGCGCTCACTCCTCACACTGCACTGCCTGTTTTACTCTTGAATTTATACCACCTTTGGACCCAGATCAACTGACTCAGCTTTGCTTTTGGAATTTTAACTCTTGCCTGCTTTTCTCTCTACTAGATTGCATGCCTTCGTTATGCTACTCTGCTTTGTAATTGGTTTATCTCAATATCATGCAGTTAGTTAGCAATTAGTTTTCCTTGGTTTTTGTTTTTTTGTTATTCATCTAAGACACAGGTTAAGGCTGCTTTTCTCCTCTTATCCCTTCCCTTGGTGTCTACTTAGGGTGAAATCATCTGAATTTGAGACAT
>NW_005842080.1:1268037-1275115 GCF_000455745.1 Alligator sinensis | reverse complement strand
AAGGGGGCTAAGATGATGGGCATGTGGAAAGTTTTACTCATTTCAGGTGACAGCCCACTTCCCAAGGGGGCCCGGGCCCTCCCCCCATGTACTCGACCTCCTTTGATTTGAGATGTCTCTGAACTGAGGCTCAGTTGCAGACTCAAGACTCAGCTGGGTTGTGAGGGAGGAAGCAGTTATCTGGACACAAGAACTTAAAACAGAAAAATAGCAGTCGAGCAAGGAAAGGAGGTTGGTTTGATAGAGGTGACTGGACATTAAAGACCTGCTCACATTCCTATATCTGGCACAAATTTTCCACATAAGTTTGGACAAATCGTATTTCTTCATATTGGGGCAATAACATACTGGCTTGAGAAAGTATTGCAGGCTTACCTGGGGTCTGGGTGGAGGGTGCTGTTGGAGTACAAAAAAGAAAACAAACAAAATTAGTTGGATTTGTGCCTTTCTTCTGTTTAGCACATTTGTCATGAGTCCTTCTGGAGAATTAATTGTGATACAACTCAGCAATACACTCTTTGTGGAGCTCAGATCTTGCACAAAATGCCTTACCCTGAATAAAGGACCTGATTCAGAAAAAGGTCTGTATCTGGGCCCAGCACATGAAAGCACTTCACTTCTGCAGCAGAAATGTCTGAATCATTTGCTGTTCCCACTGAGGTGTGTTTGCACAGCTAAATGAAGGTGTAATGGTAGCCTGGTAGGCGTAGCCATGCAAGCTTAACGGTAGCACTGATGATATGTCAGGATGGATCTATAAATCCAGTAGGGGCCCTAAGGACATACTCTGGTTCTTAAGCCATGCTGAATCCCATTTTGTTGCATTTGACTGCTGCTGTTATCTGTTCTTGCCAGATTAAAACTCAGATGCATATAAACACCTGAGCTTAGAGTAGCACATTTTAAAACGCTTTTTAGAGCCATAAAATAAACTCATCCTGTCTCTCACCTTCACTGTGGGAGCACTGAGAGAACTTTAAACTAAGTCTCAATCTTTTAGGACATAGTGACAGAGGGGTTAAGGCATTTTGCTGCTGATCCAAAGGTGTGAGTTCAGGCCTCACTCCAGACTCTTGCCAAAGGCTGTGACCAGTCAGCCCTGCTGTGGGTGGGTATTTGGTCATCAGGCTGGCCAGATGTAATGATAAATGCATCACTGCTTTGCAGACTGTTTCTTACAGGCACAGCATGCTGTCCCATTACCAGAGCAGTCTAAAGAGCTGTGAGGGACTGGGATAGACCTTGCACCTGGATGGGTCCTTTACTGGCAGCATCCCTCTTCATCTCTGTTCAAAATTTGGTTACATTTGTAGCCCGGGTCCACCTGGGCTTCCTCTCCTCTCTATAGAGCTAGGACAAAACCAAATACTTAACCATGTACAATTTATTACAAGAATAAATACAGACACTTAATATAATATATAGAATATTTACAAGGCTTAACATATAATACTATATATAATATTCCACAATTCACATATAGTACCAAATATGAACCAAATAACTTACAACCTATACAACACAATTAACATAGGGATAGTAACGTAACCATAATATTTCCTTAAACCTTCACAAATAACAATACCAATATACACATTGAGACATTAAAACACATAAACCATATAAACCCCCTTAAAAAATACCTCTACTATATAGCCCTTAACACAACCTCAAAATAGGGAGTGCATTCAGCATCTCGGGCCCTGGGATGTGGACACATCCCTCCCACAATGGAGGGTGGAGGCAGCAGACCCTCCTCACCTGTGTCAGCCTCCCCTGCAGGGCCCACTTCCCCAGTAATTCATACTTCCTCTCTGGACAAGGCAAGGCTCGTCCCCTGGTAGCCGATCCTGCAAGATCCTCTCCCCAGTGGCATCTTCAGCTCTCCTCGATGGCCCGGGGCCCTGCACTAGGCACCCAGGACTCTCTCTCACGGGAGCCAAGCTCTTGCAGGCTCTGACTCCCCGGTCTAAAACTGGGGGTTCTCCCCTTTCCCAGGCCCTGCTCTGGGCACCAGGGCTCTTTCAGTTAAAAGTGGAGCTGCACTGCGGGGCTCCGGTCACTCAGCCTAGGCCCGAAGCTAACGTGAGCAGCCAGGAGCTGCTTCCAAGGTGGTTTGCCATGTGCCAACCTCAGCACCAGGTGAGGCCTGAGCAGCCGTGAGCTGCTCCCAGGGCCAGCTCTCTGTGTGCTGATCTGCACACCGACTGCCCCAGGGCTTGCTGGGTTTGCACACTCCCCTTTTATACTCTTCAGGGGCTCCACCCCTGAAGTTCTCTGGACCTGGCTGGGGGGGGTTCCCGTCAGGTCCTTGCCCCCTCCCTTCGGAAAAGGGCGGGGCATTGCTTCCCTTGTGCTGCCTCTGGATTGGTGGGCAGGCTCCACCAATCAAACGGCAGACCCTTGATCCTGGGATTCAACCCAAGCTCTGAGAAGGTAAGCCTGCTACACATTGTAATATACTGCTTGAACTGAATGTAATGCACTGTAATGTAAACATAAGGAGCAGGGGGAGCCGCCTGTTGACTGGATTTGGACTACAGTTCCCAGGAGTCTCCAAAGGGAACAATCTTGCAAAACTGTGCTGAGTACACATAGACTACAACTTCCAGGCACTGGGGCAGGGAAATAAAAGGGAGAAGAAGCAGGAAGCAGCGGCAGAGCACAGGATGCTGCGGAAGTGCTAAACACGTGGCCAGAGATCCCAGAGGAGTGATGGAGCTGGGACTACAGACTATAGCAGCAGGACTTGGATGTGGAAGCATGTGCAGATGGCTATTGAGTGCTCTGGAGACCAGAGCCTGGTTTGAAGCACTGCTGGAGGTGTGAGAGGGGTTAAGGTTTTTTGAGTGAATGTCCCACAGTGGTAGTGCTCACTACCTGCTACCTGTTCTTGAGTGATTTCACCAGAGTGTTACTACTTATTACCTTTTGCCTCACTCCTAAGTGTGTGCACCTTCATATTAATGTTTATTTGCCTGCACCTGTTCCTTTCTACTTAGTCCATTGGCTTATGACCCTAACCCCTAGCATTTTCTATATAAAAGTGGGTTCTTCCCTGTTTGGCTTCCTGTGCCAGTTTCTGGGGTTGTGGGGTTTGGTACAACGTCAGGACTTCTCTAGGTCTGTTTAGTGAGGCCTGGCAGTGAGACCAATAAAACACAGAAGCATACACTTCTCTTGTCAAGTAGAGATCTTGGAACTCATCATGTTCTGACACTGGCAATGAAGGTAAGAATTGCTCCCAGAAATAGGATTAAGCAAGACATGCTTGCCCTTAGTGGATAAGCATAATGTAACAAAGCCCACCAGGACTACTGGGATGAAGGAACATCCTTGTCAGACCAGTCAGAGATGCATTTTGGTTTGGGTTTTTTTAGGGTTTTTTTTAACCTTGACTCTGTCCCTATAAATTATACTGAACTGGGGTCATATGCCAAGAACATCAAATCCTTGATGGTTCAAGCCCAGGCTCTAGTTCTTGACTAAAACTGCTAGGCCAACTTTTTAAGAGCACCAGGAGTTAAATCTGAAGTTTCAGTTTCAACTTTGGTTCTTATGACACAACCAGCCATAGCACTTTTATTGGATTGAACATATGTGCCCTTCCTGAAAGCCCTAGGTTAAAACAACATGAGCTCATTAATGAAGCGAAAGCCAACTGAGTCCCCCCACACACACCCCCACATTTTTTTCCAGTAGCATGAGAAGAAGTCATTTGATTCAGCCCAAAGTCCCCTTGTGCAAGGCCACTCAGCCTAAAGGGTGAGCAGTTGGGCTAGTTTCCTTTGTCATTCAGCAGTTAGGTTGAGGAAACTGGTCCTTTTTTAATTCTGTTCTTTCTTCTTGTCCCATATATGCTGTAATAGAATAAAAGGAAAATTGTGCACAATGGGGAAAGAATATGGAAGATAAGATAGAAAGGGTGGGAAGATGGACTATGGGGATGATCTATGTCGGGGCGAGCAAAATATGGCCCATGGGCCAGATTCTACATGCCAGGCCATTCTGTCTGGCCCGCGGGGCCCCTAAACATTTTGAAAATTAGTATTTATCTGCCCCATACTCACCCACACCCGATATATCCACACACACATGCTCTCTCACCCCACATACACACACCCCCACACTACACAGGAGTCAGACTTTATTTTAAGCTATTGTGCAATCACCTCTATGTACACTACTCAAACATATGTAAATCAGGACAAAAATATATTTTGAAACCAAATTAATGAATGCTGTAGATGTTTGCTTTTTAGAATGTAATTTGGTACTTTTCTGGTTCCGACATGGCAACACCCCTTGCTGAAAGGAGTATTTCTGGGGGCAAGGGGAGGGACTTCTGGTGGCAAAGGTCAGAGGCTAGGGGGTGGGACTTCTGATCACAAGACAGCAATCAGGGGCAGGGCATCTGTCAAGGGCAGGGCTACCAATGCGGCCCTCGACAGCTTGCCAAAACTCAGTAAGTGGCCCTCCGCCCAAAATAATTGCCTGCCCCTGATCTATGTATACCTCACAGCCTGGTCAATGAAGCATATTTTCTGAGGTAATCCAGCCCTGGAAACTTCTGTGAATCTGTGTGTAGCCCGGGTGTACATGGGTTTGTACCTCCCTCTCTAACTGAGGGAATTACTGGCAGGGCAGCGTGCTGTGGAGGGACACAGCAGCCCAGTGGCCACCTCCATCCCCTATGGAGTCAGGTCCAGTCAATCAATTACTTAACTATATACAGATTTATTATCACAACAAAACCATTAAAGGGTAAGGACATATATACATATATATATAATCTATGTACAAGTTTACAAAACAATAAACCCTATTTTATATATATATATATATATATATATATACACACACACACATACAGATATACCACACCCAGTTGCGGGGGGAGGCCTCCCCTGTGGGGGACCCTCTCTCCAGGGTAATTTACTACTGCTCCACAGTCCCGCTCTGTCCCTGCCGGGTTTTCCTGCCATCTGACTCTGCTGCCACCATCCTGGCTTAGGGTCACAGGCATCACGGTGTGCAGTGGATGCTTCACCTTGTGCTAGGGGTTGGAGGCCTGGACAGCCTTGTGCAGCACTGGGGCTTGGTCTGCTCCCAGGCCCTCTGGGCTGCATTGTCTGCACTGAGCTGCTGCCCCATGTCAGCAGCTGTAGACCCAAGCCATCTCAAGCAGCTCCCAGGGTCTCTTACCCTCCATGCAGCACCCTCCTGCACCGAGCTCCCAGCCTCGTCCTAGGGGTTGAGGACCTGAGCCACCCCAGGGGCTCCAAAGATCCTGCTCCGTGCACCGGCCTGTGCACTGTGTCTCTGTCTGTACACCAGAGGTTCCAGACCCGAGCTGCCTCACGCAGCTCCCAGGGTCTAGACGCCATGCGTCGTACTGTGCACCAAGAATCTAACCGCTGGAGCCATCCCCCGCTCCCCGCACATAGAAGACTTCAGGGGCTCTTCCTGGGCTACTGCTTTGCCCTGCTGAGCAGCTCTCCTCAGCTCTTCTAAACCCCACTCTTCTCTCTTCTCAGTCCCCGACGCATCTGTCCTTGTGCTGGGCCCACAGCTCCTTTTATACGCTCCAGGGCTCCACCCCTGAAGTCTTCTGGACCTGACAGTTTCCAGTCTTCAATCAGGTCCGGGAGAGCTCTTCTCCCCCTCCCCTCAGAAAAGGGGCGTGATGTTATTTCTCTTGCTGCCTCCTGATTGGTGGATGGGCTCCACCAATCAAAACAGCAGGATCTCAAGCCTGGGATTCAACCCAAGCTCTGAAAGGTAAGCCTGCTACATGTGAAATTGTGAATTACCCATCAGGTGTTAAATTAACACTCTCGTGGAACACAGAATGGTTCCTTCTTCCTCCCCCTTCCCTCTCTTCTTGTCCCATATGTGGTATAATAGAATAAAAGGAAAATTGTGCACAAAGGGAAAGAATATGAAAGATAAGACAGAAAGGGAGGGAAGATGGACTATGGGGATGATCTATGTCAGTGGCGTGAGGCACTAACAGACACCTACTGGGTTTGGCTCTTTAGTTTTAATTTCTTACATTACACAAAGTAAGATACAAAGTTACTGCCAAACATTTAACTGTCAACTTTTTTTTTTCCATTGGCACTAAGGGTTTTGGAAACATGTTATATTGCTACCATGGCACCTTTTCTTTCTTTTCTAGGACTGTGATATAAATTGTATCAATTATATTAATATTCTTCTATTAACTCATCTCATCCCACAAGGTTGTAATTGCCAATGTATAGCAACGGATTGCCAATGTATAACAACAGTTCTGGACCTTCTTCTTTATGAAGTGTTACGTGTTAGTGGACAGCAGAAAACAGGTAGGAGATCTGGGTTCTACCACTAGCAGATGATCACATCTTGGATATATCCATCTCTCTCTGCTTCCATTTTTCTCAACTGCAAAGGGAGGTCTATAATGCATAGCCCCTTTAGGAAAGTGCTTTGCAATATTTGGATGAAAAGACTTACACATACAGTGCAAAGCAGCAGTAATTATACTCCTGCTTGCTTCACATGCTGTGAATACACCCTATCCAAAGTACACTCTAATATTGTAATACTTAGTTATTCATCTTCTATTGCACAACAACTTCACCTTTCTTTCATTTTGTATGTTGTTTGGATATATCAGATGATTGTGTTATGTGAATATTCTAGGTTAGTGTTTCAGGCTGCTGCTTATTACTGAAGTCTCTGAGGACTTTCCATCTAAATTGCCAGCAATAGCAAACTCTATTACAAGCTTCACAAAACTTACAGCCTTTCTCTGTTCTCAGTGTCAAAATTGTGCCTATGCTAGGTCTTCTGCTGAGTGGTCTTTTTCTGGGGAGGGGGTGGTCAGGACTGGTGGAGGGCTGGGAAATAAAGGAAATATGGATGTTTGTACTAGGAGTAGCACTTCTGGGGGAAAGGCTCTCAAAAGGAAGGTTTTGTAATATTTCCCAAAGATAAACAGACTTTGGCTTATATAGACATTTCAACTAGAAGTTTGAGGGGTTAGATCAGGTTAAAATGGACCCTGATCCCAGGTACATCAGAGGAGGGGGGT
>NW_005842080.1:1267594-1268027 GCF_000455745.1 Alligator sinensis | reverse complement strand
GAGGGGGGGGGTGGGAGGGCTAGCAGGGTCTGCGGGGGGGGTGGCAGGGGCCGGGAGGGTTTGGCAGGATTGGGGAGGGCTAGTTGGGTCTGCAGGGGCAGAGGTTCCATGGAGGTTGGCGGGATGAGAGAGGCTCTCTGATTCTGCCAAACACCCCCGCCTCCCCCACAGAACCAGTCCTAATTCTGGAAACCACTCCCAGAGCCCATTTTACTGGCATTTACTTCAGTTGGGCTCCTGGGACTGGTGAATCAGGATGGGGAAAGAGGTGAGTGGATCAAAAGGGTTGGCAGCTTCATGGGGGGGAGGGGGATGGTGAGATCAGGGGGAGCTGGCAGCACCACAGGGAAGGGTTTGGTGGGATCAGGTGGCTCTCTCCCCCCAAGGACCAGGGGCTATTTTTAGTCCCCTGACCATCCCGACCCCCAGACAA
>NW_005842080.1:1243550-1267566 GCF_000455745.1 Alligator sinensis | reverse complement strand
TCCAGCTGGTCCAAGGGGGTGGGGAGTTGTCCCTCTGGGGGTGAGGGGAGGGCCTGAGGAGCTAAAAATAATATGGTGCTGGTGGGGTAGGAAAAGTTCAGCTCCAGGGCTGGGGCTGCACTGGGAATGTCTATAGAGGTTCAGTTAGCTAGATTGTGTTCAGGTAGACCAAACTTAATGCACCTCTCCAAGGTTAATCTTAATCTTAATAGCTGATCCAATCTTAAATTAGATTGGGTCAGCTATTTTTTGACCAATCTAACCTTCCTGGAACGTCTGTACAGTTCGCACTTAGAATGACCTAACTAGGGATTTAAGTGCAAGGTATGCACATGGATGAACTAGTTTAGATCAGATGGCCATTTTTAACACCATCTAACCTCCCTATAACCTCCCCAGATGTTACTATCTCCCCTTTTGAGTTCACCCTGTCTCCTTTCGAGGATCAATCTATAACCAGATCTCCACAGCAGAGACTTTGTCCCCAATCTTCCTGTGTTTCATCCCAGATTTGGGGAGCTCCAGTGTCTCACCAGAGTACAGCCCTTGTGGTAATTCATAGATCAAAATTCAATCTTTCAGCTAGCTGGGGCTCTTGCCTTCTTACCCAATTTAAAGGGTACACAAGTGGTCCTACCAGATCTGTACTGAAGATGCTGGTATTCTCTCTATCTCACCAGAGATAATCTAATCCAAATAGTTGTCCCCTCTCAAAAGCCATTTTAGTGTCTTCTTTGCTCAAACCCTCCCCTGTACACAACTGGTCCCCTCCCCACCCCTTGCAAATCTTCACTATTCATATACTCTGCACTGGAAGGATGTCAGAAAAGATCACTTCTGTTGACCTGTTCTTCAGCCTTATCCCCAAGTCCATGAATTCATCCTTGAATTTAACAAATCTCCTTTCGCTCATGTCATTTTTCCCATGTGGGTTTCCAGATGGAAGAATGCACCAGCTAGGTCCAGTGGAAAGAAAATGGGTATAGAGCCACACAAGCAGGAGGAACAGAGTGAAAACATGCCAAGGTGGAGAGGAGCCTGACCAATTACCCAGAAAGAACATGAAAATGAACCATCAGATTGAAAAACAGCAAATGAACCTGAATGGTGACTTCATAGTAAGGAAGCTGGCCCAAGTATCCAGTTAAAGAGAACAAGGCACTATGTGCCAGGAAAAAAGGATGCAATAATAAAGGCAAAGAACATCCTGAAAAACCTGGCATATCCAAACATTCACATGAGAAAAGTCCTCTCCTGACTACTCTACCTGCAGCCTTGGCTTCTGGTGCCCAGACAAATGTAAAAAAAGTTTAGGAGGAGGGAAGCAGATGAGCTCAAAGGATCACAAAAGCAAATAAATGTTTCTCCACAATATTCTCTAGCACAGTCTGGATCAGGACAGTTGACTTCTGTTTCAGTCTTCTCTCCTCACACCTTTATGAAGGCACTTTAACTGACATAATGCCTGATACATAAGACTGAAGACCATAGGTTATACACTTAGCTGGTGAAAACTGGCATAGCTCCAGTGAAGGTAATGCAGATATATCAGGTTGTAGTTGGGGCCCAAATGAATAATTCAGTATTATGAAAAGCAGCTCATGTTTGATGCTAAATGAGGGCTACACTGTGTTCACCCCTCATGCTGACCAGCTTCTCACAAACTTCACAGGTTTTGGTTTGCCTTATGGGACACTACCGCTAGGGAGACCTGTCTGTTGTCTTTCTCCAGCACCACTGACCCTACAGGGGCTCTGAAGGCTGCAGGCTTGCTTGTGTTATTGAGGAGAATATTGGTTCAAACAAGTAGTGTGGAAGGCCTTGGTTCTGCAATGAGGTATGCAGGGACAGCCTAGTGCCATGTGAAATCCTGAGGCAGCCTGCCTTACATACCTCTCCGTGCAGGACTGGGCTCTCGCCCACCTCCCTGCTCTGCATTAACATGTGGCAGTTCTAGTGTAAGTTGTCACATTTCTAAAGTCTGACAAACTTAGCCCTTCCCAGCAGCTGTATGACGGCCCACAACAGGCACCATTAGAACAGATCATTTTCTGCTAAGGAAATGGGTCTTTTTTTCCCTCATTCCAACTCTGGGATTTTTCACCATGCACAGGAAACAAGTCTCACTGTGCTCTACTCCATCATTTACAGTGCCACGGGAACATTTGGATGGAGAAAGTGTTACTGTGGCTTCTTGCAATGGTCGTATTTTCCCTCCTGATTAAAATGACATAATTAAAAAAGCACACACGATTTGGCATTTTCATAAAGCATGCTCCCTTTCCTCCCGCTGGCATGGCCAGCTGGACTGGGCCTGGACACTGTGCCTGTGTCAGAGATTTATTTCATTTGTGTTGAAAGAAAGTGGCTGTTGGGAATCTGGAAACAAACTCCGTCAGGGTCCCACCTTAATCCTTAAAGCTACACAGCTGCTTTTGAGTTTCTTAGCACAGATATCTTTAAAAAGGCATGGTATGTAATGATTTCCCATCAACAAGCAGCAAGGATTGGCAGGTAATCTCTTTGTAGATAGTTTTCATTTCTGTAGCACATTTCTTCCAAAGGATCCCTTAAGCCCAGTACAAATGTCAGCCAAAACGGTCATTAATGCTGGATATATGTTATTAAAGGGGCAGTTCCCTCACAGTTCAGTGTGGGTGACTTCCCTATTCAGGAATGCACAAGCTAGCACTGAGTCAAGTGAAGACAATGGTAAACATATTCATTGATTTTCTATAAAACATAAAATATAGCTAATTCTACCAGGATACCCCACTGTTGTTATCATAGTATTAAATGTTGTTGGATCTCACCCTAGAAGAACTATAAAGTTGATTTGGCAATCACAGAAACTCCTCCACAATTTCTCAGCTCTTCAAATTCTAATAATTAAGGCTGGGGTTTTCAAAGAAGCCCAACAGAGTTAAGCATTCACGTTCCATTGACATTCAATTATTACTTGAATTACTATAGTGCCAAGAAGCCCTAGTCATGACCCAGCATCCAGTTGAGCTAGGCTCTGTACCAACCAGGGCAATAGAAGGTCCTTGCTCTGAGTTTGCAATTCAACAAAATTTCCATGTCATTTGCATTTAAAAGATCTGAGGCTCTTAAAAAATTCCACTCTAAAACCATAGTTATCTCAACATACTGGTTCTCTTGATATTAGCACATTGTGCCCAAAGTGTTCAGGTACGGAAACTCTAAGGGCCGAGCGGATCTAAGCTAATTAGAAACTCCTTTCCAATCCTGCCCTCTGCTAAGCAGTAAACTTGACATGGAACATTGGCACAAAGAACCGCATTCTTGTGGAAGCAATTTGATAATGCTGGTTTTCCCTCTTATGTCCAAAATGAATAAGAAGCAGAAGTAAGCCAGATATCACACACAAGCTCCAGAGGGCCTTCATTAATATGGAGTATTCCCCTGCTCCTGGCTTCACCTTAAGAACGTGAAACAATCGCTGAGGCCTGTGGACAGGTCCGTATCAAAAGTTAAAGCCAACCAGTGCTGCAAACGTTGGAAATGTGCATCATTTTTGGTGGAGATGACAAAAAGGAAGCAGCAGGGCATTGTATAGTCTCCCTCACATCCTCACCACTAACAGAATAAAAAAAAAGCCTTGACATGAATCCTCAGGAGAAAGCCAAATAGGTGTGATGCTCTTGTTAAATCTGAAAGGCTATCCAGTGACTAGGAAAAGTGACAGATTCTGAGGAGAGCTTCTCAGCAAACCTCTACAGAGAAGATTCTGTAGCCGTATGGCAAATGTTTGGAGCTCAGTCCAAAAAAGCCTCCTTTCAACCTCATCCATAGTTTTACTAGATATATGCTGTATGTCTGTAGTACATTTTAAAAAGTTATGTCCACAGTGGGTCTTGTCATGCTGAAGGCAATGCAAGAATGGCTGTATTAATAAGGCCTTCCTCCTCCTGTGAATCTTTATGGTTGATTCTTAATGTGCAAACGCAGAAGCAGTGGCTTTTATTTTCTGGTGGCCCCAGGCAAAGGCTCAGTTCTGGACCCTCCCCACCACTTAGCACGCTAGAATAGAACCACAGTGCACCTCCCTGGTGCATTTACCCATCTTGCATTGCCCCTAAGGCCTTGCATGGCCTTGTAACTGTAGCCTTCTCCCTTTCTCTTCCCCATCCTGTCTGTTGATCTCACTGTGTCGGGTCTTATAATAGGCTACACTCTTCTAGCCAGGGCTGAGCCTCCATCTGGGGAAGGCCTAACACTCCTTTTGGTGCTTAGAAGTAATCTCTTATCATTCTCAATGAAAAGTTATCAGGACAATTTCCATTGCATCTGTCCAAAGCCAAAGGAACAGCATGGGTCTGATTACCTGTGCAAATTTAAGACAAGGAAGACTAGTTATTCATTGTAAAGCTGCTATGGCATAGCAACCTGCTTGAACTATGAATTGGGATGGTGAGATCCAACAGGGTGATACATGGGAAATGGCTTTTGAGATTTTGCAAATGAATCCAATTTACAGAGAAGATGTGTTGAAAAACAGAACAGTTTATAACCATGGATGGCAATCCAAGGAGATTTGGAAAGTCAAACAAACAGGAGCTGAGGCTTGGCTCTAGCACTGGAATAATAATCAATCTTTGCCTTTAACAACTGTCTCACAACAAACAATACTAGTTGTGCTGCCAAGCATGGCTAGTCAGTATATTTAGTTTCCACTTAGCTATACAGTGGAATTAACAAGCTTGGCTAATGTTTCACCTGTTCTGGGAACAATTGCTGATATCCTATAGAAATGGTATCTCCACCTTTAAAATATACAGTAGTTAAATAACCACTCTACTGTGAGGAACAAATGCAGGCACATCAGCCCAAGAGGCAGTTCTCACAACATCTGTGCCCAGCTCCTGCAGAGAGAGACTGCCCTCGCTTACCCAAACTCTGCACATCCCTAAGACGGTTCTCAGTGGCGGCAGATGACAAAACAAGAAGCAATGGTCTCAGGTTGCAGCAAGGGAAGTTTAGGATAGATATTAGGAAAAACTTGGTCACGAGGACGATAGTAAAGCAGTGGAACAGGCTACCTAGAGAGGCTGGAATCTCTATCCTTAGAGATTTTTAAGATGCGGGTAGACAAAGCCTTGGTTGTGATGGTCTAGTTGGGGATAGTTCTGCTTTGAGCAGGCAGTTGGACTGGATGACCTTCTGAAGTCCCTTCTAACCCTAATTTTCTATGCTTGTATGATTTCTATAAGCACATGGAAAAGAGCAGAAGCATGCAGCTGCCTTTGGCAACACTGGGATTGTAGGATAAAATCATTTGGACAGAAAAACAAAGGGACAATTTATGTCAGAAAATGAGAAACGTTAATAAGTGGACAAAGAAGACTGACAGCTGGGGTGCAGGCCCCTGGGTGTCCCCCAATGTAAACATGAAGAAAGAAGCTTGAAAAGTGCACCTTCACCTTTCTCAAAGCTCCTGGGGTGCCCACAGAGCAGCTCTGCTCCACCAGCTTGAAGCAGCATTGCTGGGAGTCATTCATTCAACCTCTGGTTCCACTCCTGACAGTCAAGCTAAATCTGTAATAAGAAAACAACCAAAATAAATTTGTGGTTCCTTTGGCATCGATCAGCCCAACTTTAATCACAGACATCTAAACGTGCTGCCCAGGAAAGGTTAAAGAGTTACTTTACAGCATGGCTTTGGCAAAGGTGTTTTACAGTTATTTTAAGGCCCTGCAAAGTGAGCTACAAATTCAAATATGAGTAAGAAAAAAGTGCTGGCTTGCAAATGAAGTCAATGCAAGGATAGTTCTGTTTCTGCTGGGTGTTTGCTTTGAGTAGAGCTCTGGTGAGAGCTGTTTTGAAAAAAATAGCTTTAGTTTGCTAGGCAAACAGAAAGAAGGAGCTAATGGATATGAATATTCACACGCATGAGCCTAAAAGGGGCTGATCAGCTTCATCTCTCCCTGAAGTTGAGAATTGGGCTTAAAAAGCTGTACTGAAATGGATATAAGGCACCCACTTTCTGTACGCAATTATCTTTCCTAACATCACCTGGACAGCACAGCTGAGGGTCTCCCCTGGCCAGACTATCAATTTAACATCACAGAGCAGTTTTGCAATGTGTATTCTGAACTTTGAGCTCAGGGCTTCAGTAATGAAAAGCAACTGTACTGAGCCACTGTGCCACAAAGTCGCTGCCCCATCGATTACTAATACCATTGCATTAATTTGTCCAAGTACAAAATCCTGGACTCGTGGGGTTAACAATAACATGTCAGAATAACCACAAGCCTTAAACTGCACACTGCAGCCAAATGCAAAAAACTGCCAAATGCGGCATTCCAATAAAATGCAAGTCTCACAATCTGTAGCTGTAATAAAATAGCTGTTAACAATTCTGAAGCTCTTTTTCTTTAAGCTGTAAAAGCTTTGAGGTCAGCTGGAAGTCAAGCTTCAGTGGAAGCGAAAAGGCCTGATCCAGGTTGGCTCTTCCTTTTCTGATTCACCAGTGTTTTTGGAGGCAGAATGTCTGACTTAAGATTCCTTCTTCCTGTTTCCATTTTTAAAATAGTGAGAACAGGAGTGGCACTTGTGAGTAGACAAGGGAAGAGAATTGTTGTTCCGTGTCTAAGGGGCTTGGTAGCCAGAGGTTTTGACACTTCTAAATTACCAGTTCAAATTTGGCCTAGATCAGCAAAGATCAAAAGTAAATACTATTAGACAGTCTATATGCAATGAGCTGATGGCTTCACGTTACTACTTGGAGGATAAGTATTGGTATATCAACTAGGGATGAATGTCTAGGCAAGTTAACGGTACCTCAGTTTTTCTATTTGTAAAATAAGGGTAAGAACACATAATTACATTTCTAAAGTGTTTTGAAATCCTTGAATGAAAAGAGCTATGCAAGTGCAAACAAAAAATTCTTTAGGATAAAACCAGGAAGGAACTATATTACATATAAACTAACTTAAAAGGACTTCTTTAGAGCAATGTCATTACAAAGACAAATGGCCAGGTTGTGTCTTCCACAGGCCTTACAGGTATCCTGTACAGCCTATCTATCAGATTTTGTCACCACAGATTGAGGTAACACTGTGCTGAGATTCATATGGGAAAATGCATAAGGGATAAGCACAGGCACAGAGAAAGAGAGCGAGTAAAGGGCAAAAAGGAGACATAAAGGGAAATCAAGATTTGGACCCACATCCCACGTTACCTCAAGGGTACCTAACATCCCCTCTACATGTTATATATATTATAATTACCTGGTACTTGCACAATTAATTTAGACTAGCTACACATGCAAAAGAAGTATCACGCCTTAAAAAGATCCAGGCAGCTATAAAGTTAGAGCTGGAAAATGTGTAATAACTTTTTAGTCAGCTGACAGGGCTTAGGCATAGTCAGCTGCTAGGGCTCCCAGACTAGGGGTGTGTGAAATGGGCCCTATTCGATTTGGATTTGGCCCGAATCAGGGAAAGTGATTCGATTAGTTGATTCGAATCACTGTCCCCAATTTGATTCAGCTCAATCTGAAGATTCAATGCTGATTCAGAGAATCAGCGATTCGGACATAAACACAGCTTTAAATGTTTTTTCTACATACCTCGAGGTACCAGGCATGGCTTGTGAATGCTGCAATGCTGGAGCAGATGGAGCGTCCCACTGGAGCACGGGGAGCCCCCCTGTGTGCTCAGTGGTGAACCTGGAAGTGGACTGGGACTACTTCCAGTCCACTAGTAAGGTCTGCCAGGGAGCACGCAGAGCCCCTGTGCCTCTCTGGCTTGGCGATCGGCCATGGGGGTACCCTGGGTGCCCCCCCCAGACCCAGAAGGAACCAGTCGCCAACCCGGGGTGGGGAGGTTGGGGGGCCCCCTGTGCACTCTCTGGCAGACCCGGAAGTGCTTCTGGTCTACTTTCTGCTGAGCACGCTGGGTAGCTCCCTGCGCTCCTGTGGGACGCTCCATCCACCCTAGCATCGCAGAATTCACGAGCTGCCTGCTACCTAGAGAGATATAGAAAAAACATTTAAAGCTGTGTCTATGTCCAAATTGCTGAATCTCTCTGAATCAATTTAGAGGGTTCTGATTCAATTCAGAGAGATTAAAGGGTCCTTTGATTTGATTCAGATTTGGAGATTCAGCCACTGAATCGAGCCAAATCTCCACCGAATTGAATCAGGTACTGAAGCTTCATACAGCCCTATCTCAGACATAGGGGCACACCATGCACTGCCGCAGTTGGGAGTCCCACAGCTGACAGGACTCCCAGCCATAGCACCATCCCACTGTGGGGATGTTAGGATGCTGCTGCAGCTGGGAGTCTCATCAGCTGCAAGACTCACAACCATGGGAACTTGCTACTAGATGTCAATACAGGGGGAGCCCAAGATGGTAATCCTGGGATCCCCTGCACTGGTAATAAGACGTGATAGAATCTGATGCTGGATCCCACAATCATGCCATCTGCCATGCAAGTGTGGCATGGCAGGAGGCATGACTGTGTGGATCCAGCATCAGATCCTATTGCGCCTTTACCTGAACATCTAGAGGGGCCCTTGTCATACTTAAGTGTTTATGTGTGATCTTATTTCACCCTGCTTGAGTCCTAAATAAAAAGTGTTAATGCAAGTTGAGGACAGACTCTCCTCTTCCTATCTACTTTTTGCAAGAAGCAAGGATTTCTTAGGGTGATATCTTTTATTGGACCAACTGAATAGGTGGGATAAAGTTGCTGAATGCAAGACATTTTTCTTCAGGTCTGAGCAATGACAGCCAACGGAGCATTAGAAACTTGTCTATCTCTATCCCAACTATGCAGTTGATCCAAGAAAAGATATTACCCTGAGAAATCCTTGGCTCTTGCATAGTTCCTGCATAATTGCATAAGACCATCACAGCTACAGCATCACTTTAACACTCTCTGATTCTTTTTACTTAGACTAAAGGCTGAGATAAAGACATATTACAAAAGGTGACATGATAATGGTTAGTAACATGGGATTTGAGCCTGAGGGCCTTGTCATATGTTGCATTTTGAGCTGCTCAAATGTTGATCGGTGTTAGTGCTAGTCTGGGTTTGGAGGAGTCATACTGTAAAGCTAAAAAATTTCTCTCATTGGCCCCTACCTACACAGTTGTGACTTGCCACTAAAGGGCTGGTGAGCACAGGCAGGACTAGGAGCCACTCCAGGGCTGGTGAGTGGTCACTGCTTCTATCCCTGCTCTAGTTGAGGACATGTGAGAGATCAGTTGTGCGGGGTTGGGACTTGAAGCTGGAAGGTAGAGTTAATGGGGGTGGATAATGAAATGGGAGGTGGAAAGGAAATGAGGGTGGGGGAAGGATGGTGAAATGAAGCAAGTCAGCTGCTGAGGGAGAAAATAAAAAGTGAAAAAAAGAAATGAATTTTAAAAAGAGAGAGGAAGTAAATTAAAGAACGTCTCATGTTTTAATAAATTGGGATTTGGGATTAAGGTGCAGGGTTGCTGGTCGTGCTTCCTGGGGTAGTTGGGAGGTGGGAGTGGTGAGGAAAGGCACTTTTGGGGGAGCTACTGTCCCTGCCCCAGGAAGGAAGCCCCAGCTCATGGGGACATGATCTTCTCCCCTACCTTGTTCTCTGCCCCGCCTCCAGACTCTATTCCTGGACCCATCCATGCCCTGCAACCTGGGTAAACTGGCATGTGCCCTCTCGGCTGTTTTCTTGGGGTTACACACTGGGGAGTGGGAAGGTCACATCCCTGGGGGTGGGAGGGGGAGTTGGCTTGGTGCCATAACTGCTCCCTGAGCAGTAGAGTTCAGGATGTAGAAAGTTTGTTCACATAGGAGGTCGAGGGAGAGGACACTGAATCCCGGGATGCTGAAGGACTACAACCTGGGCAGCTCATTTGTAGGGAGTGACCACACATTAATGGAACACGAGCTGAGTAACATGGATCAGAGATAAACCTGCCCCAGAGTGGTTTAACTTAAAGCCTCCTAAAATGTGCTTAAAACCAGTTTCAGGGGTTAATGTATGGACAATTCAGGGGTTAAGAGTTCCAGGAGCCACCTAAAATTAATTTGTAACAAGGCCCTGAGTCATCTCTATTTCACCATCTGGGAAAAAGCAGCAAACTCTGTAAGTATATTTATCTATTTAAGCACAAAACTATGGAGGAGCAGAGTGGTCGGTGCTTATAACAACAGCCTTTGTAGCATAAACATGCATGTCCTCAGCCATTTCTCACAGCACACAAATTATTCTCAAATGTATCAGGTGCTCCAAAGAGAAGGTGTCTGAACACAGGATCAAGCAGTACCACCAATCTAACTGAAGAAACTGTGATGCATTCTCCATACACTAAGGTACAACTGGGGCTAGAACTGGGCTTGCATTTATTAACAGGAGCAACCAAAAAACCTATAAAAAAGAGTCTTCTTGCCCTGATAGTAAATTGTTACATTATTAGTTTTTACTATATTTTACAACTAAGAAGCTGCAAAAGTCTATTTCTTTCAGAAGGAAAAAGGGAATGAAAAAAGGACCCAGACCTCCTGCAATTTTCCCCAATGATTTAAAATCAGGAATCTGTTCCAGTACAATCCAGCAGTCTCCAAACCATGTGCCTTCCTAAAAGATTACTTTACTGCTCAGTCTTATTTTACAGTAATTGAAGCTACTACTATCCAGGGGTGGATCTTCTCAGTGCACTGAGCAGGAAATTTTAGTTTCAGGATGACATGCAGAAGGAGAGCAAAGGAAGTCGGAACAGTCTTCTTTCCGGAGTCATTTTAAATGCATTTATGTAGAAAGAAGCCCAGAGCAAGCAACTAGCATGACTGCACCCTATCACATACACATTGTGCTTATGTAACATTTTAAAGTCTGAATCTCAAAACAGCCCTTGTAAAAAAAGGAAATTAGATAACAATTATCTGGTTTTGTATGCTGCACTGAATTTTATGTTGTTCAACCTTTTAGAGAGAAAAAAAAATTTAGTACCCAGTCCTGTAGTTCTTAGTGGATCTTTACATCAACAAAATTCTGAGTTCATTGAGCTACAGGACTGTAGTTGGACAGTTGTTAAGATAACAATGTAAAAGGATTTTCAAAGGTAGTTAATGGGATCTTCATCTAATGGAGAATCACAACAGTTCTCATAAATTATATGAAGGATGTAAAATACATCTAGGCAGCCAGGGTAGTGCTTTGTTTCCAACACCATCCAGCTGTTGTATCTTGTCCAGGGCTGCCAGCTGTCCATACATTTACAGACAGACCATAAAAAGGGCTAAAAACACCTGCCCATAAAATCTGTAAAAAAAAACAAACAAGTTGTCCATCAAAGACCAAGAAGCCCTGAGCTTGATTGAAGCTCCATTGTTGGAATGAGACTGGAGGCAAGCATTGATAGGCAGACAAAGCAGAGCAGCACCTCCTGGTGTCTGACTGGCAATGCAGCACCCTGCAAGGAACATTCTCTTAGGGCTTTGTAGCTCACAGAAGCTTCCATAGCCTCCTGCTTCCCCCTCTCCCCTTCCCCCACCCAGACATGTGCTGCCACTGTGTCTGTCTATGATACTGTAATGCAAGAGTTTTCAACCTTTTTGGGTCAGTGTACCCCCGGTGGCCAGTCGAGAAGGCAGGAGTCCCACAGTTGCCAGACAAGCTGGGGGGGTGTCCCCCCAACAGCTGATCAGTGACCATGCCAGCGGCGGTGCCCACTGCTGTGTACCGCCTGAGGCTATCCCAAGTACCCCATGGGTATGCATACCCCCAGTTGAAAACCCCTGCTGTAAAGGATGCTCCTCTCAAAGGAAGGCAGGGCCTGGTAGTCTGAGGCACTGGGTAAGACAGAGAGCAAGTGGTGCAGCCAGGACAGGGCTGTGGGGCTGGGAGGAGGGGAAGAGGCATTGGAGGAAGTGGAACTAGTAGGGCAAGGCTGAAGGGTGAAATGAAGAGGGAAGCACAGTGTGGGATCCCGTCAGAAGTGTCAGGGTTTGGGGGTAAGTAGGGAACCCCAGAGGTGGGGGAAGCATGGTGTAAAACCATTGCTGCAATCAATTAAGACTCTGTTAAAAGTTGGTGTTAAACCACTACATTTGAATCCAGACCTTGTTAGGGCCTAGCAGAAGGGTTAGATTTACATTAAGTAAACTGTATCAGTAAAAAAGTTTGAATATCAGTAAAAAAAGTGTGCAGATTATCAGTAAAGTTTTTTCTTGAGTTGACAACCCTAATCTTGTCATAACCTAGATTGTAAACTCTTTTGGGTAGGAACTGTCTAGAAAGTGCAGTGGCCCTTGAACTGGCAGTATTACTCCCTGTGCAAGGTAGTAATGCCTTCTTACCCCCCGCCTTTTCTTGACAGGAAACAGCTTGAATCTGATTCATCATATGCATAGCATCAGAAAGAGAGTATTTTGTTAGTTTTAAATGACAGATTTCTTGGGCTAGATTGGTTATGAGTGGACTTCCATTTGTAAGAGAAACTGCTTCTCTCTGGTGACATTTTTCTCTAGGTCTCCACTTTGTGCCACTAGACAGCAGGATACTGGGAGGAACCCAACTCTATAGCCTTTGGAAGTAGGAGGATACTATTTATTCACTCCAGTATCTGCGAACCTGCATAGAGAAAGGCTAACAGAACAAGAAAAGGAGGCAACTATAACATAAAACTTGGAAAAAATGGGGAACAGTATTGGTTTTGCAACTGTATGGGTAGAATAAATGATGACTACTGCCTCAGCTAGTACTACTTCATTACACTTCTTTACTTGTCAGTTATCAGGACTGACACAAAGTGCATCACCATTCAAATGCCATCTGACAAACTGAATGATTGACTCTTCTTTGAAAGAAGAAGTGTCAAGTGACTAATGTGAAAGGTAAATAGAGGTGAATTCAGCCACAAGCAGAAGAGGCAGGTGAGAAAGGAGGAAAATAGGTAGGATAGGAAGACAGAGGCAGAAGACAGACAGCCAAGAGACAAAGATAAAGATCAGGAGCAACCAAGGGAGACAGACTGTCTACTTTTCCCCACAATTTAGCATCTCTGCGTTAGCTTTGTGTTGTTTTACTAAATCTTTAGCAAACTAGTGACACCTAGTGGGTGTTAGGATATTATTCATCTGCCTTAGAAAGAATACAGTTAGGTTATTTGACAAGTAACAGCAAAGCTGGAAAACACATGTGTATACATCCTCAGACCCTTCGGGAAGAAACTCTTTTTAGTGTCTTGTACAATGGTAACAATGGCAGTTCAATTATATGTAGGAGTTCCAAATTCTCTTAGTATACCACTGTTGCCCCACATCATTGATCTGAATAACGTTGCAGCAATAAAACTAAAAGGAGAATTTCACCTGTCATTCAGTAATGATGATCTGTCATTGTGCTGTAACATTTAGGAATGCTGACACTCAAATGGGCAGGCATGGTTTGGCTTGCTTGTTCTCCAAAGCCAGTTACCTTTGTGTGGTGTGTTTCTGTTCCCTTATGCTTTTTACAAAAGGAACCTGGCCAGAACTTCACCAGCTGAGTCTGGAGTTCTCCAAATTCACAGAACCATTTGCAGATTTATCATCTTTCCATCTGTCCAAAGAACAGCATGGATTTGGAGCAGAGGAACAATTACTTTCCTACCACCAATAGAATTAACTAAGTTTCCCTGGTGAAAGCTTCTGCTGTGCCTGAATTTCTTCAGTGCTATTAGTCTCTCGTTTTATCAGTATCAAATTAGCCCAGCAAATTGAAACGATATCTAGCCACGTGATCTGCATGTCAGTAACCTCAGGAATAACCTCTCTCATTCAGCAGGCCATTACCTTTCCTCATTTTTTCCAAATAGCCCATTTTGTTTTTAAAAGCCTCCTTCGATCTGCTTTTCTCTCTCTGCCAGCTACTGTTGGCTAATTTCACTTACTCAGCAGTTTGGTATAGTTCCTCCTGCCTAGGCGCTGAGTCCGTCTAACAGCAGCGGCTGGGCTCCAGTATTTGCAGATGTAGAAGAACCAGCCAGTGGAAGTTTCGACAGCCAGGGAACTGGACAGCTTAGGGGACTCAATGGACCACAGCATGTTTCACTGCTAGGTCACTGGCACAGCTCAGTGACAGCTGAAAGTCTGAAGGTTGTTCATTTTGATTCTCACTAGTATGTGTGTCCTTGAACAGCTGCCGGGATCACTATCTGTGTAACATGAGTGTAAAGTGAGTTGTTAGTAACTTGAGGAAGGGGAAGGGACTGGTCTAAAAAGTGAACGCTGTCTCCGAAGATCATACAGCTCTGCAGTAAAAAAAAGTCACCAAGGCAGGATATAATGAGTAGGGATTGTCCATGAAATCCACAAAAAAAAACCTTACTAAAAATAAAGTTTTGGCATCCCAGTGAGGGCCAGCAGTCCCCATGGCTGCTGTAGCCTGGTCACACAGTCTGGAGGGGAGCAGCCAAGATGGTGGCCTCCCCACCCCCACTTGTCAGCACTGATTGGCTGAGAGTGCTGTCTGTCATGAGGCCCTGCCCCACTCTGTCAATCAGTAGCAACGAGTGGGGCTGCATGACAGACAGCCCTCTTGGGCAATCAGTGGTGAATGGTGGGCCACATGATGGATATCTCTCTTGACTAATCAGTGTCAAGAGGTGGGGCCACTGGGGCTCATCTGCCAATCAGAGGTGGGGGGTGGGCATCTTGGTAAGTCCATGAAAATGGTGACTGGCTATGAAATCGGCTGCCTGCCTCCTTGATTTTGGTAGGTCCCTGGTAATGAAGATCTGAGAAGACTCAGATGTGGGAATGAAAAGGAAAAGAACAAATTGTACAGATGCCGAGGAGGAATTGGCAGGTTGTATATGGCCCGGATGTGAGCATGAAAGTAAAATGTTGGTAGATTGGGTTGCCCAAAAAACCCAACACCCCCCCCAACCCAAAACAAAACAAAAAAACAACAACAACTTTTCAGAGGTTTAAAAGAACCGTGTGCATTTTGTAATCTCTTAGTTTTAGGCTCTAACATGGGCATATTCAGATAAAATTTAATTTTTCATTATGTTTGTAAGGACTTATTGAGCTTTTCACTCACTCAAAGGAAGCCCAAGTCTGTTTTGGAGAAGAAGGTTCAAGAAATGGAACTTCAGAGGAGAAAGGTCTATCTGAAGATCCCAAATCTGTACAGAGTTTAAGATATAACAGAATAAATATCAGTCAATGTCACTTCATTTCTAGCTTTTTAATGTTAGGAAACATTTAAGGATAATTTTGATCAATTAAAACGATACACTTCCTCTGTCATCTCTCTCTGCTCTGCTTCGTGCACTAGATCTAAAAAAATGTCCATTAAGCAAGTACGGGTGGTTAATTCTCAGGCAGAAATTCCCTCTTTTGAATAACAGAATGGTGGAGTGAACGAAGTCTCCCAGTTTTATGGAAACTTCTTTTGTAAGCTCCAAAGTCCCAGGATCTGAGAGCAATATTAATTTGGGTTCTTATTGTCCAAAAGCAAGTGAGTAACTCTTGGAAATTCGGCACAGCTAAAATTTCCCTTCCCTTTACATCGTTTGGAGGGGCCTATCCAACCCAAGTATTTTTTTCTGTAGTTAAATTCAGGCAATATGAGAGAGCAAACTGTCAGCAAATGAGATGGGAATATCTAAAAGAACCCACCTATTTAAGAAGGGCTTCGTAGCAAGGTGCTGGCTGTTGGTGCCAAAGTGTCTGAGGCTGGTTGCATGTGTGGAACTCCAAGACATGTCTCTACCACAGAAGGACATACTGAAATCTCTGATGAACCTTGTATTGATGTTTTCCACTAGATGCTTAGGTTTTCACTGCTATGATCTGGATACCCTGGATCTGAGGACAAATTATTCCTGTAAGCTCTCCACTCACTTTCCTTCAATATTTTAAGTTAACTCATTGTCAGCAGCAAATCCATTTTGTTTAGCAGTGAAAACAAGAATATGTTGATTAATAAGTAATCAATGAGCAATGTAAATGAAAAAATCCTTTACTGAGCAAGGTGCGAGAAATATCTAATGAATTTGTCTGTTGTCCTCCTATTTTTATCTTCCAATACATTTTGAACTTGTTTCTTTGAAACCTGAATACTCTCATTCACTTCCAAACATCATATATATAGTGGCAATGTTAAATTGCAGAACCATGTGATGAACTTTATCATGCACTTTCCACCTTTAAGCCATTAGGATCTATACCAATAATCCACACACAATAATTTGAAATATCTGTTCCTGTTTATAAAGTATTTCCCTGCCAAAGAAACCCACCTACATGGATAGAAGTGTTGAAACTCCACCTCCAGGCAAACTACATTGACCTTAAGGCTGAGATGAGCAATATTCAATTATCGCACCAGTGAATTAACTACAGCCTGATACCTTATGACCATAGGGAGCTAAAAACAGGAGCTTTATGCCAATGGAAAAAGATTTATAAACTTTCTACTGGGATATACAACTCTAATCTCTAGCTGAGGGAGGTCTAAAGATACTGGAAGTTAAAGTATCATTTTGGTAAATGAAAATACGTATTCCCCTCCTTCTTCCAAAGCCTGCAGAGTTGGGTTCTTGATACTAATAGCAAAACAGAATAGAAAGGACCTCCTGGATCACTGAGTCCAGTCTCTTGCTATCACAGTTAACCATGTCATGTAATCTCTTTCATAACATGATTGAGCTCCATCTTAAAAGCAACTGCAGGTTTGGATGCGCTATGGATGCAACCACTATTGAAAAACTGTTGCAAAACCTCATCATTGACATGGCTGGAAACCTTCTTCTAATTTTCACCCTACATGTATTCATGACCAACTTACATCCATGGCAGCTTTGTCCTTTAACTTAAACAGTGTTTTTTCTCTCTGGCGTTAACCCCTCAATGTATTTACAGAAAGGAATTACATCTCTTCTCCGCTGTCACTCTACTAAACTAAATATGCCGAGCTCTTTTAGTCTCTTCACATAAGATGGAGTTCCCCAGATCATTTTCTTCCCCCACTTACATATAAACATAGGGAACCTTACCCAACTACACAGTTCGTTAAAAATGATTTGCTACTTGATCTTCAGTTTCATGTGCTACTTCTTTCTAAATCCTGGAAAAGAGCTTATCTGGAATGGTGCCAGAGCCTAGGCACCATTCCAATCACAGCAGCATCCTTCCCACACAGCCATACCTGTGGCTTGCTCTCTGCCTCCTGGCCCCACGTATCTCCCTCTGTGGCAGCATAGAGGCAGGGACCCAGTGAGGAGACTCTAAAGCAGGGGTGGGCAAAACACAGCCCAAATGCAGCCTACCAGGCAATTCCATCCAGCCCACACCACCCCCCTCCATAAGCCCTGGTCCTCACTGCCCCTCTGCAAGCCAGTGTGTCCCTGCAGGAGGTGGGGCTCTGCTTGCTAAGCAACCATCCTCCTGGCCTAGCCTGACCCACCCGAGCCAGGGGGCACTAGAGAAAAGGAGCCTTTACCTGGGCAAAGCTTTTGCTGGCCACCCCATGGCTGCTCTCACCCTCCCTGCCTGCCTGGGAATTCAGGTACAGGCCCCACTGGGCCAGGACCAGGGACTCACACTGGGGGAAAGGGGTGGGACCATGGAGAGCCATGTGCTATGGGGCCAGGGGGAGAGGGGAAGGCTGGCCCTGCACCCTGCCACCACCTACGGCCAGGGACTAGAGTGGGAGCTCAGGGAGATGCGCGCTATGGGGCCAGGCAGGGCTGGTCCCACTTGCTACCACCACATGCAGATGCAGGGACTGGCACACTCCAAGGACTCTGTAAACCACCCCCCTGCACACTCTCCCCCAATACACCCAACCTCCCGCAGCCCCCACACACATGCCAACCCCACCACACCCCCAGGCACACACTCCCACACCCCATCATATACCCCACACCCTCCCACAGCCCCCACCCCAAACACATACCCACACCCCTCTACACCCACCCCACCCACGCTCCCCCACCCACCATACCCATACCACACACACCTCACTCCCCAACCACCCACCACGTATACCCTCTTATCCCCCACATACAGCATACAAGAGTACAACTGTATTTTGAGCTGTTATGCAATCACCTCTAGATATACTATGCAAACACACATAAATCAGGACAAAAATATATGTTTCAATAAAATTAAAATAAATTATAATAGATGTTTGATTTTTTTTTAGTATATGATTTTTTTTTTGTGCTCTCAATATGGAAAGGACTAATTCTGGGGCAAAGGGAGGGACCTCCAGTGGCAGGGGCAACGCACAGAGGGTGCACGTGCACTGCCTGAGCATGGCAGTGCACCCCCTCCAAAAAGGCGCCGCCGACAGTGTCAGTGGTGCCTGCAGGCAGTTGGCACTCGCCACCCCACCAACGACACCACTGGTGGCATCTGAGGGAGCTCCAGGCTCCCACCACTGTCACCAGCACAGCCATGCCCCCCCAGCCACCGGGGGCACGCACCATTCATATTCAGTGGCAAAGTCAAGAGCCAGGACTTCTGGTCCCAAGATGGCAACCAGGGGGGTGGGATGCCCATTAAAGGGCAGGGTACCCTTGCAGCCCTGGACAGCTCACCAAAACTCGTTAATCGGCCCTCCAGCCAAAATAATTGCCTGCTCCTGCTCTAAAGCATTTCTATTACAATTTTTCTAACATAGACAAAATATATAGCAGAATGGAAAAGGATTTTAATCAGAAAGATCTGAATAATTCATTTGTAGTCTCTCTGTTTTTATTTCTGTCCTTATTCAATGCTCTGCATTTTTCTGCACTTTTAAATTTCTGGGAAAAATCAGCAAAAAAAGTAAATAGCGACAAGCTGAAATAAATGGGTTGATTTCACTTTCTAATGCACTTGCTCAAGCACAATACTGAAAGGAAATACTTATATTACTTTCATTGAAATTATCAAACTGTTGTTCGTTAGGCTGGGTAACGATTTCAGCATTCTATAGTGTCCCTATAAAAATTTGGAAGCCTAAAATTATTTGATTGGGTATCCAGTGGAGTAAAACTTTGAAAACAAACACACTCTCCAAATTAATTAAAGTGCTTTGAGCACTATCCTGCTGGGGGTGGGTGGGGGGGGGTGTCTTTCAAATCTAGGTCACTAGTTCACAGGAAAAAAAATTATCAACAGGAAGGTAGCAGAAACTACTGAACTGCATAGCTCACCAGAGTGGAAAATTATTTAATATCAGTACTGCAAAGTATTAAAAGCAGTATACTGTAAGTTTGTCCAATTTTCCAGGTTTGAAAACCAAAATGCATCTTTTCCATAAATTAAGCTCATGTTTATACAAATAGAAACTCAATAAGAAGCCTGCTCCTAAAAGAAAAGCCATTGTAGGCAAGTAACAAAGGAAAAATAATTCTGTATGCTGCATGTTCAGCACCCCAAGTGAAGATCTGTGAAGTGTTGTTTGTTGAAGTGTTTGATCTGTCTGTGTACTCTGCTCTCAAATAGATTTATTTTACATTCTGATCTGCATATGACCTTCTTATATCAGTCTGCCTCCTGGAGTTCAGGACACCAGCTGCTGCAGTACTTCTGTCTACAGTGATGAGCTAGGAAGTTGAACACAAGAATTTTACCTTTAAAAGTCTACCTTTTGCTGTCTACCCTCAATTTGCTGTGTATGCTCCCTCCCTGCTATTGTACTCCCTAAAAATAAACAATACTTTTTAAAGACAGGAACTACTGGTAACATCAAATGGCAACAGGAGGCACAGCATGTGTCATACTCATAAGGCCCTCCTACATATTACACGTATGGTGATATAAATGGCAAGTGTGCTACACGTGCACTTAATATGAGGTGCCATAAAATGGCAAACCAGCCATAAAAATCTTCTGCATACAATGCAGAACATTTTTATGGATGTTTTGTGTGGTGACTTAAATTGAATGTGTGGCATGTCAGAAGCTCTCCCAGCTGATTGTCCCACCATCAGTCGCCAAGGCAGCCCCAGTTCTTCAACTGGGTCAGGGGCTGCCTTGCAGGCTCCCTGCTAAGGAGTTCAACCCCCAGGCCTAAACTCTCCCACATGGGATGAGGCTCCCAGAGGAGGAAACCAAAGGGCTTCCTCTGCCAGTGACCTTAAAGCCCATACCCAAGGTTTAAGTCTTTGGTGGGGACTTGAACTCCCCATGCTGAACCTCTGATCCCTCCTCCCCATACCTGGCAGTCCCATTGGAGCTGCCAGGTGTGGGATTTAAACTTCCTGGGTGTGGGACAGTCCCAAATCACACTCAGCTTCAGATACCTGACTTTCAACTTGGTGGTGCCTGGGGAGCCCACGATCATGATCCCAGGCCCCTCCTACACTGGTAGATAGAAAGGGTATGATTTGGATTGATTCCATAATTGTGCCTTTGGCGATGCAAGTGTGACATGGCAGTACAAGTGTTGGGATCAGGGGTCAGATCCCATGATGCCTTTAAATGAATGCGTGCCAGAGGCCTTAAGCTATAGCACACAGTAGGCCTACTAAACATAGCTATGTGTGGTGTATAGTCATATGTTTATGTGTATGTTGTGCCTGTGCCTGAATTCTTGGTTGGTAGCATGGGGGAAAGTACATATTGTTTTTTGACCAACACTTCTACCTATTCTCCAAGTCCTAATATTCCTCCAAGGCCATTCCACAGTACTCTGGCCACTTATGTTTCTGCATGTTAACCTACTAACTCAATGCATATGCACCAGAAGCTATTTGTCAGTTTGTATACACCTAACTGGCATTTAACCCATCATATCCACCTGGCCTCCTTTAGCCCTGCTCAAATTTCCCTAGAAGTGGCTTAACCATCAGGAGTAGAGCTAGCCTGTCAAAGGATTGCCTTAGCATTGTGACCAAGAGTGAGGCAACTACTACAAGGAGCATGATTTTGGGAGAGACACCTGAAATCCACACTTAAACGAGACCATTTCACAAAGGCTGACAGGTGGGGATCAACAGGATGAGTGTCCTGTGCAGGTAGCACAACCATCTCAACTGGGAAGAAACTGGGAAGAAACACAAACACACTGAAAGACAGGAGCAAAATTCAGAAGGAAATCCTGATAGACTGGAAAAGTGGGCAAGAGTCAACAGGATGAAGTTCAGTGCTGACAAATGCAAGGTGCTACACCTAAGGAAGAAGTATCAAAAACACAAACACAAAATGGGTGACATGAGGTCATCTAGTTCAGCTCCCTGCTCAAGGCAGGATCACCCCCAACTAAACCATTGCAGCCAAGTGTCTGTCTAACCTCCTTCTGAAAGTTTCCAAGGTTGGAGGTTCCACAGATTCTTCTGGTAGCCTGTTCCAATGCTTGACAATCCTCATAGTCAGAAAATTCCTCTTAATCTCCAGCCTAAATTTCCCCTGCTGCAGCTTGAAGCCATTGCTCCTAGTTCTGTCCCCTACAGCTACAGGAAAAGCCCATCTCTTTCCTCTCTACAATCACTCTCCAGGTATTTGAAGACTTTTATCCAATCCCCACTAAGTCTTCTCCAGGCTAAATAACCTGTGTTCTTTCAGCCTTTCTTCATACATTGTCTCCCAGGCCCTTAATCATTTTTGTTGCTCTGAGCTGGACTCTTTCCAAACTGTTCACATCCTTTTTGAATTGTGGGGCCCAAAATTGAACACAGTACTCCAGGTACAGTACATCAATAATGTTCAGCACTATTCAGTACACTAGTGCTGAATAAAGGGAAAGAATCACTTCCCTTGATTTGCAAGTGGTACTCTAATTAATACAACCCAGGATGCTTTGGGCTTTTTTTGCCACAAGAGTGTATTGTTGGCTCCTATTCAGCTTATGGTCCACCATAACCCCCAGGTCCTTCTCTGTGGTACCGCAGCCCAGCCAATCTGTAATTGTACTTGGAATTATTCCATCCCAAGTGCAGGACTTTACACTTGCCCTTATTGAATCTCATCTCATTGATGGAGGACCATTTCTCCAGTCTATCCAGGTCATTCTGGATCGTCGCCCTGCACCCTGGAGTGTATGCAATTCCACCCAATTTAGTGTAATCCGCAAGTTTGCTGAGCATATAAACAGCTGTACTAAAGGCAAGGTATACTATGTCCACTGCTCTCCCCACATCCACAGAGCCCATCACTTTATCACTGAAAGACTGAGTGGGAATAAAGCTTTTTTTTTTTTTGTATGACCTGTGAGTTTTTATCCCTTCTAGGGAGAGAAGGAAGTGAAGGAATACTGTAAACTACGTAAACTAGAAGTTTCCCTACCAAGTTTCATGTAGGGTTTGGGAAATCATCTAGTAGTGGGGAGCACTGGGATAAAAGGTTGTTGAACAATTAGCATTAACAAAACAAAGTGTTAAGCACTTGAAAAAAGCCCATGAGCCCATGGCAACAGAGGAAGCTGCCACAGCAGCATAAAGACTTGAGGACCTTTTGCAACTGTTCTGATCCCTTGTGTCCTTGACCAGAGGTAAAGAATAGGTAAGGCACACAAGCTTCTCTTATGGAAACCACCACCAAAAGTTTCCAACTTGAGTGTCGTGATTTTTGAATTAGGCAAAGCAGTGGTTAAAATAAGAGAGAACAATTCTGACTGCTGCATGACCTAATGAGCAGAGCACAGGCCTCAGGGACTGCTAAGTGACCTGATAAGACACGTAAAAAATAAAAACACAATAATGAGCAGAGAAGCTGAATCAAAAAGGGAGTGCTAGGAGTAAAGAAAAAATGAATCTGGACAGGTACAGAGATAAAAGAACCAAAGATGCCAGGTGTGCGAGCTTGACAAAGAAATACATGAAAATGAGCATCTTGGCCAAAGGACAGATAAACTAGCCCTGTCCCAGGCTAGTTTTTCCCAGTTTGTGATGGCAATGTCACGCTTCTGAATGTTTGCCTTGAGGGTGTCCTTGAAGTGTTTCCTCTGGCCCCCATGGGTCCTTTGTCTTTGGCTGAGCTGGGAGTATAGCAGTTGTTTTGGTAAATGTATATCAGGCATGTGCACACCATGTCCTGTCCACCGCAGCTGATGCTGAATAATCAATGCTTCCATACTGGTGGTGTTAGCATCCATGAGGATCCTGGCATTTGTGCAATAATCTTCCCATTTTATGCCAAGGATCTCCCAGAAGTTGTGCTGGTGAAGACATTCCAGGCTTTTCAGGTGGTACCTGGAGGTCACCCAAGCTTCACAGCCAAAGAAAAGATGTGATTACCACAGCCTTATATAACAGGAGCTTTGTTCAAGTCCTGATGTTGTAATCATTGAACACATGATGAAGGCAGAGCTGGCACATTGGATCCTATACTGGATCTCCTTGCCAATGTTGGCTGCCAAAGTATAAAAAATGTTCAACTCCTCAACTTCTCCAACTCCTGTCCATCAATGAGGATCTTTGTTGGGGGAGTTAACTGGCCTGGAGCAGGCTGGTGAAGCACCTTTGTTTTTCCAAAGTTAAGGGTCAGTCCCAGGTACTGGTAAACTTGAGAGAAGCATATGCTTAATTTGATAACAAGAAACAATGAAAAAGCTACTGGCAGGAAATATTAGACATATGGGTTCTCCAAAATGACACTGTATGACCTATTTTAAAGGCTTTCAAAGTTGGAGAAATAGGTGTTGGAAGAGAAATCTAAATGAACCTAACAGCAATTACAACACAAAGTATCACCAAGATGTGCAAGACAGGATTTCTCTCTCATACTCCTTACAGAACCAAAACACAATAATATAAACTGTTCTGTCCCGTCTCCTACTGCCTTTAATCCATTTTTTTAAATATTTAACTTTTTTGCTGCCCCTTCTCAGCTTATCTGGACTTGATATACCATGAGAACAGTTCTTATACTCGCACACTAGGAAGATAATTCATTTTTGAAGCAGGAAGCAAGTTACTGAAAAGGCAGACATACATTTTAATCAGATAAGGGGAATAGAAAGCTAAGACATGCTAAAATTTATGGTCCTATTTCATGTATCCACAGCCTATAGGATCTGCTGAAACAGTTCTAGTATTTGACATATCTAAATCTATCCTCTGGGACATACAGC
>NW_005842080.1:1242476-1243519 GCF_000455745.1 Alligator sinensis | reverse complement strand
GCAGGAATCTGGTGTGTGGAATCAGTCAAGTTTGTTTACAAGACTGCTGGTGAAGCATTTTATATCCTAAATTTGCGAAGCACAGTGGATTCCTCTTGTTAGAATTACTTTGGGAAATGGTGATTTGATTCTGTTAACTAGCTGATTCCACTAAAAGGAGACCCATTTTTTTAAGCACACAGATACTCACTCCTCCCCCTGCTCATACCTCTTACTCCCACCCCACAGTCCCCCAGCCCTGCTAGTGCCCCTCACCCTCAGCTCAGGGTCCCTCAGCTGCCAGGGCTACAGGGCCCGAGACCCGGGTCCACAGCCCCCTTCCCCTGGTAGGAGGCGGTGGCTGCTGCAGCAGTGTGGAGCCTGGCTCCCTGCCTGCTGCTTCCCACTGTGGGCTGAGGCTCGGGGCTGGGGCCAGCTCCCCACTGCAGCGTGCACTCCCAGAGGGGAAGGGGGGGGACGCGTGCCCCCCCCGATCTGTGTGCAGGGTGGGGGTGGGCAAAGGCAGTGAAAACAGCAGAATAGGGTTGCCCCCCTCAAAGCTATTGTATACACAGGGGGCACATCACCAGGGAGCCCTGCCTCCACCCCCCTGGACGAGCCACCCATGGCCCCGTCCCACTCCCCACTGGGGCCCCAGCCCTGGCCAACTCCCTTCTGCCCAACAGGGGCTCAAATCTCAACCCCCCCGCCCCAATCCCCCAACTGACCTGCTGGACCTGCTCTCCAGGCTGCCAGGGGCCATGGTGGTGGTCCACTGCCTGACCACCCTCCTCCTGCTCCCTCCCAGCCCCCTGCAAGGTGGAACTCTGCCAGCCTGCATAGGGCTCCTTACAAAACTGCAAAATCCCCGGGCTTCGCTGGTAAAATGATTCCAAAACCCAAAAAATGTGATTTTAATATGAGCAACTTTTACATGTAATAATATACAAATGGTTTTGGTTTTCCCATATTGATTCAAATAAGTGGCTGATTCTATTAACCAGCAATTCTATAAAGCAGGCTTGTCCAATATACGGCCCGCAGGCCGCCATGTGGCCCACCAA
>NW_005842080.1:1214905-1242366 GCF_000455745.1 Alligator sinensis | reverse complement strand
GGGGGAGCTGCAGCGGTGGGGGCGGCGCCGCCCCACAGGCCCCAGCCAGCAGCGAGGGGAGAGGAGCTGCTTACCCCTGTGGGGCCCGAGGTAGAGGCCCTGCACAGGAGGCCAAGCAATGGCCACTGGCAGTGCTGACCCGGCATGCCTCCTCACCCCCCCCTTCAAGCCAGCCCGGCTGCCCTGCCCTGCCCCACAGCAAGGCAGCACCTGCTCCCCTGGCCAGTCTCCCCCTGGGCACTGCAGCTCTCTGGGCCGGCCACCCGCGCACGAGGCCCTGAGGGGCCCGCTTTGCACATGCTGCTGGGGATGGGAGGAGCCTGGCCGGGTCTGCACTGGCCAGCAGAAGCGGCAGCAGAGCCGCGTGCCACTCGGGACAGGACAAGCCTGCACCGGTCAGTCCTACGCAGCACACGGCACCTCCGCCGCTTCTGCTGGCCGGTGCAGACCTGGCTGGCCTCCTCCTGTCCCCAGCAGCACGTAGGAAGCCGGCTTTGGCTGCATGCTGCTTTTCCTGGCCAGTGGTTCTGCCCAGGCGGGTCCTGCAGCACCATGTCAACCCAGGCAGGGCACCAGCAGGCCACGCAGGTCCCAGGTTAACCCCGGCCTCACCTTGCAGCTTCTCCAGTACCAGGTCAACCTGGTTGTAGCCAAGCGGCTCCTGCAGCACCATGTCAACCTGGGCATGCATGCCATGTCAACCAGCACCATGTTAACCCCTGCAACTTCATTGGTGTCAAAGGTCACTTGACATCACTTCCTGATATACTGTTTCCTGTGACGTCTTTGAATATGGCTCACTGGCCCACTGGGTGATAAAAAGTTCATGATCCGGCCCCACATTCAAAAAGGTTGGACACCCCTGCTATAAAGCATCTCATCTCCAATTAATGAGATTTTGAGAGAAAATAATTACTTTTAAGGAAGCCTAAATCACCAGGATTTTGAAACTCATTTTCAGAATGCATGTGAAGATATGTATCAACTTTTCTATTATCAAGATTTGTATATGGTAAATAATGACTTCTGAGTAAACAAATCTTGACATTTCCTTAGCAAATCACTATTTGCCTGTAATGGTAGTGTTGATGTGGTGTTGTAGTTGTGACGGTCCAGGAAACATGTAGGAGGCAAACATTTTCATGGGTGATATGTTTATAGGACCAGCAGTATGGTTGGGAAGGATAGCGACAAGCTTTTGGGTGTCAAGTACCTTTCTTCAGGTCTGAGAAAAAAGCAGGTCCAGGTTATGCCAAATATCAGATACAACACAGGCCTATGTAAAACTCCATATGCAAATAAAAACAGGATAAAAGAGAAGTTAGCAGGTAGCTGACAGACAAGAGAAATGCAACAGAGGATAACCTAAGGGGAAGAGCAAAACCACACCTGTGGAGTGCTGAGAGATTGGTGGAAATCAGGTGAATTATAATGAGCCACAGTCAATGGCTGTGTTGAATTCCCGATTCTTAGTGTCCACTAAGTTAATGAATTTTAGTTCCTAGGCTTTTTTTGTACATTTCCTGTTACATGCTGCCAGTAATCTACTAGACTGACAGGGATCTGTGTTTTCTGTTCGCCGCAGAAAAGCATGGGTTTTTTTCTTTATAGGAGAAAAATGCAGGAAACTGCAGGTTTCCCCTTGCAGGCAGGCAGAGTTGCTACCTGCAAGGGGATGTTTGGGGCTGGGGGGAGCAGGATGCAGGGGCACCACGTGCATGTGTGCATACACACACACATGTAGAAGTCAGGCAGTGGGGTGGACGGCAACTCCCACAGCTTCCTGTGGATAAGTCTATGGGGGTGGGAAGTGACCCATGACAGGGCACAGGGGTACAGGCAATGCATCAGGGGAGGCGGGAGTGGGGCACATGCACCCAGAGTGGGGTGTGGGGCTGCAGCCAGGCCTGACCTCCTCCTCCTCAGCCCAATGGGCAGGACCTAGCACAGAAGGGAGTGCTGCACTGCCATGGCCCCCAAGGTGAGATGCCCCCTGCCCACCTGGCAGCAGTAGGTGCACAACTCCATGCCGCTGCTGCTGTGCCTCACCTTGGTGGCTACAGCAGTGTGGTGCTCCCTCCCATACTGTGTCCTGCCTCCTGGGCCAGGGAGGTAGCTCCTGCCCAGAGCTGGTCCACCCTGGCTTCAACCCCACATCCCTCTGTGGGTGCAGAAATCTGGGGGAGGGGGGGCACATGCACCCCCTACACTATTTTGACTGTGCCCACAACCCTCTGGGAGCAGCAGATTGGGAGGGGGCACTGGCAGGGCTGGAGGGGGGGGGGAGCTGGGGGTTGAGAGCGAGGGACACTGGCAGGCCCAGGAGGCTGTGGGCTGGGAGCAAGGGGCACCAGCAATGCCAGGGGGCTGTGGCTTAGGAGTGAGGGGCAATGGCATGGAAGGGTCAGGGCTGCTCTGAGCCACAAAGCAGGACTGGGGGGCAACCACAGCTGGACCCATGTCCTGGTGAGCAGGAGCTCTGATTTTCCATGATTTAAAAAAAAAAGTCAAACACCAAAATATATAGGTAATTAGAATTCATTTTATTGTCATGATTGAGGCACTGGTAGGCTTCCAAACTGCTTTAAAATTGTAAATGTATCAATAAAGCATTGCATTCAACTGATACCTATACGTATATTGTGATGTTTCATTTTAATCACAGAAAAACATGGATTTTGTGGGGGAGGGGGTAATCAGAGAATTTGGAATTTTTAAACAGAGAAAACTAGGATCCCTGCTGATTAACAATGCTTTCACCTCCTCTCTTTTTCACGTCTTATCTCCCCAAAAAATAAAGTTGAAGTCCTCTTAATTAACTGTACAGTATAATTACATATTCAATATAAAACTTCTTTACTTTACAAATTAAAGAATGTACCAGTGTGTGTAGTTAACTGGAAAACCATGTCCAAATCACAACTACTTTTACTTGGTACGCTGCATAATGACCACAACTATTTCAATACCACAACTAGTTTTTTCAACCTAGGGTTAGGCTTAATAACCTAACTCTAACTATTTAATAATAGAGCAGGAAAATAATGATTACCTTATATTAATAGGAGTTCTTGCCAGATGTAGTCACCAATGTGGACCCCACTGTGGAGCACAAGCTCCATCTTTATGAGACCAGAATCTTCTGACAAGCAGCATCTGTTGGGTTGCACCTGTGCTGAGCACATCCTCACTCTTTAATCCACGGTATCAACTATTTCTCATGTCCTCATAATTCAGAAAGTTAGATAATTCTGAAAGTGCAGGAATAGCGTGTAAGACCCACATGAATAGTATATTGCAGAAATCATAGATAAGTAACCATTACGTTTTCCAAGTGTGTATCCATGTGGATAACATTCTAGATGGCAGCTGTGAAATCTCATCTGGAAGGTGCTTTATAACAGTTTTGACATCACTTTACCAAATCTGATTATGCAGCCAAGTCAAAGGCAGATTGTGACTGAAAATAAGATTGCTCCAAGGAGATGTGTTACAAATTTCAAATACCTGGATGTTTCTGAATGGAACAGATGATGTGCAGGCTGAATACCTATAAAATCATCGTTGAAAAGAGTATCAGCCATCTGATAGTCACTACACTCAGCGTAGTCCAATTGAAGGAACAAGCCATCTTTCAGAATTCCAAAGCACCAGGGCCCTTGAAGTGTCCAGACTTGGTGGGAGGAGGGGAAGGAGTGAGGAGAGGGAAGGGTTCTCCTAGAGTAATGGAGTCATGGGGAAAAGACAGATAAATGGGTGTTATTTCAAATGAATGTCTAACTACTCTAAGAATAAATTTGCTATCAAAATCTTATCACTGCCT
The DNA here is from genome assembly GCF_000455745.1 of Alligator sinensis. NCBI lineage: Eukaryota > Metazoa > Chordata > Crocodylia > Alligatoridae > Alligator > Alligator sinensis. Next base: position 1,238,543 of record NW_005842080.1, on the reverse strand, counting down.
TCCTTCTGTGAACTGCTGAGTAAGGAAGGCCATATCAGTTCTGGGTTTTCTGACCTTCTCATATACCAGTGATTGCATCTAACTGTACAGTGACAGGAAGTGATAAGGGACTGATTCAGAAAGATGCTCAGAGGCCCCACAAGGTTTGAAAGGATAGCACTGAGATCCTGATACTAGAGTGGATTCTCTCACAGTAACCACTTTAGAAATCAGAATACCCTGCAGGGTGAAACCCCCACAACATACTATATAGAAAGATGGCATATCAAGATAGCTGCATGGTGAACTGTGATGGAACTGAATGAGAGTCCAGTCTTAACACAAATATAGTGAAGGATTTTTGGCACAGGGCCTTTAATGGGTCACAGTTGTGTTGGGCTACTCTAACTGAAAAAAAATTATTTTAGAGGAATACATTTTCTTCATTAACTGCCAAGTAGAAAGCTCTCTTGTACAGTTTGTCTGTAGCAATCAAACAATAATATCCAGAGTGACACAGTTAAGTGAGGTCTAGATAAATATCTGACCGTTATCCTACAATGTGCCTAGACAATATAGAAGTAGCACTGGAAGCTGTACAGACATTTTGAAATGTTAGCCAGATTTGTCATAGCAAAAGTAGGATTTAAAGATGGTTCCCAATCATCATTAAGTATAGCTCTTGAGCCTTACATCAAGCCAGCAGATGGAGTGGCCAAAACCCACAGGGCATGATTGTATCTATGAAATATTTTGTTTTTTCAAGAGCAGGTACCAGAAAAATCATTTGGGGCTAGGTAAGTGTCTTTTGACACAACTGTTCTCGATTTTGGGGCTGAAGTGTAAAGGCCTAAGGGATGGAATATGGACCTGTATGTGAACTGAGCAATGTTGCATCTTTAAATAGTAAACCTCTATTGTGTTTTGTACTTCCTCACAAACCGTGCCAATGCCAGAGGCTTGCAGCCATCGAAGTTTTGCATACGTGATCATAAGTCTAGCTAAGCATATTGGTTGCATTCATGGCTGTTTACAGTGGAGACCGATCTTCATGATGGTGCCTTTTAACTTTACTCTGAAGCCTTACGGAAGCTTGGTTGCAAAAGAAGCTACCCATTGCCATGTAAGACGGTTACATTTTTCAAAAAAAGGCCTGAAAACTGCAATGCAGAAGCAGCAATCCTAATGAGTAGTTGGATCTTTTCTTTAAGGGATGCTTTTGGCCAGCTTGTCTTGACATGGACGAGTACATGCAAAATGGTTCAACCACCTTTTTGGGGTACCAGCTGTTTTTGCTAAAAAGAAAAGATACCATTGTAGAAGTTAGCCATAAGTTCTTGCCTAGATCCAAGATGCTCTCGTGGATTGGTGGGTGAGAGCTATCCTAGCAGGAACAGACAGATGTAAAGTATCAAAAATGCTTTCTCCATGTTTCAAGCAAGGCAGACAAGGAACTCCCCAAATACTTTAGTCATACTGCAGCTGAGATGGTTTCATTCTGGGAGAATGACTTCCTGATAGGTAACAGATGTTCTTAAGGCTTGAGTGCCTATTACTAGTACCTGTTTCTCTTCATGTTTCTTTTCTCCAGACATTTGGTCATATAGGGGGAAGGTGCTAAAAAAGAAATCACAAAATACCTTTAAGCACATGAACACTGTGAAGAAAAACTCTTTTCTTCACAGATTGTTGAAGATTGTTCAAAGGAACCAAAATGGTACATTGGTAAAACTTTTAGGCGGTTTTAACCCAGTCATCACCTTTCGTAGTGGATGTGCCTATTCTAAAAGGACTATCCCTAGTCAGAACTTGCAGGGAGGGAAAAAAAAAATCATCAATGGAGAAATCTTCCTAGTTGGGAGAAAAGTGACTAGAAAAGGTCAAAAATAGGGCATGTCGCCCTAGGAGAGATCTCGGTGTAGACCGTAAGGGATTCCATTGACCAGACCAATACTGAAGATGCTGACATCATTGTTAGTTAGCTATGAGACTTTTCTAGCTGTGCGCACAAAATGGGACTTGCACTTGTCCAAAGTCGCACCCAAAACTAAGCTTGCATCATTTTTCCATGATGTCATCAGGCTTAGTGTTTTGTTTTTTGAAAACTTCTGTCCTTTAAGGCAGGGAAGAGGGAGAAGCAGAGTACAGAGATCCAGGCCACTTTCAATATTTAGACTTTTCTTCCCTTGGTGAGGAGGCAGTTCTGGCATTTGGAGCCACATCCTTGCTTGCCAGTGAAGAAAATCTAATTGGTGCTGATCTTGAGAAATTGCACATCGGCTGACAGAAGCACTAGCTCAAACAAATCAATTAGGAGCTGGATGAGTCACAGAAGTCTATGCTCTTCAGGCTTTGACACTCCATTCACAAATTGTTCCAAAGGTAAAGATTAAGCACACCCTTGACTGCCTTGTACTCATTAAGAATGACTGATATATATGAAGAAATCTAGCACATGGCTTCCCTGAGGCAGGACAGACAACAACAGCAATCAAACTGCCAGAGGACAGACAGCTCAAGGATTTTTGAGTCTGCTGTTGTACAAACAGAGCCACCCAGCAAAAAGTTAGTTCTTCGAATAAGACCAATATCTAAAACAGTTTAAAAAATTAGCTAAATTAAAAGAATTAACCCCAACTACTATACTCGTCGGCAGTGCCTCTATGACAGTAAATACTGTAAAATAATCCAATTAAAGGGTATATGGACTGAGTAATGCTCATTCTGGGTTTTTTTGCCATGAGAAAGTACTTGGGGACATTTTGACTTTTTTTTATCCTTTATCCCCTTGAACAGAAAGGCATGAGGATATACATGGTGTACCCTAGATTGCTTTTCTGATCTTATGTGTAAGGGTACTGGGGAGAGCACATCAAGTGGGATTCGCACAGATGAGCATTTGAAGAGAACAGTGATGTCAGATAAACTCTTCAGCCTCCCATAAAGCCATCTAATTTTTAGAGGCTGTAAGAAAAACAGCTATTCTTAAAAGTACACATTTCTTAAGCAGAGCTTTATACTATATAGTTTAACACATAGCTAGGTTTAGTATTAGGAAGCTACATGGCAAACTAAACATACAACATTTAATATTTAACATTTCATATTAGTTGTGGGATTCAACTAAATGCTGCTAGTTACATTTACCTAAACAGCTAGTAGCTAAGTTTTCCCAAGAACCAAGAGAAATGTTTGGTATTAATACACTGAAGGCAGCATTTTTCAAAGCTTAAGTTCAAGACGTTCTACAATTCTAGTCAAATGTATATTTAAAAGTATTAGTCCTCATGGAAACGAGAGATTGAAAGAATGCACCATTTCACATAGGTAGTTATGCACAGCTGGAGTGTTAGGAAGAGGTTAACTGTTGACAGACTGTAGCTAACTATGCTTCTGTTGTTTAAGAAGAATACTGGATTACAGCCATCATCTAAGACAACAGTCCTGGAAGAGTCATGTAGAGTTAAGACTATGGCAAAATGATTGTAAATAAAGATGTACATATACCACACCCCATCTAGATAGTCTGGAAAATACTGAATTTAACTTCTAATATGCAAAAATTATCAAGAGAAAAAATATCAGTCTCCTTGCATCCAAATCAAGTGTAAGCATTGCTCTTGCAGTAAATTGCAGCTAGCTGTTCTTAGTATTTTAGTTTGAAGCGTTTAAAATCTAAACATTTCTTCAAAACCAGTGGGACATAAAATATTACAGTTTCCACTGGCTAGAAAATTACTATTGGCAAAATCTGATGAAAATATTTGTAATATTTGAGAACAGGTTAAATAAAATTAAGCAATCTCTCTGGTGTTGAAAGACAGGATTTTACAACTTGTGGGTGCTGTTTTGAACAAAAGTGATGTATGCATTAAAACGCATTGGTATTTTGAAGAAGAAAAGGATTTAGTATTCTTTTTATAACTTCTGCAAAATACAAAAGCTACATGAATTTACACATTTCTGGCAGCCCCACATTAGCACCAAGCCATGACTATACATTTATGCAAAGAAAAAGTCAAGTTTATTTTGTAGTAGCAATAGTTTCTTTTTTATTTTTAATATACTTTAGGAAACAATATACAAAGCTGAGCTTTTCCACCATTTTCAAACAGTGGGTTGCTCCAATTACACAAATTCAGCGTTTTGTGATGGTTAAAGAACAGCAGTCAGCACCAGACTTGAACAGTTAGCTACAACACAAACATCCTTCGAAATGAAATGTCATAATAGCAAGACAGGTAAACCAGGAGTTAACATATGACAACTGTTGGGGAGGTGTCTTAATCATCCTTGTTGAATTTTATATTTCATTAAATATTTTATACACAATTTCCTCTTTACAAGTTTTAAACAAAACCTCCCTTAAGGAATTATTTCAATTAAGTACAAAAGTATTCAACAAGAATAGTTCTGATAAAGAATCCCCAAACAGACCAAATTTTAATGTGTTGACCAAAGGAAATGAAAACCAGTGTTTTGTTTTAACATTTTTATTACAACAGATACAATTCACATCTGACTAGCTTTTTTTCCTCTTTCCCCTCCCACAACCATGTTAACATGTTCATTGGGCTATTTCCTTATATTTGAGCAAGTAATGTACTTTCAGCACACATGCCCAGCAGTACTACAAGTCCATTCTTACAGGGTGCAAATGGAAATACGTTTCAATAATTTATACAAACAAGTGGGTTATGCTCAATCACTGCAATTTTAAGCTACTGTACACAGGAATGAAAAGATTATAGAAAAAAGTGCCATAGCAACAGTGCCTTAAGAAAGGAGAAAATTAGAAGCATTAAAAAACTGATAAAATCAGATTTAGGATTTTAGGGGGAAAATGGAACACAGAAAATGAAAAACATTTCTCTGTAAAACAGAAATGGAGAAGCACTGCTCTTGATTCGGTGCAAGTGTGGAAACAGTTGTTTCATGATATTTGTACATTACCCAAATTGTTGCAGCCTTAGACACAAATCGCCTGGCGCTCGCATTGAATTTTAGGAAATGCAAGATTTCTGAATGAATGATAAATTAACTAAAAAAGAAAGCTAATTTTGCAGACAGGTTTACATGTAAAAGGCTAGGTATTTAGCCACCTCAGCATTGATTAGTTTTGGATGTCTAAGCTCTGATACACATGGCTTCCCATGGCTTCACTCTACAAAACATATTTACAACGTGAAGAATACATCTACAAGAAATCTACATTTCAAGGGTTTTACAAATCATCCTTGTATCTTTCCCCTGAATTGACTCCCTCCTGTCCCCTTCCCCATGTCATTTTTTTCTGCCCAGCTCAACGGTCCAAAGTCTACTCAAATGCAGCTCAAAAATGTTAAGACTGGGCAACCAGTTTTATAGTTCCTGTACTCAAAACCATGTGCAATTATTCACAACTTTTCACACCATGAAGGAATTCTGATTCTTTAGCTTTTCAAGTTCTTTAATTTGTTGTCTCAAAAATAGTATCCTGCAATACAAAAAAATTAAAGTTAGTGTAAAGAGTCATTACATTCAATAACAATATTCATCTAAATCTTTAATATTTTAATAAAGGCATGCTCAAACTCCACCACAGTCTAGCTTGATGTTCATTTGACATTACCCGAAGTCTGGCAGACAGTTAAATCTCACCACAAGAAAACAAAACAAAGAATAGAGTTGCATATATTTAGATTAAATTTTTGTTTTTAAGAAAAAGGATCAAATTGCTGGTTCTAATGATTGATATCTTCACATTAAGCTTAAGGATAAGCATGAACAGAATTAAGGTTCAAGACCTAAGGGAACTCAAAAGAACACCTTTAGTACATGAATCCTGCAAAAAATTATATCTGCATATGGCGTACATCTCTCCTGGGGGTTGAGGTGTAATTCTTATCTGCTTTTAATAAATTGTGTTCAGATACTTTCTTCTCCCTCAGACAGAGGAAGGCCACGGCAACACATACACCTGAATCTGTCTTCTCTTGGGCACGAGAATGCCGTTAGAAGCACCAGCTACATTGCTCGACCTTCCTTTGTTGTTTCTCCCATGTTACGGGTCAACAAACTTGTACTTTCCCTTGGACAGAAGTTCAAACTGATATACTGGAAGAAGAGCTAGAGGTGTGCTTTCAGTTCTTTAGCATAACTGTAAAGGTGAGCTATACACTATCCCTATATGTTAAATATATATAATGCTAGACTGGGATATATAAATATATTGGGATATATATATATGGATAACTGCATGTATGTATGTTTGAGCCCCGGATCTACACAGTGTGGGGTGGGCTACAGCTGTGGTGTGGAGCAGGAGCAAGAGCTGGTGCTGCGTGGGGCTCTTCTTGCCAGGGGCTGAGTTCGGAGCAGGCTCCAGCAGTGCTGGGAGAAGGCTGCAGCTGCCCCAAATTTTGCTGCAACTCCGCTCCCAGGCCTGTGCTGCCACCCGGCACAGCCCCAGCTTTTCCCGGCGCTTTGGTGGAGGTGGGGTGTTCAGCCAGGGCTGTGCCAGGTGACGGCACAGGGCTGGGAGCGGAGCCGTAGTGAAATTTGGGGTGGCTGGAGCCTCTTTCCAGTATGGCCAGAGCCCACTCCGAGCCCAGCCCCCGGCAAGAAAAGCCCCGTAGCAATGCCAGCTCTGGCTCCAGCTCCACCCCACAGCTGCAGCCTGCTCCATGCCACCAGACCTGGGGGCACATGTCCTCCTGTCCCCGCTCTCGTGGTGTGCAAACAGTGATGGGAGCTGCGCCTCCATCCTGCCCCCTCAGCCCCCACACTGGGCAGTGCCTGCCCCTGCCCCCTCCTTCACTGTGGGGAGCCTTGATCCGCCCCCCACCTCTTACCCTGCTCCCCTTCTGACTTACCAGCTGGAGGCAGCTCTCCATGCTGCTGGCTTTGCTCCATGCTGTGCTGTGGCTGCACGCAGCACGGGCATTTATGAGCCAAATTACTGGCCCCATTGGGCCGATATCCAATATAGACAATTTTCTTTATATCAGTACGGATCCAATATCGGACCGATGCATCAGTGCACCTCTAATACTTATATATAAAATATCCCAATCTAGCATTATATAATTAATCCACAAATATGTGCAACTTATTCAAACACTTTTTAACGAATATACATGCCACTGACAAAAGGAGACTATGCTGAAAAATATCTGTGTTCAGCAATGATGTGCAAAATTTTCTGTGCAAGTTTAATATTTTTCCAATGATATATGGCCAAGGAAAAAATAGAGATTAATTTTTGGACTAATCCTTGTGGATACAGATTTAAATTCCCTCAGTACCTTAAGGACACAACTTATGAGTGGATGTAGATTACTATAATTCTACTTTAAATACTAATGCTTATGTGATGAAGGTTTAAATATATTTCCAAAGTCAGGGTGGAAATTATCCCTGTAAACTTTATCATTTACAAAAAAGCAAATAGTTTGTTGAAACAATGAGTTATAATTGACTAAAAATGCTAAGTTACTATAGCTATACTGAAGAAAAGTAGCATTTAGAGAAACATGGACATGCTGATATCTTTCCTCAAGAAAAATCCTGAAGCATTTTGCAAGGTCCCCATTTCTGATTACAGTAGTCACTTCTGCCCAACCAACCAACAGCCATTTCTATGGTACAACACAACAAATATAAACAGCTCAGCTGTGCAGACAGTTAATGAAAAATGCAGCACCCTACTGCTTCTGCAAAGTATTTTTTAGTCAAAATGAAATCAATCAAAATGGAAGTTTAGAAGATACCTTATCCTAAGAAGATTTTTAATATCATAGTGCTTTCCGTACTATACAAAAACAATCATCCGATACTAACTCGGAAGAAAAATAATCTACTCATTTTCCAGTATCTACTAGAGAATCTCAAGATTGCAGGCCTTCCACCTAAATATTGACGAGAATCAGCCTCCTTAGCTTAGGGCTGTCCAGCATTAGTGGGGCTGGGGGCCACAGGTGGTATCCGTACTCCTTTGCGCCACTGCCAGTTAGACAGCACTGGCTTAGGAAATAACAAAAAAGTTCTTCTTATGTAATTTCCTACAGTTTTAGACCTAATATTCTCAGCGTAAGAATCAAATGGGAACTGGAAGAACTGTTAATTCTGTTACCTTCTATAGCAGTAATTGTCAACCAGGGTGTCACAGCACCTTGGGGGACCTTGAGACCTTTAAGGGGACTGTGGGATTCCACAAAATGTTAGGTTTGCAAACATTAAATCACATGATAAATCCAGGGATTTCAAACAGGAGTCTGTAGTGTTAGAAACATTCTGACCTGTTGTGGTCTTTCTGAGTTCTTTGCAACATAAGAGTTGCTCTATTATCTTTCTGCATTCAAAAAACAAGTGAAAACTAAGAACTGGCATTTTCTGAAGGGTGCCACAAGTATGAAAAGGTTGAAAACTACTGTCCTGTAGCAATGCAAGTGAGCTTCAGCCCTGAAAGAGTTAAATTTACTGTGATTTTGTTCTGACAGATGTTAACATTTACATTACAACAGCTTATGTTAGTATCATTAGAGACAGATGTAATTAAGTCTTTCAAAGTCCTAGCCAGCTCATATGGTTTCAACCCAACATCTTGTCTAGTCTCTTAAAAAAACTGCATATCTGGTCCTATTCATAAGAAATTTTCTATAGGTATCTGCATGGGTAGTATGCAAGATATATACATAAAAGATAGCTTCTGTATCTGACACAGGTAAACATGCTAAAACTTTAACTGCCGTCAAACCAAGCTTATTTAAAACAAGATGCAAGGAGGGATAAAATTAAGGATATGTTGAAGATAAATATCCAAACTCTTACCTTTGCTCACGCAAAGTTGCTTGAATTTCACATACTCGAACTAAAGATCTTAAATTTTTTAATTCAGTACAAATTTCTGACATATGAACACTTCCCATATTATGGGCTTCCTCACGTAATCTTGATGCCTGCAAGAGTTAAAATACAAAATTAATTTGAAAGTTAGTTCCGTGTTTTTTGGTAACTTCCTACAAGAAAGTGAACATAGTCTGAGGAAATGTAAGACCTATTTCAGTCCAACTGAAGGAATATTTTATATTCTGCACTATACTCCTCCCAAAAAATGTAATCGTTTTGCACCTGGCAAAGGGGCACTTGCTTTCAATTCAATTACAAAAAAAATAGACAAATGTATGAATGTAGGATTTAGTTTTAAAACATCTTAAATTCTCTATAAAATTTATTTACAATTGAAGAAATATAGAACTGGAAGAACGTTCAAGAGATAAACTAGTTCAGTTCCTGTGTACTTAAAAGCATCCCTGATAGATACAGGCATCCCGCATCTTATGTGCATGCGAATGCAACTATACATGGGTGGGGAGGGGGGACGGGGCTTGAGTCTGCACATGGTGCTGCCACTTACCTGGAGGCCCGGCCACCACCGCGCCCCTCCCCCTCCCCCAAAACCCCCCCGCCGCCGCCTGGGAGCCATGCCGAGCTGTGTGGCTGGCCGCCGGACATGGTAGTAAGCCATCCCCACCACCACGCCGCGCTTCCGGCCGCACAGCTCTAAGCGTGGCTCCACAGCGGCGGTGGGAGGTTTCAGAGGCAGAGGCAGTCACCGCTGGCACGGTAATATGCGATTTCACTATACGTGATTTTCGCCTTCATGCGCTGCCTTTAGAATGTAACACCCGTGTAAGATGCAGGATGTCTGTATTTGTTTAACTTTTTCCTAAACACCTGAATGACAGGGATTCAACAAGCTCCTTAAGAACAGTTAAGCAGTGAAACGGGTTCCTCATTATTTAGCCTTTTCCTAAAACAAGCTAAATCTTGCTTGCTGCAAATTAAGCCAATTAATACTTCTCCCACCCCTGGTGAAAACAAATTAGCTTATCACTGTCCTCTTTTAAACATTGGAAGACTTGCATATACCTCCTTAGTGCTCTCTGTTCTAGACTAACCAACCCCAAAAATCCTTCCAATCTTTCTTCACAGATCATGTTTTTCAAATTTTATTTTTGTTGCTTTTTTCACTTCCTCCAAATACACCTGGTTTCCACAAGAAGGATAGCCACAAATGAGGCCTGGCCTTACCAAGCAGAGCAAAATAATTACTCTGTCCGTCTTACATATAACATTCTATTAATACATCCTGGAAAAGCATTTATCTTTTCTGCAACAGCACCACATTAAACTCATTCGATTTATAATATGCTGTTACACTTGCATTCTTTTCTGCAGTACTGCTGCCAATGTAGTTTTATTTTGAGGCAGATGGTATGTGAGGAAATACATGTGCCTTGTTCTGAGAAGGCAGAATGGAGAAAAAAAAAATCCCCCTGCTCACCACCTCCACCTGCCCCAAGTCAAGGCTGAAACCTGCTTACATGGAGTGCCTCATTAGTCATCAGTCAGATAATTAATTTTAACCCACTCATTGCTGCTGCTGAACTGGCAGCAGCTTCTAGCTGCTTAGCAAAACACTGCTGCTATTTTAACAGTTGGGAGAGGATTAAAAAACAGGGTCAGGCCCTGCTGAATGCTGGCAGGAGAAACGCAGAGCCCTCACCAGCCATGATAGTGGCCTCATACAAAAATTCAGTTTCTCCTCAGAGTTGCCACTCTCCCAGGAGAAATCACGAGTGTAGATATATTCAGGCTCTCTCTCCCAGGGTAAAAATGGCCACACCAGGGAAAAAATAACCTGGAAACAACCAAAATCACTCCCAAAAGTGTTTCTCCTAGGACACTGAACGTCTGCACATGCCATGTTCTTTTCTCTCAGAAGAGAACATAGTCCTCCAGCTTTGCCCTCTTCCCCAAGGGAGACACTATCGCTTGTTGGACTCTTGCTGAAAAACACTTCCCCTTCACAATCCCCACATTGTACTGCAGGGAAACACAGGCTGACCATGGGCAGTCTGGGTCAGCCAATCAGGGCTGCCCTATAGACTATTGCAATCTGTTGCCAAGCACACTAAGGAAGCCTGCAGAGCATGCCTAAATGGGTCCACAGCGCTGCCACTCCTCCATGCAGATCTTGGGGCATGGGAAGGTGAAGAAGCAGGAACCATTTTCATTTTACTATGCCTCCAAGCTTCTATTCCAGACAGAAAAGTAGCTGCTCTGCTTAAGTCAAGCCCCCCAGTTTTAGAGGGCTGATTTTGGGGGAAGATGTGCTGAAGTCAAGCTGACCAAGCAAATTCCTCGGGTCCTTTTACTTTACCCTTTACCCTCTGCTAGCCCTTCTTCACCCCTCTAAGACTTCTCTTATCATCATTATTTTTTTTTAATTATTATTGCGAGGCGTTATAAAAAGGAAAGCAAAAAATATCCAAAATATGGTCAGAAAAATAGGGTGACAAGCCCGAAGAAACAATCCAAAACAAATGTCTGAAATGAAAATCAAATACTTAAAAGGAGAAATACTGAATGAGCCTCTAGGGGTAATCATAGATGGCAAACATCATATATGAATTTGTAATTTATAAGGTGTCAGAAAAAAGGCATCTTGGACAACACACAAAGGAAGGCCACAAACAAATATCAAGGAAATTTTACAATTTGAGAAATATTACTATTTCTGCCACCAGGAATAAATGGATAAACTAAGCATGGGGGAGCAGGGTTGGAACAAAATAGAAAGAGCTAGACAGAAAGACAGTGGCAAAAGGTTAAACCAGCTGGGTATATACAGCATGGTCAAACAAGACAGGATAATCCCCTTCAAGAAATGCCAGGATATAAAGAGGCAAATCTGTTTAGAAATGGTACTGGAACCCATTTGCTGCTACACCAAATATCCTTTAATGACACTATGTAAATACAATTATACTTAAAGAATTGTGTTGTGTGCAATTCCAAACTTCTTAAAACTCCTCCCTCATACTTCCCTTTAGCATTGTCAGGATACTGATGAATTAAAAAGCTACTTGATGCCTTGGGTATTTACATTTCTTAATATGTTCAGATTTAGGCATAAATCTCTTAAATTTCTAGGTTTACAGGTATATAAAGATTATGCCATCATCTGTAATATCTAAACTTTAAGTTACTAATATACAGTTTGACCATAAAACTGAGTGATTAGTCTTTAGTCTTAAAACAGCCCTAGATTTTTAAAGTTAAAAGATTCTGTAAATGAATATTTAAGAAATAAAAAAAAAAATAGAGTACTCTTGTAACAATTCTACTGACTTTATTTTGTGCAATACTAACCATAACTATTTAGTACATTTCCACTGTAGATTCACCACTATACCCAAGTAGGAAGGAAGCTGTGACAACTAAGGCCAATTAAGAAAGACCTGCACTCACATCACAACATGTCAAAGTAGCCAAAATAAAGTGGAGATTCCAGTCTTTAATTTACAATTGAGTATTTTTGAGGTTATATAATAGAGAATGGTACCACATGAAAGAAAAAGTTGGAGGGAGATGAGTGTGTAGCTCAATATTTATTTATGGCAGTCAAGCTCAACGAATGCAGTCTTGCCCTCAAAATTTCCTGGCAGAGATACTTCATTCAGTGCATGAAGATGACAAAATGACACTATAATACGAAGCTTTTTACAATACTGATGCTTACAGGTTCCTCTGCACCAGGAAATAGCCTACAGTTCCTATCCTGTACCCTGTGTATACACCAAGATCCTGCACTAAAACTTATGATGCTTTTACTTCCATTTAGAACCAAGAATTGTAAAAAGGGGGGGAAGGGGAATGACATTTCAGCCACATTTTTTAAATAAATCTCAAAAGGTACATTATTCAGGTCACTGTTTACATGAACTGGTTTGTCTGAACATGACAATTAATCCATTTGCTGCTTGTAATTCGTATGTCCTGATTTCAAAGCAGTATTGTAAAAAAAAGTGGAATCAAGATCATGGAAGAACATGCAGGACAGAGACCTGACCACATGTATGAATGTACTATGGAATTATGTATGAAAAAGGCTGCAGGGCCATATCTGTAGGATTAGAGGAGAAAAAGACACCACTTCTTTAAACAAGGCTCACTGCACACCAGTGCCTTTGTAGTTTGTGCAACAGTCTGGATAGGAATTTTTATACGCGTGGTAACAAAATTTTTAAAAAACTGATACGGGGCTTAATTGCAGAGGCTCTGCTGTCTTACCGCTATAGCTGAACATTCACGGGAATATTAAAATAGTTAAAAAGGGCTGAGCATAGAGAAAGACGACATTCAGATGGTGATTAGGTAAAATGTAACTGAAAGAGCATTCCAGAAATCATCCGTTACTCTAATGCTCAAGACTATCGAGGCTTCTCATACAGCCTGGTTTTCCTTATTATAACTGCAATAATAACGTGGCCATGTGCAAACAGTTCTGACATTTTTCAAAACTGAAATACAAGATCCATACATATGAGGCTCATCATTATCTAGCACTTGAAAATCACTGGTATTCATAAGCAAGATCTGCACCTGTTTCTTAGACATTTTATTTGAACAGTTAATTCACCAAACGATACTAATTTTACATTCAATATTTAAAACATATTTTGGGGCTCAGACACAAAGTAATGAATACTTTTGGTCATGAACTAGACTCTTAGCACACGGACAGGGTAGTCTTAAATTTTCAACATAAATCAGCATGTATACCTACCTGCTTTTCTGCATGGTCTGCAGGCCAGCCTTGAACATGTTTTATAAGATTTTCATTGAAGTGTGCCGCTAGCGTAGGTGTTAATGAACATGTAGGGCGTACAGATGCATTCTGTGGTGCAGTTGTTGAATTTGATGCACTAGTGCCGGAGGTATGATTTGGACCTGGTGATGGACTTCTCTGACTACTAGAAGGAGAAACAAAGATTAGAAAGACATGGGTTCTTAAAGGGTATGTAAACCTAAAAAGGAATCAGTAAACTCTCTATGCAACTTCATAATATTCTGCCACAAGCTACATTACCAGAACATCAACATTCAGGCTGTCACATTTCTGACCAATTCATCCTGTAACACTTTTCATCTTTGCCAAGTTCTGATAATTACATTTCACCCCATAATAATTCCGACTATAGAGTCTATTAGATTTGTTAAGTATATTCATCAGGACTTAAACTAAGGGAGTGTTATAGTGCAAACTGATTTAGTTGTGTGCCACCTCAAAGATGCCTATATTCCATTGCTCCTTGGGCTGTTATAGGCATGCTTTCTACCCATATATAAATTGGCTAAAGAACTTGAGATTTTCAAAGATGACTGATATTAAGTAATTCTAAGTAATACTAAGTAATTTGCTTAGTCAACAAAAGGAATCCTCATGCATATGGTCTCTGCTTGATTAAACATTTCTGCCTCTAGCTTAGAGGCATGGCCATGCCTAAACTGAAGTTTTGTCTGGAAAACTCCTCAAGAGACCATCAAAGTTCAGCCGTCTGTTCAGTCAGGATCATCCCTGACTAAGCCATCCCGGTCAAACGTCTAGCCTGCTCTTGGAAATTTCCAGGGACAGATTCCAACACTACTCTAGGCAGCCTGTTCCAATGATTGACCACCCTCATAGTAGAGTCCAACCTACATTTCTTCTCCTGCACCTTGAGGCCACTGCTCCTAATCCAGGCCCTTGCAGCCACAGAGAAAGGTTAATCCTTTACCTTTGTAACTACCCTTCAGGTATTTGAAGACTTATCAAATCCAGCCCCACTCCCATCTTCTCCACACTAAATAATGGTTGATAGCAATACCCAGGTCCTTCTCTGCACTACTGCAGCCTGGCCACTGATTGCCCAATCTGTATTTGTGAGAGCAATTACTGCATCTGAAATACAGAACATCACAATTGTCCCGCTGACTCATCTAGATTGATTGCAGACCATTTTTCCAGTTTATCTAGGTTATTCTGGATCCTAGCCCTGCCCTCTGGAGTATCTACAACTTTACCCAACTTGGTGCCATCTGCAAGTTTGCTAAGCATGCACTCGATCCTCTCATTCAAATTATTAACGTCATAAATGTTTTCTTGCCTTCTGTTGTACTGATATAGCATATATGGTCTAGCTGGAAAGCATATTATAATGTATCTATTTATGTCACTTTTATCACTGTATACATTGTGTTGTGCTGTCTATGTACATCTTTATAATTTTGGACATGATTTAGCCAAAGGACTGAGGCATACATACTTAAAGACAACTGCCACTCCCAGCCACAAACAAAAGGAGAGACAGTAGAACACCCAAGGCATTGTTAGCCTGTACTGGGGAAATCAGCCCCTCTGTAGCAAAGGCATCTGAGAGAAGTGGCCCATTAGCCAGAGGTACTTCAGATGCCTCTAGAGAAATTTCTGGAGGATTCTTTGACTCATCAGCAGTTAATACAATACTGATGGGGAGGCTGGTTGTGATATACTTAAGAGGCAGCATGATATGCTTTGCCTTTTACATATTCCCAAGCTGCTGAAAGCAGCAGGAAGGCTGATCTCTAAAAACAATGGCAGGTTTCTCAGGAGGGCTAGGATGTAGCCAGATGATAGGGGAAGAAACTTTACTTGTCTTTTTATTTCTGTCTTCAAACCTGTGGTCATTTTTTCGTGTGCAACTGTTTGTCTCCTTACTAGTTGCCTGTGGAAAAGAGTGATCCCTGAGTGAGTAATATTTTGGGCTAGCCCTATCTAGGGAAAGGGAGATTTAAAATTTCTTTCACAACCCAAAGGGGAGGTCACTTAGAGTTGGCAGAGAATGCCTTTTGCACTAGTAAGGTCTGATATAAGAGGCCTGGAGCTGAAGCTTATGGGAATAAGGAGTTATCTCAGAGTAAACCTTGGTCTGTTCCTTGGGATAAGCAGGGGTACACCAGGGAGAAACTGGGACTTGGGGGATACTCCATGGATAGGTTTGTGACACTTTCCACATAGCTAAATTTCTAGGTAAGCTCTTCCCATCTCCCTTCTCATGCACAGTATTTTTTCCTCTGTTTTGACAAATATAATTTTGTCCTGCCCATATCCAATAAGGAATGCTGCTGCAAAGAATTTTTTCTAGTGTTGCTTTTACCATGTTACTCCTTTCCCTGAATTCTTCCCTGGACTTCTTTATCTCTATGGAATCAAAACTAAGTCCCCATCTTTACTTTCTGTCCCCATACCCTTCTGGCATATCTCCTCCCTATCATCTTTCATTAAGTATCAAAAGGCTACTTCTGTCTCATCAGCCCTGCTGCCTGCTTTCAATGCTAACTTGTTAAAATTTCAAACTTTATTTTGCTATCTCCCTGGCTGGTCCTCCTGCCTGGAAGGCAATTCCCATAGATTTCTATACAACCACCTCATCATCCTCTTTCAAATTCCTTCTTAAAACTCACTTTTGCCATGGCGATTATAAAAACATGCATACCTCATCCACAGTTAGGCTGCTGGTATATCAGTATTGCCAACCACACTGTGCCAAAAATGATGCGACAAACTCTTTATGTGGCATGTAAATCCTGAGATGCTATTTTTGTAGTATATGTGTGGGGGAGTGTTATTTGTGAAGGTGTGGGGGTCTGTGTGTGTGGGAGGGGGTTGGAGCTGCGTTTGGACTGTGCGTCGGGGGGGGGGGGGGGGGCGGGGGGGAAGGAGTGAAGGGGAAGTGGAGGGGGGCAAGATTGAGGCCCCCATGGTGAGGGAGGGAGTGGGGCGAGACCAGGGGCTGGGGTGAATGGGACCCTGAGGCCAGGGAAGGTTGTCCAGAGGTGCACAGGGGAGGAGAGGGAACATGACTCCCTGCAGCTCCATACACCCCTGGAGAGACCGGGGTGGGGGGCGTGTGCCCCCCGCAGGGCAGAGGTGGGCTGTTCACTGCAGGCTTAGGGCTCTGCATCCTGCTGCCTTTGCTCTGGGAGCTCAGCTGTGCGATGACATTGCAACTTGTCAGGCGGTTAGGGAATGTGGGGCACGCTGGCCGCACAGTGTGTTCCCCTGCCCACCCAGTGACAGAAAGCACATTAGTGTCACACGGCTGAGCTCCTGGAGCAAAGGCAGCAGGAGCAGATAGCCCCGCGGGGGCACATGCCCCCATGCCCTGGGGGTGCGCAGAGCTGCACCCCCCCCAACCTCTGAACAACCCACCTCAGCCCCATTCATCCCAGCCCCTGCTCCTGCCCCACTTCCTCCCTCACCCCGAGGGCCTCGATCTCACCCCCCACCCTTTTCCTCCACAGACTTACCAGCTGGGAAAACCCAGAGATTTGAGGATTTATCAAAATCATGAGTCAGTTATTTCAACCTGAAAATCATGAGTCTTGCAATGTTTTTGCAACAGTTGGCATTACTGGTATACTCACACCACTAGCTGGCAACTTTTTTTTTTTTTTGGCAGGGCCAGCCAGAATGGTGCACCTGAGGTCCAAGGTGAATTACTAGGACACAGTCGCTGCTGCTGCTGACTGGTAGTAGCATGACATCAACAAAGCTGCCAAAGCCCCAGCTCCACAAGACAGATCCAATGGCTACACAGGCAGGCCTGCAGATCATAAGCTATATGCCCTTAACTTAAACCAATGCTATCATGCTGAATCAACACTTGTTCCTCATCATCTGCCTTTCTTTTAGATTGCATGCCCTGCAGAGGCAGAGACCACTTTTGCTGTGTGTATCGCACCATGATATCCTGGTCCATGAAGACAGTTCTAATATTAAAATAGCTTTCTGGTAAACTACAAAAGACCATACCAAGCTAAAACACTTTTCATGTGGCCCAAAATCTCCATCATGAGGACACCATGGCAAATATCTAATTCCCATGTGTTCTAAGGGCACAACCACTCTCACCATGGCTGCCTTGTGGTATAAAAGCTTCATGCCACCACATTCTTTGCCACAGCAGCCTGATGTAGACATACCTTAAATCAATAACCTTCCATTCCTACATCAGGGTCTGAAAACTGCTACTAATCTCCAGTCTTCAGTTTTCTAAACCTGATAACCATTGTTAATAACCTGATTGTGTCTATTTTGATTCCTCACAATCAATAACCTTTTATCTTCCAGATCTTTTTGTTTCCACTCACTTAATCTATTCTGTTCACTATTCCTGTCTTCCCCAAATGCCACTTCTGATATTCTACTCCTCTGTCATTTTTTCAGGCTCATGCTTAACAATCCCTACTTTTAAAACCAACTTAACTAAAGAAATGTATCAAGCAGTCAAAAAACAGAAAAAAAGGCAGAAAGTTTTGTTTGCATTTCCCTGTAATGTCACAGTCTTCTTCCATGATTTAATCTCTCACCACCTAATTCACTATTATCACTTGCAAATCTGAAAAGCGAGAATTAGACTTGATGGACACCTTTATTTGCACAGAAAAAGTACATATATGGCTATTATAGCTTGACTTTAATCCATACAGTCCAAAGTTGCCCAAGGGAAAATGAAGATATCAGAGTTTATAAATGGATGGGGAAATCTCTCGCTCTCTCTCATTATCTATCTATATATATGTATATATAGATAAATAGATATATATAGTAGGCCTGTGAAAAGCAGCAAGTATTCGCTTCGGATTGGGATTTGGCTGATTCAAAGGGACAGTGATTCAATTTGGCGATTTGAATCACTGTCCCGATTTGATTCGGAGTTGCAGCTATAGACTATAATGGGGAATTATTAAAATACCTATAACTGTCATTTTTTTTGCAGATTCGGATGAAAACAGCAGGGATGGTAGCCCCTTTTGAAGGCATGAAGCTTGCCAAGTTTCAAGGAGATAGGTGCAGGGGCTTCTGTGAAAGTGCACCTCAAACTGTTGAAAACAAGAAACTCGTATCACTTGTGTGTGTTAAGGCAGAGCGGGATGAAAACAGCAGGGATGACAGCCCCTCATGTGGGCATGAGGCCTGCCAGGTTTCAGGCAGAATGGTGCAGGGTTTTCTGTGAAAGTGCACCTCAAGGTTCTGATAGCAAATAAAAAAAAAGCAAATAGGTGTGGAGTGAGGAGGGTGACACTCACTCTGTCTGCACGTGGAGCTTGGGGAACTCCAGGGAGGTACACCTTCAGGAACACCAGCTGTTCCACCAAACCAGGATCCAAGGAGGTGTGGTGGGGTGTCACTATATCCCCAGCAATGCTGAACACCCTCTCACTTGGAACACTGGTCGGTGGACAGGACAGGTGTTCCCAGGCAACTGTGGCCAGATCCTGCCACACTTGGCTGAAGGTTGCCCAATAGGCCCAAGGGTCACAGTGCAGTGGCTCTCTGTCTTTGGTGAGATACGTAACCACTGAGGCCTCTGCGCTACCTGCCTGATGGTGGGGTCTGGTGCCTCTGGACCCCAACACTAAAGCCCTGCCCTTGGCCCACACTGGCAGCAGCTGTGGTGAAGGAGATTGGCTCATGGCTGGAGTGCTGGCACAGGAAAGTGGATCCCTCTCTTCCACATCCCGCCGCCTCTGCCCTTCTGCCTCCCTGACTCCATTCACCAGCACCTCTGTCCACTGCTTGCAGGTTTTGCTGCCGCAGATGCTCCCCTTCACCCTTGGGTCGCGCATGCCCAGCAGCACCTGGACCATACTGGACCGCAATGGATCCAGTCATTTTTTTGTGCCCTCCTTCAGTTGCTTCACCAGTGCCTGCACTTCTGGTGACAGGCTGCCTCATATCCAGCCAGGAACATTGATCCCCTGGAATTTCTCCATTTCGTTCTCAAGCTCCTTCACTACGGGTATCACCTGGCTAAGGAGGGCATTGCTAGTGCTGAGGCTCCTGGTGGCCTCGAGGAATGGCTTGAAGACCACCAAGATCTGGAAGATGGTATCCCACTCCGCTTTGTTAAGGGGGCCACTGATCCCAATCTCCCCAACCAAGGCCATCTCATGGTTGACCTTCTGGTGCTCCACCAGCCTTTCCAGCATCAGGTATGTAGAGTTCCACTGAGTCTCCACATCCTGCATGATATTGTGCTGTGGGATGCTCAGCTCTGCCTGTTTGTCCCACAGCATCTTGCCACCCTTGATGCTCTGGTGGAAGTAGCCTGCCACCTTCCTGCATTTCGAAATGAGCTGGCTGGTAGTGATGGCGCTGTCACCGGGAGCCCTGTTCTCCTCCAAGGCATCCCTGACTATGAGGTGCAGCTCGTGTGCCACACAGCGGATGCCAACAAAGTTGGCATCATGCACCGCCTTGACCATATTGGCCCCGTTGTCGGTGACCATGAACCCACGGGTGAGCTCACCCTGCCAAACAAGCCACCCCTGCACCATGCTGTTCATGGCCACCATGATCTCTGTTGCCATGTGGGACTCATCCATCAACTCCACTTGAAGGAGAGCCCACCGATACCCTGACTGATTGCACTAGTGCCCTGTGAGGGAGAGGTAGGCATGATCTCTACCCCAGCTGCTCCACATGTCCAAGATGAAGCGCAAGGCTACCTGCAGACCTGCCTTCTGCAGCTCCTCCCTCAAGTATTCCCTGCATGCCTCATACAGGGAGGGCACCACCATCCTGCTAAAAGGTGGTGTGTGCAGACACTTGGTAAGATGGAGCCACAAGCGCCATGAGCCACTTGAACCCTGGCTGCTCAACTAAGGAGAAAGGCTGGCCATCCAGAGCAAGTATCTCCCTAATGCTCTGGGTGACTTTACCTACAGAATGGAATGCGCCCTGCTTTGTCTCTGCCTTTCCCCCACTGGTCCAGGGTAGCCTGCCTCTGCTTCTTGGGGACAGGAACTTTGGAGCAAGAGGGGGAGTTCTTTTTGGGCACGCTCCCACTGGTGCCAGGCTGAGGAGGAACAAAGGCAAAGGGGTGCTGCCTCCTGAGATGCAGCAACATCGCTGTGGTGGTAAAGTGTTTCACCTCCTTGCTCCGGCTGATCTGCCTTCAGCAGTGCTGGCAGGTAGCATACCTGGTATCATCTGCCACCTCAAAATGATACCACACTACACTACCCACATGCTTCTGGATTGAGAGTGGGGATCCTGCTTTATCCCCCTCCTCACAAGGCAGAGGCACAACAACAAGAGGAGATGAGCCACCTGCCCCCAACAACCTCCTCCAAAGTGCCTTCAAGAAAAGGAGACCTGCCTCTAGGGGAACTTTGAGAGGTGTGGAGCACAAACTCAGATTCCCCCTCCTTCCCCAGAATTGCCTTCTTGATGGCCCTCAGATCCTCTGCTTCCAGATCCAGCTGCTCCTCTGGCACGGTGAGGCTCATGCTGGGAACTAGAATTGGGGTGGAGAATGTCATGCTGCTGCTGGTGAGTGGTGGTGGTGTAGGTGAAGGCACTGCTACCACCTTCTTGCACCCACTAGCAGCAGAAGACTCATCGCTGTCAGTAAAGAGGGTGCATCTATGTTTGGGGAGGGGGGAACTTGCAGCTCTCCCTCTGCCCCTCTCTGGTCAGAAAACCTGGCACCTGCCCTTCAGCACACACGCGCACGCATGTGTGCGTGTAAAATACATGTTGTGCTTTCCTGCACAGTGATAACACACTGTCATGGAAAAACACAGATTTCTTTTTGTGAGGGGGGAAGAGAGTCAAGACAGACTAACAAGAACAAATAAGAAGATTTTGGTGGAAGAATAAGTTGAAAGAAATGGATAGAGATAACAATAGGGATTGTAGGCAAGGGTAAGTAGGAAAGGTTTGGATATAACTTACAAGACGAGAGACTAGCTAGCAAGAAACTAAGCCTTTCAGACGCTGCTGCTCAAAGAGAGAGACAGCTCATAAAAAAGGCACAGATTACTTCAGACAGTGTTATATGTTTTTTTATGTCCCTCCCCCAAAGCACTGTGATTGGAAGGGAACTCAGAGAAAAATCAGTCACTGGCCAGCTACAGACGTCAATATCCAAGCCATCTTTCCCCTCCCCCTCAACCTTTTCCATATATGGAAGATCACCCCCCCTTCTCAGTTTGTTTGCTGCAAGCCTTCCGAATCTCCCCGAATCAATTTGGAGGCTTCCGATTCAATTCAGATCTTTTAATGGGTCTCCTGATTCGATTCGGAGGTTCGGCTGACGAATTGGGCCGAATCTCCTCCAAATCAAATCAGCTACTGAAGCTTTGCGTAGCCAGATATAGGTAGAGAGAGAAATAAAAATAATCAATCAATCCCCATGCATGTTTATTAAAAGTATATAAGACTAACAACCTAGGCTGCAAAATGAATTACAGAACTGATTAACCCAAGCAACTTAGTGGCATTTAGATTTTGAAGTTTCTGTTAAAATCACATTAAAATCACTTCTTAACAAGAGAAGTCTCTTGTATTTGCAGAGAATCAATGCATATTTATGGTGATATAGGCAAAAGGCTGCATTTACTGTCTTGACAGAGCTGTAATTAGTCTCACTGCTGGGATCATGGTAATTCAAACATGCCTATTTTTCTCCTCTCAACTTCCGTCCTGTCTATCATGACTCCTGTTTAGCTGAAGAAATTCCTAAAAAGCACACCAATTTAAGAGGTTCATAATGCCTTTATTATATCATTATTATAAATTAATGTAAATATATACAAATACAATGGGACACCTTAAACCTGAATAAAAAACAATGGTATGAGATCTCTAATATGACATGCCAGCAGCAGGGGGAGCTGCTAATACAATAAAGTAACTTTCCAATTACACTCCCACTTACACATTCCTAAATGCTAACTTTTACAAATATTTTGTACACTTGGCTAATCAAAATGGTTCAAAAAAAGCAAAAATAACAGCCTGAAAATCTGGAAAGGGGGATGTTTTGACCATAAAGCTATCCAATCTAAAAACAACAGAAAATTCAAATACTCTGCAAGACTGAACTGAAAGGTTATGAGGATTATAGTGAAAGTCCTAATGTAACTATCAAGCCTGCATAATTAACGGAAGTCACAATTCATGAGCCTCTTCAAAAAGTTCACTTAGAAAGATTCTCACTATGCTTAATACATAATCATTTAAAAAAGTACACCTACTAGGTATATATACACCCCTGCCCTGGAGTGCTTTCTTAAGCAGGTAACATGCACTATAGTCACACTTCAAGTTTGGTTCTTCCTTAGTTAATCAAAACCAAGCCAAAGACCAGGTCAGATAAAACATTACTTTAGCATTAACTTGGTGCACAGCCTTCAACAACAGAAGTAACAGTGGGAAAAACCATGCAACTATAAAGAACAGATCTAACAGAAATGAGGGCCTGTCTTTCTGGGCACCTCTACACATGCCAGCAAAGACACAATGGGATCTAATGAGTGGTCCAACTGCACATCCTGCCATGTAATACATGCATGGCAGGAGGTACCATTGTAGGATTGCACTTTAGATCCCATCACGCCTCATCACTGGCGTATGGGAGACTGGGATTATGATCTTGAGCTCCCCCTGTACTGGCTCCCATGGCTGCAGGCCTCATAGTTGGTAGGGTCGGAAGGGACCTAAGCAGATCATCTAGTTCGACCCCCTGCCATGGGCAGGAAAGGATGCTGGGGTCAAATGACCCCAGCTAGGTGGCTGTCTAGCCTCCTTTTGAAGACCCCCAGGGTAAAGGCAAGTACCACTTCCCTTGAAAGTTGGTTCTAGCTCCTATCCGCCCTGACAGTGAAGTAGTGCCTCCTGATATCTAGCCTGAATCTACTCTCAGCCAACTTATGGCCATTATTCCTTGTTACCCCCAGTAGTGCTCAGGGAAACAGGGACTCTCCCATTGCCTGCTGGTCTCCCTTGGCAAGTTTATAG
>NW_005842080.1:1202270-1214290 GCF_000455745.1 Alligator sinensis | reverse complement strand
AAAAGGATCTTGGAGTCATTATGGATGCCAAAATGAACATGGGCCGACAGTGTGGGGACGCAGTCAGGAAGGCCAACCACACCTTGTCATGCATCCACAGATGCATCTCAAGCAGGTCCAAGGAGGTGATCCTCCCCCTCTATGCGACACTGGTCAGGCTGCAGTTGGAGTACTTGGGCACCGCACTTCAGGAGGGATGTGGACAACATGGACAGGGTCCAGAGAAGCCACCTGTATGATCAGAGGGCAGCAGGGCAGGCCCTACAAGGAGAGGCTAAGGGACCTGAACCTGTTCAGCCTCCACAAGAGAAGGCTGAGGGGGGATCTAGTGGCCGTTTACAAACCAGTCAGGGGGGACCAGCAGGCACTGCGGGAGTCCCTGTTCCCCCGAGCACTCTCAGAAGTGACTAGAAATAACGGTTACAAGCTGGCACAGGGTAGATTCAAGCTAGACATCAGGAGGCGCTACTCCACAGTCAGGGAGGCTAGGATCTGGAACCAACTTCCAGGAGAAGTGGTGCTGCCTCCTACCCTGGGGGTCTTTAAGAGGAGGCTAGATGAACACCTTGCTGGGGTTGTTTGACCCCAGTACTCTTTCCTGTCATGGCAGGGGGTTGGACTTGATGATCTGAGCAGGTCCCTTCCGACCCTACCAACTATGAAACACCCTGCACTTGTCCGTATTGAAACCCATCCTATTCTCATCCACCCTCCTCTGTAACCTGTTGAGATCTAGTTACAGTCTGTCCCTCTCTTCTAGCGTGCTCACTTCTCCCCACATCTTAGTGTCATCTGCGAAC
Organism: Alligator sinensis; assembly: GCF_000455745.1. Lineage (NCBI taxonomy): Eukaryota > Metazoa > Chordata > Crocodylia > Alligatoridae > Alligator > Alligator sinensis. The sequence continues at coordinate 1,213,490 of NW_005842080.1, read as the reverse complement.
TTGAACAAGGTGCTTTTCGCCACCTCTTCCAAATTGCTGATGAAGATATTGAACAGTGTGGGCCTGAGGACAGAGCCCTGGGGAACCCCACTGCCCATATCTCTACAGGTCAAAAATGGCCCATCCACCACCACTCTCTGGGTGCGGCCCTCCAGCCAATTTGGGACCCATCTGACTGTGTAGGCATCAACACCACAGACACCTAATTTTTTTTAATGAGGATGGGGTGAGAGACAGTGTCGAGGGTCTTCTTAAAGTCCAGCAAGACTACATCCACCGCGACACCTGCATCCAAGGCTCCCTGCTCAGAAAAATGGAAGCAAAGAATCCATACCTCATGAGATGTGGGACTTGCAACAAGGAGGACAATGCCACCACCTTGAGCTTTGTGAGGTGCAGGGCTTGCAGGAGCATGACACTGCCCCCATTGCCAGCTCTGCAGCTAATGAGGCTCACAGCAGGGGAAGCACTGAGCCCCGTCTACACATTCAATTAATGGCATGATTAAAACAAGCTACAAAGTTACTATACCTTTTTTGTGCAATAAAACAAGAAATAAGCTACAAAGTTATGCTATTAACTGGGTGAATGTGTAGCTGGGTCACAACTTCTCAACCTCAACTATAACACGTAGAGGGCACCTAAGAGTGAAATCAGAGAAAATGAGGGTTGGAAGGGACCTCAGGAGGTCATCTAGTCCAACCCCCTGCTCAAAGCAGGACCATTCCCATCTATATCATCCCATCCAAGACTATCTAGCCAAGTCTTAAAAACCTCCAAGAATGGAGGGTCCACAACATCTCCATTGCTTTACCACCCCTTTGTGAGAAAGTTTTTCCTAATATCCAACCTTAACTTCCCTTGCTGCAACTTGAGACCATTGCTCCTTGTTCTGTCATTTGCTACCACTGAGAACAGTTTATCTCCATCCTCTTTTGAACCTCCTTTCAGATGGTTAAAGGCTGCTATTAAATCCCCCATAGTCTTCTCTTCTCCAGACTAAATAAGCCCAGTTCCCTCAACCTCTCCTCAGAAGTCAGATTGCCAAGCCCCCTCACCATTTTTTCTGCCCTCCACTTTACTCTCTCCAATTTGTCCACATCCTTTCTGTAGTGGGGGCCCAAAACTGAACACTGCTCCAGATGTAGCCTCACAGTGTTGAATAGAGGGGAATAATCATTTCCCCTTGATGTGCTGGCAACGCTCCTACTAATGAAGACCAGTATGGCATTAGCCTTCTTCACAGCAAGGCTCATACTGTTGGCTCATATTCAGCTTCTTGTCCACAGAAGCCCCAGGTCCTTTACTGCGGAGCTGCTGTTTAGCCAGCTGGTCCCCAGCCTATGCTGGCACTCAGGATTGTTCCATTCTAAGTGCAAGACTTTGCACTTATCCTTATTGAAACTCATGATATTTCTTTTGGTCCAATCCTTCAATTTCTCTAGGTCACCTAGAGATCCCAGCCCTATCATCCAAAATGTCTAATCTTCAAATCTATCAGATCTTTGATACCAATTTGTTGCAAAAACAAACTGATACCTAGATAGCCTAATTAAGAAAAAAATGCATCACCAAATTTGACAGGACTATTTTTGTTGGCCTGCCGTCTTGCAATTCAAGTTTTTCTTTACTGATACATGATTTAAGGCAAAACGAGTCCGTTCTGAAAACAGTCCCCCTGCTTATTTTTCCTGATGAAAAAGGGAGAAAAGATTCTTTCACAGTATATTGCCTGGATTCAAAAAGTTATTTGAATTTTTTTCAGAATAAACCTGTATAATTTAACTTGAGGAACGAGACAGCATTGCATCAAAGCAGTGGTTTTCAAATTTCCTAAGTCACAGAACAACTTCTGCTGCGGAACCCCTACCCCTATCCTAAAGACCCATGTGGAGACAAGCAACCCAGCTCCACAACAGTGGTGCACTGCTTCCCAGACCACTGTGCCATTATCCCCAATCTCTTTGCAGAACTCCTGATAACTTATCATCACAGGACCCCAGGGTTCCACAGAACCCAGTTCAAAAACCACTGCACTAAGGCACCACCACACTTAACCAGTATGACGTAGGGGTGCTGGTAAATTCTTAGAGCCAGAGCCTATTGCTCTATGCATACTACCACACTGAACTAGCCTGCCCTGATTTTAGGAAGTAGCAAATGCAAAACAAGTGAAGCATAGCATGTCTCAGTACAGTGCTGCCCAGCACCATAATTGAGCAGTATGGACATATGTTTTGACTACTACTGGAGAGTAGTACTTCCAATGGTTAGAAGGAAACAGCTTTTATTAGAGACTCTTGAAACACAGGACTACTTGATTTTACAAGCTTACTTTTGCAAGGGTGCACACAAAAATAGAACCATTCTCAAATATCCCTGCTGTGGCTCTGACACCATGGACTGGGAGTGAACACCCAGTCCAGCTGACTTCCTGCCCTTTGGACAGGGGGCTGGACCTGATGATCTCACAAGGTCCTTCCAGCCTAAACGTCTATGAAATCTATACTTTCAATTGATGTGCTTTTAAGAGAAAGAGAAGCTGAAGCCCATAGAGATCAATCAAATACATAGAAAATTATCTACAATGGAAACCTAGCAGGGACCTAGCAGACCTCCTGAGGCTAAAAAGAAAGGCCTACAAAGGATGGAGGATGGGAGTCACCTCCAAGGAGGATTATTCTGCACTGGTCCGGTCCTGTAGGGAGCAGACCAGGAAAGCCAAGGCTGCAACTGAACTCCAGCTAGCTTTGAGCATCAAGGACAATAAAAAGTCCTTTTTCAGATATGTGGGGAGCCGAAGGAAAAGCAGGGGCAACATTGGACCCGTGCTGAACCAGATGGGGCAACTGACAACTGACGCCCAGGAAAAAGCCAACCTATTAAATAGGTACTTTGCGTCGGTCTTTCATCAGTCCCATGGGACGCCCATGCCAGCTACAGGGCTGGGAAGTCCGGGTGAGGGTGATCCCCTGCCCTCCTTTAATGCTGACTTTCTGAAGGAACATCTTGAGAAGCTGGATACCTTCAAGTCAGCTGGCCCTGACAATCTTCACCCCAGGGTACTCAAGGAGCTGGCGAGCATCATAGCCCAGCCTCTAGCATGGATCTTTGAAAACTCTTGGAGCGCTGGTGTAGTGCCCAAAGACTGGAAGATGGCCAATGTGGTGCCTATCTTCAAGAAAGGGAGGAAAGTGGATCCGGCTAACTATAGGCCCATCAGCCTGCCTTCTATCCCAGGGAAGATCTTAGAAAAGTTTATTAAAGAGGCCATCCTTAATGGACTGGCCGACATCAACATCTTAAGGGATAGCCAGCACGGGTTTGTTGCGGGTAGGTCTTGCTTGACCAATCTCATTTCCTTCTACGACCAGGTGACCTATCACCTGGACAAGGGAGAAGAGATTGATGTCATATATCTTGACTTCAAAAAAGCCTTCGATCTGGTGTCCCATGATCGCCTCTTGGAGAAACTGGCCAATTGTCGCCTTGGGTCCTCCACGATCCACTGGCTGGAAAATTGGCTCCGGGGTCGGACCCAGAGGGTAGTAATCGATGGAAGTCACTCATCGTGGTGTCCTGTGACCAGTGGGGTCCCCCAAGGCTCTGTCCTTGGACCCATACTGTTCAACATCTTCATTAATGATGTGGACACTGGAGTCAGAAGCGATCAGAACTGGCCAAGTTCGCCGATGACACCAACCTTTGGGGCAAAGCATCCACACCAGAAGACAGGCAGGTTATCCAGGCTGACCTGGACAGGCTCAGCAAGTGGGCGGACGAGAATCTGATGGTGTTCAACGCCGATAAATGCAAGGTTCTCCACCTTGGGAAAAAAAACCCGCAGCATCCTTATAGGCTCGGCAGTGCTATGTTGGCTAGCACTATGGAAGAAAGAGACTTGGGGGTCATCCTTGACCACAAGATGAACATGAGCCTGCAATGCGATGCGGCGGCTAGTAAAGCGACCAAAACGCTGGCTTGCATCCATAGATGCTTCTCAAGCAAATCCCGGGACGTCATTCTCCCCCTGTACTCGGCCTTAGTGAGGCCGCAGCTGGAGTACTGCGTCCAGTTTTGGGCTCCACAATTCAAAAAGGATGTGGAGAAGCTTGAGAGAGTCCAGAGAAGAGCCACGCGCATGATCAGAGGTCAGGGAAACAGACCCTACAATGACAGGCTGAGAGCCCTGGGGCTCTTTAGCCTGAGAAAGCGCAGGCTCAGGGGTGATCTGATGGCCACCTACAAGTTTATCAGGGGTGACCACCAGCATCTGGGGGAACGTTTGTTCACCAGAGCGCCCCAAGGGATGACGAGGTCGAATGGTCACAAACTACTTCAAGATCATTTCAGGCTGGACATAAGGAAGAATTTCTTTACTGTCCGAGCCCCCAAGGTCTGGAACAGCTTGCCACCGGAGGTGGTTCAAGCGCCTTCATTGAACACCTTCAAGATGAAACTGGATGCTTATCTTGCTGGGATCCTGTGACCCCAGCTGACTTCCTGGCCTTTGGGCGGGGGGCTGGACCCGATGATCTTCCAAGGTCCCTTCCAGCTCTGATGTCTATGAAATCTATGAAACCTACTTCCAATGTTTTAGAACAAGACTTCAGTGCTGACCTTCAGCATCAGCTGAAAGAAAAAGGGACACATCTAGAAGTTGCAATAAATTGTTTGGTACTGAAGGGTTAGAAACTTCTGACTTGCTTTTGTTTCCTCTCAAAAAATATGGCTTGATATGGCTTCTATTTTAAAGTTTTTAAGCTTCTCCTTCATGACAGCTTGAGGCTAAGACTGCCTAGAAAAAAGGCAACGACCTGAAAATCCCCAAGCAGAAAAGCCAAAGAATCAGAGCTCAATAACAAAACAGAGCGTCAGAAGATGGTCTTTGCTGTGGCATCATTTCTAAGAAGTCCCACAAATAGAGACCTCTCTCTTTCAAAAATCTGGAATGGCCCCATTCCCTTAGGCACCACAAAGATTTAAGGATGCTTCTCACAAGAGCATAATCTGAATCAACTGTCAAATAACACCCCCCCCCCCCCCCCCCCGCCATACCTTTCTCGCCCCTTAAAATTATGCGTATACTGCTATCAGTGATGGTGCCGAGTCTAGTCTGAGCTGTAAAAGCTGGCAAATGATGGCTCTTAGCCTTGAAAGAACTCCACTGCCTTCTTTCCTGGAGATGATCTGATACCTTTGGGAGTCTTAAGGGGTTGAAGACCTTGTCTCTACTTCAGACAGATATTAAGACAAGGTCTTGATCCTGAATATGTCGGATCCAAAATTCACAATGCAGAACACCCCTCAGAAAAAATCTTCAACTTGGATCCTCTGATAGAGAAGGAGTCTGTCTCCAAAAGGAAAACTTGTCCAAAGATGCAAAATGGCAAATATGCCCTACAGCTGTACAGGCTGAAAGTTCCCAGGTAAACCCTTAGACAAGGTATGAATGTTAACAAAATCTCTCTCAGCAGTGAAGAGAATCTCTTTTGTTCTTATTATCATTAGGGCAACAAAACTGCACGAGAAAGAGGCCCTCAACTTACTAAAACCCAGCTTACAAATGAAAAGCTTTCAACTAGCAATGGCTGTGCCTCAGTTCAACCTCACAGGCTTCAATACTGCCACTGCACAATACTGCAAGACAAGAAGCATACAATTCTAAAACTAACAGCCAGTTATATGTAGGGTACAGCTTTAAGTCTTGTAACTGCAGACCAATAAAAAGGAAACCAAGCATATTTAGATTCTTTATACTCTGAATTCCAGAATAATGGACCAGAAGCATGAAATGCGCATGCATCATTTTTGCTTCTGTGAATTGTTTGGTGAAAGAGAATGTAACTCCAAAAACAAGGGAGGAATAACCTGCAGCATCCTTATAGGCTCAACAGTGCTACACTGGTTAGCACTACGGATGAAAGGGACTTGGGGGTCATGACTGACCACAAGATGAATATGAGCCTTCAATGTGATGCTGCGGCCAGTAAAATGACCAAAACACTGGCTTACATCCATAGATGCTTCTCAAGCAAATCCCGAGACATCATTCTCCCCTTGTACTTGGCCTTGGTGAGGCCGCAGCTGGAGTGCTGTGTCCAGTTTTGGGCTCCTCAATTCAAAAAGGATGTGGAGAACCTTGAGAGAGTGCAGAGAAGAGCCACGCACATGATCAGAGGTCAGGAAAAGAGACCTTACGATGACAGGCTGAGAGCTATGGGACTCTAGCCTGGAAAAGCACAGGCTCAGAGGCGATCTGATGGCCACCTATCAATTTATCAGGGGTGTTCACCAGGATCTGGGGGAATGTTTGTTCACCAGAGCACCCCAAGGGATGACAAGGTCAAACAGTTATAAACTCCTGCAAGACCATTTCAGTCTGGACGTAAAGAAAGAAATTCTTCACTGTCTGAGCCCCCAAGGTCTGGAATAGCCAGCCACCGGAGGTGGTTCATGCATCTACATTGAACACCTTCAAGAGAAGTTTGGATGCTTATCTTGCTGGGATCCTATGACCCCAGCTGACTTCCTGCCCCTGGGGCAGGGGGGGCTGGACTCGATCTTCCGAGGTCCCTTCCAGCCCTAATGTCTATGAAATCTATGAAGGAACCTGCGGAACCAAATGAAAAGGTGGAACAACATTCTAAAACACTAAGTGTATTTTCCAGCAATAATTTAATCTCAAGTATACCGAAAAACAGATTAACTGAACAGCATACAATGCAATACCCATTGTACCAATAAACCAAACAGAAATATTTCAACTTGCCTTGAGCGCTGAAGACTTCGAGGGGAGGCAGGCTCATGACCTGCCTGCTTATCAGCTATCACTGGCTGCTGAGGTGCTGACTGTGAAGCTGGTCCTTGCTTAACACCTGGAGTAGTAACCTGCAAAGTTCAAAACTTGGGTCAGATCTCCTCCATACTACATCCCAAATACGTAAAAATAAAAACCTGGTACAATCAGGTGAGCACTCTTTACTCCACTCTTATCTGGCCAGTACTTTAAGTTGCACAGGAAAGCAAAATAAATCCCATCTCTTTGTGGAAGCTTTATACTAACAATCATTTCAAGCCAATCATACTCACATTTTTATATGAATAAAAATCATCTGTCATTCTGTTCAACCCAAAAAAAACAGTCAGGTATTTTACATCATCTTTCAGTTGTTACCAAGTAAAAATCAAATTCCAACTGTCCATTTTCTCAATTAAAAATTAATCGTGTTTAATTTTAAGTCCTCTGTTACTGCACTATATTCTTCACTCTGAAGTTCACTGCATGTTAACAAACTACAGCCTGTTTTTAGCTCTAGCTGTGCTTGCTTCTTCCTCAGAACTGGGCTGTGCACAGACATTCTGGGCAGTTACACTGGTTTAAAAATGGCCACCTGATCTACCTTAGTTCACCCAGGTGAGGACCATATACTAGTTAGGTGGATTTAAGTGTGAACTGTACAGAAGCTCAGGACAGTTAGATCAGTCTAAAAATGGCCGACTAAGTTAACCCTACCTCCAAGGTACACTTGACTTGGATATGGTTAGCCATTTTTAGACTGATCTACTGTCCTGAATTTCTGTACAGTCCCTAGCACAACCCCAGGGCTAAGAAAGCCCAGTTGTCAGCCCCAGGCCTGAGGCTGTGCTTTTCCTATACTTTCCCTGGCACTGGGCTACTTTTAATCTATCCCAACCATGTAGTTAGTCCAATAAAAGATATTGCCCCCGCAAAAAACCCCCTTGCATCTTGTATATATCAATTTGAAAACAGTGGTTGATGTAAATGAAAGCTTTTTTCCAATAATTCCTTTAAGATGAGCCTCTGCATTTTTATCCTCATGAAATGAGAGCATCTGCATTGTGACCTACTAGAATCTTCTATAGATCACTGTCAACCGGGGACACTTTTCTTCCTCTCACACACTCTCCTGCTCCTGCCCCCACCCATTCCAGTGATTCCTTCAATTCCTTTAATTTATGTAGGAATGCCTAACCTAGAATGCTACAAAAATGAGAAAAGGTGGGTAGGGATTGCAAATACATAGAAATTCATCTCAAAGAAGAGAAATTCGTTACTTTACAGTACTTCACAGAACCAAGACATGGATCTTAGTACTACAAGCTGATGCTCAGGGAATAAGATGCAGAAGAGGTACCCTGAATGAGAAATGCAACCTGTCAAGTACCAGAACGTACACATGCTCAGATTTAAGCTTTCACCAACCACATTTTGTTTGGACATCTTTTTGAGACGTTATCTGGTGATGAGCAGGATGCAGAAGTATATTTCCTTCCGGTTATGACATTTCATATTTCACAGAAGAGTGGAAAGATGGAAAGCTCTTCTGGGCAGAAATTCCTTTTGTGGCAAGGTATACTGCGTCTCTGCTGTGAGATGCAAATTCACTCCAACAATGGCAAGAGCCTGGTGTTAGCATATCAGGTGGTAAAATGCTTCCTTTGTGTAAAACTCAGCATTTCAGGTGGTAAAATGTTTCTTTCTTGTAAAATTATGAACTTTTCATTTTAAATAATGGCTAAAAGTTGATATCATCCATGCATCAGGTATCCAGGTTGTAGCTGTATTGGTCTAGACGCAAAGGGAATCAAAACTCGTGGAAGAGGTGATATCTTTTATTAGACCAATATACTTTTACATCCTGCTTGCCCCTGAGGTAAAAAAAAAATTTTTTAACCTTTCTCTGTGCCTAACCTGAACAAAATGAACCATTCCAAACAGGAGACTTTTTACCCTACCTTCAGCTCTCCTATGAAATATGAATTTTCATTTCTACCTAGAAGAACTTTTACAATCTCTGCTCTCTCCTATGCCTGAAAACCAGTATATTATCTCCTCTGCCTGATGAACGGCAAGCGTGTCCAAGAGCTTGCAAATAAATAAAATAATTTGTTTGCAAATATCTAGTTGGTCTAATAAAAGATATCACCTCTTCCACAAGTTTTGATTCCTTTTGCCTCTAGTTCAATATGGCTACAACCGGGATACCTCCCAGAAGTGACACATTCCTTCCAGGAGAAAATTCTTCCAGGTGTCAGTCAACCTCGAAGATCTTCTGAGCAAGAGAGAAATATTTTGCAAGGAAGAACACCTGTACCATTTGCCCAGAACCACTCTTGGCACATACTTCGGAAAAGTCAACTGAAAACTAGAAGGCTCATATCTTCAGTGGTGAGTTCTGGAAGAGGGCACCTTTAAACCATAAGGAGTCCGAAGCATTAACATTAAATCCAAGAGGAAAGGCAAGCTCAAACAGGTTACAGCTCACAGGGCAAGGCGCTAAACAGGGTCTGAAACCCAAGTGTGTGTTAAGACCCTAAGCCAGGGGCAGAGCCTAAACTGGCTTAAGACACACAAGGGATCCAACACTGGAACCCCACACAATGGTCTGCGACCTGCCAGCAGAGGGAACTGACCAGGTCTGTTATACCCACTAACAACAGAATGAAAGAAAACAAGGGAACAACATAAACCATGAATTCATTGTACCGTCAGCAATTAGAACAAACTTGGACAAATGGAGCTGCTCCCCTTTTAGCACCTATGAAATGCTCCATGCTGGGAACAAGGGAGGCACTTAGTGATACTGATACAACACTTCAGAAGACCACACTGACTCTCAGTCACTTTGATACTTACTGATGATATGCAATAGGACTCTGAACTCAAGATTAACAGAGTTTACCTGAAGCAAAATAAAAAACCCCAAAACACTGAGGAAAAAGTCTCCTCAGTCCATTTTGCTAAAAACCTGATATCACTTTGCCACTACAGAAATATTGATTAATTATATTTGAGGACCTTATATTATTTTAAAATGAATCAAGGATTGAAGGAATGTATTTTTGCTTATATTTTACTACTTAAAGAAACAATTTGATTCTTCAACAGTAGTTCAGGAGTTAGCGCACGCGCCGGGCGGGGGGGGGGTGTCCATCCTTCAAGCTTGGCAGTACCTAGATCCTAAAGGTATCAGGGCTCAATCTAAGCACTGCAAAATCCAATAATAGACAACAATGGGCAAGAGAAGCATAGCAAAAATTATGATTAGGCAAAGAACAGAAGTCATCCTATATCCCCTGCTTAACCACTGCCAAGCATCGTAGGACAAAATTGTAGCAGGGATCTGAAGATTTTCTACAGGAGCTCCTTCCATACATAAAAGGTGGCCTCTTAGAAAACATGAAGTTGTACAAAGGATAAATGAACTAATGGGCAATGAAGCTGGTCATCACTAATAGAGTAGAGGCTAGAGTCATTGGCTCAATCGCATTCAAGAAATAAAATGTATAAGGCTAAATCTTACAGGTGATGAAGTTTCTGATGGTACGTAATGGGGCATCCATTGAAAAGATATAAAGGGCAAATAGGTAACATTTTAAGAGTAAAAAGCACAGATCTTTGACGACACTTGAATAAATTTAAGAGGGATAAGACAGTATGCAAAGCCAGAAGAGAGGAGGTTGCAGTAGCAAGGATATGAAAAACTAGACAGCCTGAAGTATTTCACTGCAAACCTAATATCACCTCTTCCAGCTAATCCTGTCCAGGGCCTCAAATTCATCAAATCAAGGACACAACCTGGACTTTTGAATCAATTCCTCAATTCTACAATTACTTATGCCCTAGTACATTTAACACCCTCCCCCCGCTTCCTTGTTTTAACTCTTTTCAAGCAGGATGGATAAAAAAAATAATTAATATCTAAGGTCCAATTTGTTTAAACCAACCAATTTAAAATTATGACAACTTTGTTATGGGCTAATTTTCCTTTAATCTAGTAAAAAGTGATATTTTCCCTGGCAGTGTGTTTTCTGTTGTTTCAAAAAAGGCAAACCACTGCCTTGGCACCCAGATTCTGAGTTTCTTGAATTCTTACATATAGCTTTCAACAGCAGTAGCTAGAGGGTTCCCCCCCCCCCCGTTCCAATTACTTAGACTAGTTCAGTTTAATTACAAATTCAAAGTTGGAAAATCACCTCAGAGAGAAAAAAACAAGCTTTCCTGCTTTTTCTTTTTCAAAGCAAAGCAGAATTAAAGTAAATGTTTTTAATCAGTTTCCCGCTTGCTGATTTAAATCCACTTTCCTTTCAATACAGAAAGTTTAGCCTATTAATATTTTGCAGTTATACTATAGCAATTCTTGCCTTTATAGTCTATAATAACATTTGGAATAAAAACAATGAGTTGCCTGCTGA
>NW_005842080.1:1198365-1202125 GCF_000455745.1 Alligator sinensis | reverse complement strand
AACAGTGATTATTTAAGAAGTAACAACACATTACTATGAGCTACTCTGTGTGCATTTATTGAGAATCATTTGCTTTTTGTTTTTGGTAAGCCCCCTTGGCCCTATATAATCAGCTAAAACCAAACAAGCCAGATTCTAGTCTACTGTATGCAAAGACTATTCCAATACTTATAGCTATGTAACATAGTAGTTCTTTCTGATGGTAAGTACTAATGAAGATGCAAAGAAATTCCTGGATCAAGGGCTCATTTGACTTCTCCAATTTCATTTATTTCAAGATTAACCAGCTCTACCACTCTGAGTGTGCATTTATTTCAGAGGAATTTGCACCGGTAAAACTACATTAATTCTTTTACATAAAACAATGCAAAACATTGTGGTAAGTCACACAGGGGGCATAGTATCAACATTAAAGGTTTGTTCTGCTGTGACTACTTTGAGACAGTTAGCCTAAGTGAACATTTTCTTGATACAGATGAGCCTTAAAGGGAGTGACTATAGGATGGAGTAGTCTAGACCCAGGATATCTAGACTTTGGCATTATCATAACCAAGGCACAAAAAGCAAATTAGGTAATTACATGCTTTCTGTCAGTTGGTTAACATACAAAAGCAGGTGTCTCTGCAGTCCTACTGCTGATTCCTATGAGAAATGCATCCTATGAAAGGAAATGAGAGGCTGAACTGGAAAAGGGAGTGTGAAGAACGAGGAACTGAGACTTCTGACCTATCTCCCTCCACACAAGAGATTCTCAGAGTAGCTCTTTCATAAAACCTCTGTAGGAAAGAGTTGTGTTTAGCTAAAAAATGGTTAGTGAAAAGCTGCTTCAGAAAAAAAAAAAAAAGTATTTATTCATGTTTCTTTTTCTGTGCTACAGACCTGTTCACAGGACAAGGAATTTATAACTTGTGGTCATAACGTATCTGCACTCTTTGAGGCCTTTTCTTGAATACTGCAAAGGAACTGGAAATGGGATCCATTCCCATGAAGTTTTCTAAGTATATCTTAGAACTGATCAAAATTCAAGCTATTCCCCCTCCTGATGTAGCAGCAAGATGAACTTGAAGGAGCGGCACTGTCCTGGTTGGGAGAAAAGGATGTTATGGTCTGTTTTGCCAGGAAATTTGGCAAAACCCAGAGATACTAAAGACCCAAACTTTGTAGTCAAGAGATTGCTTTAAAATAAATAAATAAATAAATAAATATATATATAAAAAGCAGGGCTGCTCAACTGTTACAGGGCTAAGGACCACATGCCCCACAGGTCGCAGGCAGCCACAATGCACAAACTTGGGCTCACCCTCTGCTTCCTGCGCCATGCTGCACCACCCTGCTCCTTGGGTGGGTGCAGAGAGCAGAAGACAGAGGAAGGACGGGGAGCCCAGAGACTCAAGCTATTGTTGCAACCAGAGTGATGGGGTGGGGAGCAGGGAGGAGAGAAGAATGGCTGGGCAGGAGCCCAAGAGCTGCACCGTAATCCCTCATGAGGCCAGGGAGACACCAGTTGGACTGCCTTGGTGTATAGAGGAAGAACAGTTAAATCTTCTTTTCATAGGATGCTGACAGAGGTAAATTTGCTGCCCAACAAGATTGCTACAGCTGAACTCAAGACTTTTCCCCCTCTGAAGGGAAGTGGCATTCCTACAGAGTTGAGAGCAGATAACCTTTAGTGCTATAAAAATCAAACATCTCCATGAAAGACTTCACAAACAGATTAATACATGGGTCGGTATTTATTTTATTCACTGTGAAAAGGATTCTGATAGTTTTACTACTTTAATATTTCTGAAAAGGAAGAAAAATGCCATCTTCCTAAAGTTCTGTGTATAGATAAGTAATTTAGATGCAAGTATTTTATCAGTCAGAAGACAAAAATAACACAGCCTTCAGTTTCCCCTAGTGAGAGATTTCCTTTTCCTATATGGCAGGATTCTTTTTAGGCAAACGTCTTTGAGTAAAGCATAACCACAGAACATACTGTAGAAGAGGAGAGCAATTTAATCCCCAGATTTTTCTAGTGGCATCTATACTCTCCCTGTACGTGTGCGGATAGCAGCAGAAAACCCATCAATGGGGATAAGGACAAGCAAAGATAGTTTAGAATATGCTGGAATAGGGACATAATGGGTGGGTTTTATAAAATTTCTCTCTCAAAATACTGAACCCTCAAGGCCTCCTCCTAAATTGGATCTGGGAGTCTAATAAGATTCTACATTCAGCAAAAAATCCTCTGAAGGGGTCATTAAAATTAAAAGAATAAGTCAAGATTTTTTTTGATTCAGCAGCTATACATAAACAGTGAAAGTAGCATACCTGTGGGAAGACCCCAACCTTATCCATCTAAAACCGCAGATGTTATCTTGTTGCTCTGACAGAGGACACAGAACAAACTAGATAGGAGAAGGGAGCTACAGAGGAAAATTCTAAATGATGCTTACAAGAAGCAACTATACGTGTTGTTGCAAATCATAATATAGGGTCACCTTTTCACTTATAAAAAACAAATCTAACCCACATAATACAAGTTGCACATCATTTTCTAATAAAAATGCAGCCCTACCACGGAGAATGACAGGTAATAAAAACAGCTCAACCACCAATCATCCTTTTACACTGAGAATGGTAAATTCCGCACTTTGTCTTTTTATACTTAGGATTCTATACACAATTACACATCACTAATACAAACCACTTCCAATTAATGGTTTCTTTCCTCCTTTAACTCGTATGTTTGCACTATTCAGTCCTTTACTTTTACCAGTCGCACTGAAGTTACTAAACTTCCTACCTTTTGCTGCGATGATACAGGGGGTGTACTCATCAAAGGTTTCAGAGGAACAGTGTTGGTTTGAGGGGTGCTAATTCGTGGAGATACATATGACCTTGGTGATGAGGCATCCGATGTTAAAGACATTGGAGACTGGTTAGATGGCTGAGCTGTAAAAAAAAAAAAAAAAAAAAAAAAGAGAGAGAAGTGATTTTATAGCATCTTCTCCCACCTAAGCATAAAAGGTACTATACAAGAAATAAAATGTAATATACTAAAAACAATAAAATACCACACTCAAAATACAAAGAGAACAAACCAACCTAACTTGAAGGGATGAACACATATGAAATGGTTCGGAGTAAGTAAATGGCAAGTAGAAAACACTAAAAAGGGAGTTTTTTTGGTTTGTTTTTTTTTTTTTGGGGGGGGGGGGGGGGTTGTTCTTTTTTAATTTGTTTTGGTGTGTTTTGTTTTGTTTTACCAGCAGCTGGAGTTCTTTGAGACAGAAAACCTGATGCATGTGGACACTATATCTGGAGACTTCTTACCTTAGCAGTATCCATAGGGCACACCATTATCCCACTCTTATTCATACCCTTTGCTAAGGAGATAAAAGCCAGTGTGCCTTTCCAACTTCTTAATTCCCATTCAGCCCCAGAATTCTATACTACATAACCCCCAAAAAGAAGAGCAGGCAGACAGGGTACAGATATGCATACAGACAACACATCTCAGAATTCTATTGACGATAAGTGCGCAGAGGCAGCCACCAGATACATTTCCATGGACAGGTCTACATGCTTACGCTACAGCAGATCTTCTAATACAGTTAGAATAGAAGAATGGGCAAGGCTCAAGCTCCCTGTTACACACAAGCTAGAAAGTGTGGTTCACTTAGCCACACCAGTGCACAGAAGAGTCTTTTCTGTTGTAGATATCCCTTACTTGTCAGAACACCTCTGTTCGATCTCCTAGAGTTGGAGGGGGGGG
>NW_005842080.1:1164669-1198334 GCF_000455745.1 Alligator sinensis | reverse complement strand
CTTTGCGGTCTCCTGGGGGTGGGGGGGGGGGGGGCCGGCGGCAGCTCAAACCCCTATCCTACAGGCCGAGTCTGGCCTGTGGAACAGTCTGAGCTGGTCTGTGGGGCTAGCCAAAAAAGTCCAGAAATTTGGTGGGGGGCAGGTTGGCAGGCCCAATCTGGTCCAGGGCTGGGGTCACGGCCACAATATGGCATGTAGGACTACGGCTCAATGTGGAACACGGCAGATCAGGAGTTGGCCCAAATGCATACTTGACTGGGCCCACAGACTGGATCCGGCCCAAGGACTCAGCACAGACCACTCATACAGCCTGCAGGGCCAAAAGGTCCTGTCCTAGGCTCTCCAGGCTGTCAAATGACAGGAATGAGGGTCTGAATGAAAGCAGCATAGGTTGTAGCTGTATTGGCCTAAGGACATAGACAGAGTTTGTTCTTTGGGCAAATCTGATATCTTTTATTAGACCAACTCAAACAGCTGGAAAAATTGTTCTTTGCAAGAATTTTTCCCAACTATTTGAGTTGGCATGAATGAAACACTCTCTCTCTGACCTGAATAAGAAGGTCTGGGGACCAAATACAGAGCCTTGGAGTCCCTTATGGACATCAGAATGTCCTGGTACTGAAACTGTTTTGGAGGTTTCCAGGATCATCCAGTCTCCCCTTACAGAGTACCCATGAAATGGCACACAAGAGGGTTCGCATGATAAACGAGGGCATCAAAATGGAAAGTCTATACAAACATGTTCTGTGAAGAAAAAGGACTAGCACTTCCAGTTTTACTTTTCATTCCATCCAGGAAGAGCACACACCAACTGCTGAAGCTTCCTTAGCCTGACAAAGGGTTTTTGAACCCGAAAGCTTGCTTAATAACTATTCTCCAACCGTTTGGGTTGGTCAAATAAAAGATATCAAATTCACCCAAGGAACCTTGTCTGCCTATGTCCTTAGACCAACATAGCTACAACCCAAACCCTAGCACTTCCTGTTGAATTTGTTTGGCACTACAGGCTGAACCCAGACTCTGGGGCTTCCCACAGGCTCAACTATCTGAGAGAAAGGATGTTAATTCCCACAACTGCCAGAGATGCTTGTTTTCAGCACAGCTCCAGAGCCCAAGGAGTTAACACTTCTTGCTTCCCCACTCTCCCGCACCCTATCCTTACCCACTGCCAAAATAAGGTTTTTATTCACCCTTGGCAACTAAGATCAGTAGCCAGGGGAAAAGGAGAACAAGCAGAAGCAGTACCAACTCCCTGAAACTTGCACTCAAATTTCTGCTCTTCCAGCCACAGCCCATAGGAAGCCCTGTAGCCCAGATTTAGCCTATGGGCCACATGAGTTTGATACCTCTGGTCTAAACCTTTTATCTCTGGCTTTCTTAATGGTCAAAAGGATCAGAAGATCCTTGATGAACTAGAAGGAGATACTTGATTGTTGACAGTAACTAGAAGGTGATGTCCAAAGCATCTACAAGCTTCAAAAGCATACTTAATGGGCTCTGAGTCTCAAACTTAGAGGAACTCAAGAAGTCCTACACAGTAGATCTCTTGCCAGTTTCTCTGAAGCTTGAAATGTAGGGTCTCCATGAAGAGCTAGTGCTGGAGGATACATACCACCTATCCAAATCTCCACTCTGTGTCCCCTTAAAAAATAAAGCTCTCTTGTGTGCTCATCTGATGCAGGTTTGTCATTGGTCACAAGATAGTCACAGTTTACATTCCAGAGAATGCCCATAAACCCTTCAAAAATAATGAAAAGGAAAGAGGGAAACTACTAATCTTTCTATCTGAAAAGGATATAACATATAGAAGATAGCCAAAGAGAGGAAAGGATGCCCCAATGGCCAGCACAGTGTAGTACCAGCAACAATTAAAGGAAGACTAGCTCAAAAAGAAGAACACTGCTTATAAGAATAAATTCTTACATTATGGGTACTGCTAAGACAAAAAGGTAACCAATCAAGTGCTTGAGATGCATGTGGACTCACAGTGAGTGTGTGCATAACTATCATTCAAAGGAAAATACAGCTTTAAATGACAGATTTTCATCAATGCACAGAACCTGAGAACAAGAGCTGCTGAACACTGAGTATTTTTGTAATATATTAATTCTGATCAAAGCCTAGGTGGGAGCAGCTCTTCTGAAAGCATGGATTGAAAATGTGGGTGCTGACCACTTCTGATTTTTTGTAAATGTGGACAGATGAATGTGCCTCATTCAAAATCTTTACTTAAAGTGCTGAATCTAATTAGAAGCATTAAAAACAACTTTAAGACTTTAAAACATTACTTATAGCTACAGATAGCACAGTGGTTCTCAACATTTTTAGACTCAAGACATCCCTTTGACTACAAAAAAAATTATACAGCCATTCTTCTGTTGCAAAGAACTCAAAGATCATAGCAGGTCAGAATGTTTTTGACAGCATTGATTTCTATTTGAAATCCCTGAATTTATCTTGAAAATCATTTGTAGGTGTTTGCACACTTACCAGTGCTAATACTGTGTGGCACCCCATTGCAGCCTTAAAAGCTTGGTCAAGAATCACTGATACAGCACCTATCTAACCTCATTTCAAGTCTCAAGCTCTACTGTATAAGCTATTGCTTCCCAAATTGCCTGCAAAACCAGAATTTGTATTGTACCTGGAATATTTACCTAGGTTAACTACACAATTCAAAAAGCCTGAGGGAAGGAAATAAATTCTGGAACCAAAGATCTCTTAGAAAACACATGGTCAAATACTTACTTAATATGAGGTTTAAATGTTAAAAGCAACTATAAATTGGGTGTCACTACTAATCCTAAAAACAGCTGATGGTAAAGAAAAATGCACTCTAGGCAAGCTTTAAATAGCAGAAGCTGGCTGACTGCCTTGTACACTAAATCAAGGATGCTCAACCTCTGGCCCCTGGCGCCAGATCATCTGGCCTACAGGACTTCCCACGATCTATAGGGAGCTCTGCAGGCTAGATATGGTGTGCAGGGCAGCTCAGGGCCCAATCCCAGCATCTGGGGGCTGGGCTGGACCCCAGGAGCCCACTCCCAACACACAGGGGGGTGGCACAAGGCTTGATCTGGCCCCATGCCATTCATCTGGCCCACGGGGCCAAAACCACGAGCACCATTACACTATATCAATCTAAATCGTTGATTAGAAACGTGCAATGCCTGAACGCCTGGTGTCGCCAAAAAGATGGCATTATACAAGCAGTTATTAAGTCACAAAAGTGAAAACAAGGAACCATTAGACTTAATCTACTCTAATACATCAGCCTTGAGTTCCTTACATAAAGACTCTTTACCACATCCTTCGCTTGGAAAACTCAGCACTTCTGGTGTATCAGGCATCCTACATTAAAATGGTGTTACCCTCCCATTTGAACTGAAAGTTCAAGTTCTAGCACTGTCATTCATCAATTACTTTTTAAAATTAAACTTTTAGAATGCAATTTTGCATAAGGACACGTAAGACTTTTAAATACCTTGCGTAGACAGCTGTGCAGCTTGAGAAATCAGGGAAGTAATATTGAAAGCAGATGGTCCAGCAGTGAGAATTTTATGGAGTATAGACTGCAGAGAGGCTTGTGTCACAGCTGCTGTAAGAACTGAAAAACAAGTATTGCTCTATGTAAAGCAAGACGTAGAAAGATTTTCAAGAGTGGATTTATGAGCCTAATATTTATGCACCTAAACAAGAGA
The DNA here is from genome assembly GCF_000455745.1 of Alligator sinensis. Lineage (NCBI taxonomy): Eukaryota > Metazoa > Chordata > Crocodylia > Alligatoridae > Alligator > Alligator sinensis. Next base: position 1,194,633 of record NW_005842080.1, on the reverse strand, counting down.
ACTGTTTCTCATTGTTAGCAATGTGGGTGCTCAACACTTCATTTTTCAAAATCCTACCTATATAGCTCTCTGCAGCTTAGTCCATAACATGCAATTCTTGTAAATACAAAACAAAAGGATTTAGTCATATTTTACAGTTACAATATGCAATCAGAATAAAGCCTATTGCTTTTTTAACTTCAGAACCTTCCAGACGCACAATACATCTTATTCCTGTTATAATGATAACTGGCAGAGATTTTAATTTTTTTTTTCATTTGGAAGATGGCCAGACATTAAAAACAAAAAATACGTGCAGAAAGGAAACAATTACACTCATTTCTCCTTTAGAAAAAAATTGAGAAAAGTTTAAAAAGTTGTTGGGATTCTCTATTTTGGAACTTTTTATTTTAAAAAGAAAATCTTTGAGACATTGCTTTTTGTCTCACTGAACTGATTCTGTTTGCACAAATTTGGAGTTGCTACTTTTCTTACCAAAATGGGATAGTAAGTAGTTTTGGAAAAAAATCTCAAAAAAATTCTTACAAGATAGTAAAACAATTTCCTGCCAGGCTTTTATTATGACATCATGATGTAGATCAGGGGCAGGCAATTATTTCGGGTGGAGGGCTGCTTACTGAGTTTTGGCAAGCCATCGAGGGCCATATGACAGGTAGCCAGGGGCAGATAAATATTAATTTTCTAAAATTTTAGGGGCCCTGTGGGCCGGATAGAATGACCTGGTGGGCCTCATTTTGCCCACTCCTGATGTAGATATTAATTATTCATTAGAAAGCATTTTCATAAGTAAAAGCTGTTACATACATTATGATTTAGATTAATGTAGACAAAATTTCTAGGAACTTTACAATTTGCATATTTAGCACTTGCCTCAAAGCTTTCAAATCTGTTAAATCCCTTAACTCTGTATGGTATAAGTACAAACAGTAGCATAAGAACGATACTGTAGCTACGATGGTCCAGAAATTGTATGAGAGGCATTTGGGGGAAGAGGGAATTGTATGAGGGCATTTGGGGGGGAAGACTTGAGGAAGAATGTCTTTCATTCAAAAACTTGTCTTGCTTCATCCCAGCTACACAGTTGCTTCAATAAACAATACCCGCCTAAGAAATCCCTGCCTCTCTAAGTACAAACTCCATTCTCCCACTTACACCAGGAATCAATTCAGAGCAAGGGCAAAAAACCTGAACACAATCCTCTCTGCCACCAGAGGCTGGCAAACTCTCAAATGCATACATTATCTGAAACTCCGAATGAGAAATTTCAAGCAGCATCTAAAACAATTAAGTTTGATATAAACCTATAGAAAATCCTAAACATTCCTCCAACAAAGTGCAGGATCACTGATGGACTTATTCATGGATTCCATACACAAAGCATTAACTGCTAATAAAGAATTAATATGTAACTTAAGTTAACTTTATGAACTTAAAAAAAATGGGTATTACAATTTAGTCTAGGCAACACTGAAAAACCTGCTCAAGGGCTTGCAAGTTACTTTTCCAAATATTTTTACCATCTTAATGCTATTTATTCCCAATCTTCATTATCAGAAAATAAAAACCATCTCCCAAGGACTAATAAATACTCTATATAGCAGGCATTTGCAGCTTACGGCTCTGGTGGAGGGGGGCTCTCCCTGCACCATGCCACAGGGGCAGCAGGGATAACTGGGACTCAATGCCCACCATCTCAGACCCATGTTAGATCATTCTGGTCCCCACTGGAAAACACTACCAACCTGCACTCATTTCCTGTTAGACTAAACAAAACTGGTAGTCAACGAGCTTTAAGGGTCAATGAAAAAAATAGCCTTAGTGAACACCCTGCATAATGAGTTATTACAACATAAGCACAAACTACAGAAGATTAAAGTATGAACAGAACCAGTTGGCACTGGTAACAGAAAAAGGGAAAGATCCAATACCACCAAGGTAACCCAAACTCTCCCTTCTGGCAGCTGATAAAAACTAAATACTGTGTGAAGGAACAAACACCAACAGACTGAAAAAGTCTCAGATCCCATGAGACTGCTTATGTACACAAATATTTATTTAGCTTGATGATCTGCTAATTAGATAAAATAATCATTATATAGGCTGAGTTAAAAAAAAACCCGAAAACTAAAATAGTAAAGCTAAGTTTACCCAGGTATTCTTTTTTTCTTATTTTATACTATTTTGTTTTGTCACCTCATTTCTAAAGGTTTTCAACAACATTTTTATGCCTGGTTATAAACAGGATTTGCAAAATAAAAAGTAAATTTTATTAATTATTTTTAGCATCCTTACCTTCATTTATTTTGGATATATCTACGCTAGAATTATTAAGCTGCAGAGTAGCTTGCAGAGCAGGTAGCAGCTGTCGAAGGAGATTTGGGTCCTGAAGTAATGAAGGAATTGGTGACTGTGGGACAGGTGAGACAGGGACTGTAGAAGTAGATGAAGTAGGTGCAGATGTTGGATTCAGTCCAGAAGCAGAAGATGTAGAAGGAGTTGTGCAAGAATGAGATACAGATTTGTCCACTGATGTAGACTCTGAACAGAAGACAGACAGTAATTTACATTTTTCCTTCGCAACACAACTTTTGGTCACATTCTCACTAGCACAATATTCACATGAAATAGGTAATATTAATTTCTTACCCATTTTCTCAAAAGAAGGATAGTTTATATAAAAGATAATGTGCTTACACAAAGTAGTTTATTGCAGCTTACTATGAAAAAGGAACACATCTTATTTTGGAAACTTGCATTTTTTCAAGCTTAACACATCTTAGCATGATTCCACTTTACAGTGATGTTCAATCTTCTTTATTAATACTGTACTCCATTTAAATGCATCAGCTTGAGCCTGAAAAAGGCTATGCACTTACTTGGAACATGCACTTGTCTGAACTTAATGTACACAGTAAGCACTCAGTACTGCCAGTGCTGTGATATTAGCAGCCCTTAAACTAACTAGCTCCTATTATTTTCATAGCTTTTAACAGCAGCATTTTGACAGTTGCTTCCCCGTCACTATTTATCTGCAGTTAACCAGACTATATTATGTTATAAAGCAAGCAGTGCAAGATACTATGAACTTAACCAACATGTTAATCAATGTTTGCTGCTATGCAAGTAACTGATAACAAAATTGGGACTCGGACTGGCACTGTGTTATGTAGTTATGCTAATTATATACACATCAGGTTTCACATAACCAGAGTATTTTACACAAAGATCCATACTGAAAGTTGACAAAGATGCACCTGAAACAGAGTTTCTCTCATGAAAGTTTGTTTTTTTATTGTTGCCATAAAAATAAACTAAAATTTTCCTTTGAATTTTTCTTCCATTAAGCACATCCTCCAAGTGCACCACACATTTGCCAATGACTGTCTTTTTTTTTTTTTTTTAAAGTATAAATCATTAAAGAGTTCTTAAGAATTCCATGGATTTTACAAATAGGAGGAACTGTCAAAGTTGAGGTATAAAAAAGAATAGCAAGCAGTTACGAAACAGAAAGTCTGACAAAATGGGATCCGATCAGGTTCAAATAGTGTGGCAACCTGTCACTGGCAGTGTGCAGTTAAGAATTCATATTCATAGAAAAGGTTTCTTCTGATATCTGAAAGAGCTTAGAGTTTATACCCTGAAGCATAAAGGGCTTATATCTTTTATTTTACTAAGACCACTTTAATAAAGTGTTGATGCTAATTATCCATCTACATCTTCTTTCTGGAATCCATTCAAGTTCTACATTTAAATGTGCATTCCATAAAAAAGTGCTTTAAGTCTCAAATTTGACTTCTATTTTATAAAAATATACTTTAATTCTTGTATTACGAGAATAGGTCATTGGTACGTTTCCATTAGAAGTGCACCAATATATCAGTCCATATCGGATCAGCATCAATAAAAGGAAAATTGACATTATCAGCAAATCGGCAGGTTTTGGCTGGTGTAGCTGATAACATCACCAATAAATGCTGCATGTATGTGTGCAGCCACAGCATCTGCCTGAATGCAGCCAGGCACCTTGGAGAGCAGCATCTGGCCGGTAAGTGGGGGGGGAGGGGGGGGGGCGAGGAAAGCAACCAATGGAGAGAGGGAGGGGGCAGAGGGAGAGGGAGTGGAGCTGGGGCAGGCACTGACCAACTAGGGCAGGGTGCAAAGTGGAGCAACGGGTGGCTCACCCGGGGGGTGCAGAGCAGCTCCCTGCCACTTGGTGGGGTGGCTATAACCCCCTCATAGACCTACCTCCCAATGCTGCAGCCACCTGCCCTGCCCCTAGCACAGTCCTAGCCCTTGGTTTGGTTTGTCCATTTTGGGTTGGTTTTTTTTAACTACACTTCGGAACAAAATTCCAAAATCTTCAAAACATACTCGCTTCCACAAAGCTTTCAGTTGAAACGTCTTCTGAGTCCAGTATACTGGGAGAAGAGTGAAGAGACAAATGTATACCCTCTAGAACAGTGACTCAACTCGTTAAGATTCAAGACACCACTTGAAAAAGGCTCTTACACTTTTTCCTTCTTTTTGACTATGGAAAAACAACAGACCAATTCTTTTGTTGTGAAGAACTCAGGCCACAACAGATCAGAATGTTTTTGATGCTATGGATTCCTTTGTGAAATACCTAGGTTTATCTTGTAAGTCATGTGTAGGTTTTTATTGTGTTACCTTGGTTAAGAATCACTGCTCCACAATGCCCAAGAACCTCATGGTTAGGGCATTTACTTTGTAGGCAGAAGTTCTAGATTCAAATCACTGCTCCAGATCAGGCCAGGGAAAGAATCTGAACCTGGGTTTCTCATACTCTGGGCAAGTATCCACGTAAACTACTGCCACTTCAGTAAAGGCAGGAGTGCCGCCTCCACCTTGGGGTTTTTGGCAAAGAACCTGAACAGTTTGGTTTTTCTTCCAACACAGAACAACTAAACATCAATGATTTTCATAAAAACATCATTCTTATTTTCTAACAATCCCCAAGGTCATAGTTTCTTGAGGCCAAGTTTGATTGTATTTGAGGAACCAACTAAATTTAAATTAAAATGCTTCTCAAAATCTAGCTATTAAATCAACTTAATCACTCTAAACCTTAAGTTCATTAATAGAATTAGATTGATTTTTTATTTATTTATTTTACAAACTGATATTCTAAACTACTATAATGTGATCAATTTTTATAGGCCTATCTTTGGACAGTTTGGGGGCTTTTTTGTCTTGTTTTGTTTTTAACTGCAACTTAATTTAAGAAACTCTATTAGAATAGATCTGCCTTCGTGCAGCCAAGTAGAATAAAAAAAAATCATACTAACATGTTATGTAAGACCCCTCCCAGTCAACTCTGACAGGTATAACAGCACCACTCAACAATGAATAATTCAATTGTGATTGCTAAGCCTGTGTGTTCCTAATCATGGCATTCAGAAATATTCTAATAGCAGCATGCTAAGGCCCAGGAAAAGAATGATTTTACTGAGTTAACAGAACAATACTGACAGACTTAAAAAAGGAAGTCTGAGCTAACGGTAAACATTTTGGGGCAGAAATTATTGTCATCTTTGTATAGCACAACGGTGTCCTTGTCACTGCTTTTTAGGCATTTCAGCAAAACAGCTCACCTAGAAACCCTGGTTATAACAACATCTGAACACCAGGAAAACTTTCATATCCATTTCTCAATTTTATCTGTTAAAGACCTTTAATTCCTACATGTAGGATATCTACAGAAGTACTTTTCCAAGGAAGACGTTACCAGAAAAGACTTTAACAATTTCACAGGTACTGCAAGGGAGTAAGAACAAAAACTGGACAGACAGAAGTGAATAGAATAGTCACAGGAATATTATACAGCTGCTCAATGATGTCATGTCTTAGCTGATCATTTATTAATTTCTTTCATTTAAGTCATTACCACACATTTTATGTATAGTTTATATACAATATAAACTATTGCATAGACTATATATTATATATGCAATAGAATTATTTCTTCCAATTCTATGTACACATTTTTACAATCACAGCATTCAAAAGTAAATACAGCTAGAGGCATATGCGCAAAATAAAAATCCCACTTCAGTAAACACACCAAAAATGTTAAATTTAATTAAAGCTTCAAATACTGTACAAAGACAGTAGTCTAATATGCTACACAAAAGCAAGGAATATAACTGGAATGGACACACGCATACAATTCCCCCAACATTTGGAGATTCTCATATAAAAGAATGCCAGATTCAAGAAAAACACAGTAACTCAATTGCCAGGACTGGGTTTCAAGCAATGCTTATATTTTAAGGGACTTGCTTGTCTTCACTCGACAGTTAACTTGAGTTACTATCACAGCAAAACATTTAAATAGAGTGATTTGATAAGCAGATTAGTAGCTAATTAGTTGCTCCAACTACAGCTGCTGAATCCCTGCTGCACTATCAGCTCAAATCAGCAACACTAACTTCAACTCAGACCCTGACAGGCTAACTAGCTTAAAACATCCAGCTAAATAAAGTTAGGGTTTTGTATGTGAACAGGAACCTGGTTAGGAACAAAACTTTTGGTTTATATCTCAAGATAGCAATGCAGTGAAGACAAACCTTATATTTAATTCTGTATATTCCTAAAACACTTGAAAGTTTTGCAGTGCAAGCATACAAATTACTGAATTCCACAAAACCTAAACAGATACTCTAGCTCCTCTGAGTTCATTCGGAATAAACATATCTATGCAATTACACCAAATAAAAGCTGATTTAGATATTTAATATGAAATGGATGTCAAATCATCCATTACCTGACTGGCAATACAAACACAAAGTTAAACACAGCTACATATGAAAATGTAGTATTCCATCTTGGTGTAAAAGATAAAAATATCTATTTTAAACATCAGCCAAGGAAAAAATAGTTTAAAACACATTTTAGACACATTTCTGGTAATTAACATTTGTAGGTTTTGAGCATGCCCATGTACCCCTATGCTTATGATTATTACAATCTGATTATATGCTCATATTTAATATTATGCAATACCTACTGTCAATGGTCAGCACTGCCCTCTCATTTATGCTGGACTATGCATTGCAAAAGGCTGATATGCTACATGTGTAGTGAGAAGTAGCAGGATTGCTCCCAAATCAAAGTTAAACAGAATATTCCCTATGCAAATATAAAATACAAACAGACTTTTAAGGTAAAGAGAGAGAACAACTAATATTTCCTTTACTACAGTGTCTCTGACAGTCGAATCCGAGTCTTTGACGAGATCATGCAGTAAATCTTCAAGTTAATTTTGTGTGGCTTTGCCCAAACTGAATTATTTTTTTTTACTGCTTTTCTTTAAAATCACTCCATCCTGTTTTGCAGATGTTTACATTATTTAACATTCTTCCTCTAGAAGTCAAAGATGGACTTACAACTAAGGCACTTTCCAAATGTGGAGATCCAAAAAATACTCCCAATAGAACAAATCCTGTAACTATTTCTAATTCAGTTTTGATGTTGTCTAAAATATGTACAAGACATAATAATATGATATAGTAAAAAATATTCACCCTGAATTCATTTAGGATGGTATGCCAATTACCCCATTTGTGAGTAACAACCATCTTAAACTCATAATAAAACCTTTACTCCACGCAAACACTTCTTAAATCATTTATCTGCCTTGATTTTTTAATATAATTTTTAAAAAAACTGCTTGCTTTTTCATCTCTTCTCTGACCTGCTGCTGTACGGTGAAGTAAATGGATAACTTTATTATGGTCTTGACAGTAGGGGGAGTATATTTAAAGGTTAGTTACCAGTCTTCTAGATCTCTACTAGAATTTAAAATTCTATTTACTACATAAAGTCCTTTAAATGTATTGGAGAGGCATGTCAACACTCATAGAATAAACCAAATTTGAGGGGCAAGTACTTAATAGCGTTCCTAATATAAAAATGATCAGATTTGCTGAAAAAAATGATCACACAGTGTCTCCACACTGAGGTAACTTAGTTTCATCATAAAAAGCACACCATTTAAAGTGCTGCAAAAGCATGACTTTCTGGAGGGCGGGCAGGGGAGGGGGAGAGAAGAAAAACCCCAACAGGTCAGATATAAACTCTATTAAATGCGTACAACTAGTTCATTAACAATGCATTCAAATCTGAACTTAAGACTTGAGCAATAAACAAAAATTGCAGTGTGATCATCATGTTAAAGAACACAATTATTCTTAAAATATATTGACAAATTAAACTACAAGCTATGAGGACTGTCATAAAGACTCAGATGAGAATTGGTTAACATGGTGAATTTACTGAGGCATACCTACTTACAGAGGAGCCCTGCTAAGCTCTTGATTGCCAACTGCAGTTCAAGCACAATTAAACGCAATGTTTTTCAACTTCCTTAAAGAAGATTCTGTTGCTATCCCATAAGCACCCTCTCCCAAAAGAGCTTTCTATCACTTAGTGAGCGATCAATTGGAACCAAAAGCTGAATTGCATTGCCCATTACAGCAACTACTGAGTATCTGTAAATGTTTTTAAACATTTGTAGCCTTCTCGACCTTTCAGATGTGCATTATTTACTTATTAGATTTCGTCTCCAATCACACTTCCACTGAGATACTACCTTTGCACTGGATTTTTGACTATGATAGTCAAACTATGTGCATGAAAAAAAATCAATTTTCAGAGCTTATTTTTCAGATATTTTTAAAAAGAAAATGTAAGGATCAACCACTTTTCTTCCAGGGACAGTTTGAAATTGTTTTCCTTAGAATAACGTGGAGAAACAAAAAGCTAGTGTACCTCAAGGCAAATACATTATTAAACAACTAGAAAAAAAAGTTTGCTCCAAGTTAACATATATTTAATGAATAAAAGTACTGCATGACATGAAAAACTAGGCGTGAATAGAAACATCTGAATAGCAAATGAGAAAAGAAGAACTGGACTGACAAAATTACACACACACACAAAAATAAAACGGTGAGTTACTTTATTAGCAAAAAGAGAACTTCTGATGAATATGAAAACCAGTAGTGGAACAGAGCCTTATTGCCTTTAAAAATACTACTAGGAATCCGACTACCGACTATGCCTATGAAATTTAAGTTACCTGTATTACACATTAGTGTTCCTAGCAATGAGGGCATGTATCAGAGTGCACTAATCACAATAGAAACCTGGTAAAACTCATGAATGGGTCTAGGAACTGCAGGAACATACCACTCTAGGGATGCCTTTTAAAGTCAGGGTTTAAACACCAGAGCTCTCTAAAGAACTTAAAATGTTATTACTTCTCCTCAGACTTGCGCCATCTGAGGACAGAGGATTTCACTGATCAAAATAAACAGCATGGAGATTGTCCATTCAAAATGCTTCTGCTAACAATTTTCCTGGCTCATCACTATCAGTCACTAGTCATCCTACGTCCCTCCAGGGGCTTCCACCACAAACTTGTCCTAACCCTCAAACCACTCCATAAGTCAACCCTTACCAATTCTCTTAACCTTCTAGAAGATTGACTTGTCTTTGCCCTAACAATGCAAGATTTTTGCTGCCTCATTTCTCCCAATCACCCACAAGCCTCCTTCTGTGAAACACCCTGGGTGAGGAAAAAAATCCCCAGTTCGGGAAAAAATCCACAAAACGAAGCAACTTCCCTCTCAAATTCACTGCTTCTGTGATGCTTACAGAAAACTGCCACCAAAAATGGTTAGGCAGCTGGCTATTTGTGATTACTACTACCAATTAAGAATTGCACAGTTATAACTTTTGACTTGCAAGAAGCACTCCTATTAATAGGCTGGATGAACATCTGGCCAGGGTCATTTGACCCCAGTACTCTTTCCTGCCATGGCAGGGGGTTGGACTAGATGATCTCTTCAGGTCCCTTCCGACCCTACCAACTATGAAACTATGAAACAGCCAGTTATCATTTGCCATCCCATTCTCTCCCTGGGACAGACCAGCACAATGAGGTTTTAACCCAGTACAGCCTGTGGATGATACCAAAACAAAATCTTTCAAAGCAGAAACTGAGAAACACTCAGTATAAGACACTGGTTGTAAATAAGCTGGTCAAGCACTGCTTTAACACTGGAACAACAGGGATTGTCCAGCCATGCTCAGATTCTCTTAAACAGTCAGCACAATTTCTTTTGCTTTGTTGTCAGATAAGGTTACTGAATAACTCATTCCAAGCACTGATACTGACAATACGAAAATAAAACATGAAGATTAAACATCAGTTCTAAGAACATCAAATCTGAACATTTTGAAAAGCCTGCAATGCCCTCTCAAGCATAACTTTTTCAAACTGCTGTGGGAGGAAGGTAATTTACGGAGAGAGAAACTGCAAATACCAGCCAAAGAAGAACGTGCATTAGCACCTGTAACCAGGAATGTAATAGCTGAGTGCTCCTAAAGGTAGAAAGCATTTCAAATAAGGAAGCATCAGACAGTCCAACTGCCACGGACCAACTGCTAAACTGTCAGTGTTAACTTCACAACCCACATGATGACATTCTTTTAGCAGCTTGTCACATTTTAACAAAATTTAAAAACAAATCAATGCATCAGAGGTAGCAGTGCTATCTGGGGCAGCATTTTACAGATTGACACGCTGTTATAATAACATTCATTTAACAGCTAAATTAGTAATGGGAAAATAGGTGATGTCCTACAGATAAAGCAGCCAAAAAGTAGGAAAAGCAACCCCACACTTTACCTGCATCAAGCACTCACAGTGAGCACAAACAGAAGCAGCAGATTCTGACTGGACCACTCAAATCAAAGGGCAGAGGTCAAAGAGATCCCCGGGAACTCGCCACTACTGCAAGCCATTGAGAGGGCAGAAGGCTACTGCTAACAGCTGAGCTATAGGTCAGCCAAGGATTTTATTCAATCTCCTTGTGGGACTACAACATACCCCTGCAGCAAAAGAGACTGAGCTGAAAAAGTGTTTTGTTTTGGGTTTTTTTTAACCTATTATGCCATAACACAAACTATGAATATACCTTTGCTACTAAAACAGTAATACAAACTTACATGCTGGCATACACCCACCAGCACATTGACTGGAGGTAGAAGTTAATTTAGACCAGACCCATCACACATATTATTGTCATTAAACAGAGCTTTTTTGGCAAGAAGTACTGGCAAAACAACTTTAATTTTTTGAAAAAGGTGGCAGGCACAGCAAGAAAAGTATAGATCAGGAACCAAAACACTGCTCTGCTTTATTACAGTAAAACATGCTATCAAGCTAGTTTCATATTTTCGAAGAGCATTTAAAACTGCTTAAATTGAATTTAAGACAAAACTCTAGGTATTTAGATTTATATGCTGCCTTTAATCCAAAGTACTTTACAAACTGCAAACATATAGTACTAGTTATCTATCTGTTAGGGCTGTGCAAAGCTTCAGTCACTGATTCGATTCAGAGGAGATTTGGCGTAAAACATGCTATCAAGCTAGTTTCATATTTTCGAAGAGCATTTAAAACTGCTTAAATTGAATTTAAGACAAAACTCTAGGTATTTAGATTTATATGCTGCCTTTAATCCAAAGTACTTTACAAACTGCAAACATATAGTACTAGTTATCTATCTGTTAGGGCTGTGCAAAGCTTCAGTCACTGATTCGATTCAGAGGAGATTTGGCCTGATTTGGCAGCCAAATCTCCAAATCCAAAAAGAATCAGGAGACCCATTTCTCTCTCTCTCTCTCAATCGAATTGGAACTCTCTGATTTGATTCGGAGAGATTCAATTATTTGGCCATAGAGACAGCTTTATGTTTTTTCTATGTACCTCGAGGTACCAGGCACGGCTCGTGAACACTGAGATGGTGGGGGGAATGGAGCATCCCACAGGGGGAGGAAGGCAGGTTGCGTGCTCGGCGGCGGACCTAGAAGTGGACCAGAAGTGCTTCCGGGCCCATCGCCAAGTGCACAGGGGACCACCCCCGTGGGATGATCCATCCATCCCACCATCTCAGCGTTCATGAGCCGTGCCTGGTACCTCAAGGTACATAGGAAAAAAAAAAATATATATATATATATATATAAAGCTGTCTATGATCGAATCACCAATTCTCTGAATCAGCATCGAATCTTCAGATTCAGATTTGGCCAAATCGAATCAGGACAGTGATCTGAATCAGGACAGTGATCCAAATCAGGAAATCGAATCACTGTCTCCCGAATAGGGTCGAATCTGAATTGAATGCTGGCTGCTTTGCGCACCCCTACTATCTGTCTGCAAGGGAAAGTAACAGAGGCAAACAATCAGCAAGCATTAAATTAGGGAACTATAAACATGTGGATCCTTGGGGGAATCAAACAATGACAGAAGAAAAGACAAGAACATTACACAGATCTTTTGAAAGGTTAGAACAAAATAAACTGCATGTACTTTATTACCTCAAAAGATTAAACACTGAACTATTTAGCCATTATCCACTGTAGTATTTCAAGCCTGAGAGTTAAACCAGTAAACTATTCCTGTTTTCCTATTTGCCTGAAAATGGCTATTTATAACATTTTAAAATGTTTTCTTTAGAGACATTTTGACCCACATTCTATTGAAGTTCAGGGGTGGTCATTTTTTGCTCATACGATTGTATCATATAAAAAAAATCAGATGAAGTAAGGTAATTAACAACAGTTAGATGCTAATAAGAGTAATAATATTTATGAAATTTCATCTTCATGGACTAAAGAAGAAATTATATGGGAGTACAAATTGACAGACTTGAATGATTATTTTTACAGAATATTTATCAACTATTACAGCAAGTTACCTTAGCTTATGTGGATTTTAAATAAGATCTAAATACAGGTATCAACCACACACAAGTTTCTTCACTAATAATACACAATATATTTAAGTAACAAGTCTCAAAAGAATACAAGATTGAGGATGATGAAGTATATTTACCTTTTAGAATTCTGACCAAATTAGTGGAAAATCATCTGCCTGGTCAACTTAATTGTTAGGAACATAAATGGGTCCTGTGGCCACTTTCTTTTTTATAGCATCTTTTCTCCTCAAAAACTTTCATTAACATTTTGGCTCCATCTCCTTTTTCTACAATAGGTTTATTTTATGCAAGTCACCATTTATTTTGAATATCACTGAAAATTGCTTCATACTATATCGTTTTTTATTTGATGATTAGCTGGTACTGCTTATGCACTAGTAACTGAGACAATTTAGATTATTGGAAAGCAGGAAGGTATCTTCAAAGAGTAGAGAAATATTAGTCCTGAGCTTGTTTGGTATTACTTATAGGTCTACACTCTCCTCATCAACTAAAGCAGTTTACAAACATCTCCAAGAAAACCATTTCTAGAATGATTTAAGAATCTTTCATAGTACTTAAAGCATGCTTCCTATAAGAAACTTTAAATTACTTTCAATAAGTACAGGTCAACAGACTAATTTCCCCAAAGCACTTCTCTGAAACCATTTCATCTTGCACAGAGCCACATTCTGTGAACCATTTTCTCCTATGCTGAGCTGAAATACCATATGGTCATTAGTACCAAGTGTCCCTATTCTTGCATTTTTCAGTAGTTCTTCCTCACTGTAAGTAAATCCAATCATAAAGCCAATTTGTTCTTTCAAAAAATCTAAAACTAGGCCTAGTCAAGATAATGGAGTCCATTCCTTGCTTGGTGCCTCTAAGCTGTTTCTGGAATGCAAATAATACATACTTAACTTGTAGCTGTTTTAATATTGAAGAAGCAATGTATAATTATGCACTGGACAAAATTTAAGAATGTCTATATGATCAAACAAAAGCAACAGCTCATTTGCTTTCCTTAAATATCACAATCAAGTCCCTATGTAGAATTATAGGCAGCTGCAATAGTTTGCCACCAGAATCCCAGAGTCACAGTAGCTGATAGAAACATAGAGGTCCTAGTTGGCTTTGAAACATAAAAGGCTATAGCTATGTTAAAAACCACCATAACTGAAACGTCACAAGTAACAAAAAAGGGATTTTAGGCACTTTTACCAGAGGTCATCTGAAGTAAGAGTTTGTATAATAAGCATATGAATTGTCCAAATGCCAGCCAGAGTTATCAGACCAACAGATTGCAAGGAACATAGGTTGAATAAAAGAAACTACTGTACCCCCCCCCCCCATAACATGACCGAAATAACTGTTTCAAAGCACAAATCAACAAGACAGACTCCCATAAGTTCTAAAAATCACACACTATTTGAATCACAAACTCCAATCATGGGAGGAATGAAAGGTCAGCACATCACTGAGTAGGGTAAAAAAGTTTAAATGACATACCTTTTCTCTCTGTTTTCTGTGAAGGGATGGAAGGTGTGGGTGTAGGCAGTTTTGATAAAGTAGATGCTCCATTGGCATCAAAGGATTTCTTTGGCTGGTGATCAGATTGTAGAGAAAATGGACTAGGAGGAACAGTGCTTGGGGTAGCAGTTGGATGAACCACTGGTTTGATAGGATGTTGTACTGGAGTAGAACTACTGTGAGTCTCTGCTCGTGGCAGTCTGTAGTCTCTGTCATTGTGTCTGCTTGTTTGAGACAAAATATTCTGTGGGAGCATACTACTTGTGTCACTGGAATGCTTGTCTTCCACTTTTGTTCAGGATTCACAAAGTAATATTGCAACAAGAAAAAAAGATTTAAGTTAGAAACTTGTCCAATAAGGCGACTATGATAAATCAGCAGCATACCAATAATTACAGTCGACTGAAACTTATGCAAGTTTTATACATCAACCACTAACACTATGACTAAGAACACATTAGAAGACAAAATATCATTTCTCGGTGACAAAATGAACCCTCCAACATTTGAAAAACTTTGGCTGCTCTCAAGTTCCAATCAAGTTTGTGTTTAGTGACAGACCATACTACAGCGAATGTTCTGGCTCAGGGGTCGACAACCTACAACCCCCAAGACAGACCAGTCCAGGAAGGCACAGCTGATCAGGTGGCATGCAGCTGAACTGAGCCACCTGTTCTCTCCAATCTCTTCTCCACAGCTCCCTTAGGTGCGCTCTGGCCTGCACTTACTGTAGCTATAGAGAAGCCAGGTATTTCTAGCAATGAAACACAGGCAGCTTGAGCACTACAAAAGGTGGAGATTAGTGGCCTGTGGTAATAAAATGCTGTCGACCCCTGTTCTAGTTTAAGATGTTTTTTAAAAAGTTCCTAATAAAATCCAGACCAAAATGTAGTATTTGCATATGTTATATTCAGTCTCAGGGACTAAAGTCAACAGTTCCAATAAAAAATGTTTATATTATACAGTTGTCTTCTATCCACCATGTTTGCCTTGTGTTTAGCTTTTAATGCAAACAAATTTTGATTTTTTTGTTTCCACAAGACCAAGAGGGGATGAAAGGCCAATTTCAAGACACATGGCTACTGGCATACAAAATGTAATAGATTATTTAACATGTGATGCAATGCATGCCATTACACAGTTGTGACTGTGGTACTGTAGAGCATGACTGGCATACATAGAATGCTTTTTTCCTAATTTCTGGTTTCTCATCTATCATGCAGCCCCTCTACCATTAGCAATGTAGCAAACTGGCTGGAAATTCATAAAAAGAAACATTCACTGAAATATTATATTTCTACAATGATTCTTCTTGAAATATGCATATCCTTAAATCAGTATGCTGCTCATCTCTATAAAAATGAGTCAGTGAAAATAGTAAAGGCCTTTTTCCAAACTGCTGATTTTTCAAACAGTGAAAAATAATAAGTGAATGAAGCAAACTGCTAGGGTATTTTTAATTCTTCCAAGTACTGTAAAAGTGTCCATGCCAATTAAATGTATATGCACAAGCAAACATGCAATACCACTAGGTAAAGAAAAATTAGCACTAAAGACCATAAAGCCAATTCAGCTAATATCACACTACAAAAATTAATACAAAAACGTATCAATCCCAGAAGTATGTCAACCATGTCTGAAGATAACATGAATTTAAAAAAAAAGCTATTTTAAAAGTATAGTACAGGACCCTGTGAGGGCTGCAAGTTATTTATAACTCCAAGGGTGAAATCAAGGTTTAAAGGAATCTCTGAGTCCCCCATCTTTAATCTGAGACCATAACATAGATAGTTCTCTCAGTGGTTATCTTGATGGATATGAGAAGCTGGATAAGAAAATATTTTTTGTTACAGAAAAATATTTTATTCAAGCTATGGGGAAAAACACCGCACACTTATTGGCAGGCAATTAAAATGATTGCAAAAATGGAACAGTAATATGATATAAAGAATGAGCAAATGCACCAACTTATGCAGACAGTACTATGATGAGGCAGCAAGATTTCTGGAAATGCCTGAAGCTGAGTTTTCAGCAAGATGGAGCTGAGCCACTTTGCCCCTCTGCTATAAAATGTGCAGATAGGGCAAAAGGATCTCTCTCAATTTGGCAAAGAAAAATACGAAGGAAGTAAATAGTGTTCACAGAGCAAGAATATTTTACTGTAGAAAAACCACATACTTCCACCAGCAAACCCACTAGCAGCTGTCGCCTGCATCACCTCTCTTCTGTAATCCCTATCTTTTGGGAAACTGTTAACTGACATTTTGCTTGCTTCTTTTTGTCTCTGCTCTCTGTAGAAAAGAAACACAAAGGAAAATGAACTAAGATAGTTTCTAGATCAAGTACTTTATTACAAATTAAAGCATATATGCGCACACATACCTTTCAAGCCACTCTTTCGGTTTTTCCCATTGCGAAACTTCTGTTCGGCAGTTGTAATAGTATTTTTTGCCTGAAGAACTGATGTGTTCAGACCAGTCATCTGCAGAATCGAAGGCCTTGAAAACACAAACAGCATTGGAAAAGAGTCTAGTTGCATGAATTCAAATAAACTATATAGATTACAATACATTTGAAGTTATACGGTAAAGGACCTTTTCATTCACATGCACTTCAAAACACAACCAACCTCCCTACAAAAGGGCTCAAATTTAACGCTTTTCCCATTTTGCAGTGCAATACTTTTGCCTCCCGTATAATACTGCAGCAGAGAAATACTACACTACAGCAGCTTCAAAAAATATACGTAGCTTCTTTTATATCACCATCAGTGGTAAAATTACAGCATAAGTAAATCTGGCACAGTATTCATCAGATCACAACAACATTACTGTCTGCCAGAACATTTTCAGGATATCAGCAATTCTGGCTCTTAAACTTCTGTATACTCATAACCTCATCACAATTTGAAATTCAAACCTTTAAGCTTGTTAAATTTTTAGAGATCCCCAATAGATTTAGAAAATATTAATATTTGAAGGATTTATTTATTTCTCCTATATGCCAGAACATGTTTTAGTGAAGACCTGAGTTGCCAAGTACAATGTTCATGGCAACCAGGAAGTTCCTCAAGTTAGCCAGTAAGAGGGTCAGATTGAAGCTCTACTACTGCTAGTAACCCCCCCGCCAAAAACAGAGGTTTGGGAAATTATCAGTTTTATGCTAGGGAAGCAAAACAGAGTAAAATCCCTGCCCAAACTATATTTAAAAACAGGTCTCTCTCAATAGCAGTATTTCTTTTTATCAAACTTATCAAATGTCTACATTGCAAGGCAGGTGAATCTGAAAATTCTAAATACAATCAGCTACACCAAAACATATTTTGCAACGTATGTAAATAATTTGTAATTCTCTTCCATCTACGATTATGATCACTTTGCAGGCCCTACTAATTCAATAAAATTTGCAAAAGTGCACCTCTGATGATTTAATCTAAAGTACTGAAAATAATGCTTGTATAAAACTACATAAGGCAAGTTTGAATACTTATAAAAAATACTTACTGCATCTGAAGTTTTGCTTGGATTATTGCTAGGATTAGAAGAATGTGAATTTGAGCTATGAAGAGCACTGTGGTTATGTGAATTTTCTTGTGGAGAGTAACTGGTCCCTAAAAACAGAGAAAAGGTCACTGTAAATACCTCATGCAAATTAAGCATACTTGTATTGAAAATATCAGTGTTTAATTTAAAAAAAAAAAACTAATACTTAATCTCAGTCTTCCTTCATGCTGGTATAGTAGGAACACTTTGCTGCAGATTTTGAGCAAGTGAAAGTTTGAAGACTTGTGCAATTTTCATTTACAAACAAGGCAAAAATATCTCCCATATTCTTTTATGGTTACATTATTAATAGAGAATTTGCACATAACATGCAATTCAAATATCTGAGGTTTCTCCAGCACAAATGTAGGCCAGGTATACACTACAGACTTGCCAGGATAGCTATGTCAAGGAGAGAGAGGGAGAGAATCCTTACGTGACATAGTTGTCACTAGAGAAAGAGAAATTTTCCCCAATATAGCACTTTTGCTTGTTTTACTATACAGGAGCAAAGTGTTACTTGGCTGACAGCTACATCCATGCCAGGAGATCTGTATATGAATATTCCTGTATCAGTGTTCCTAAACAAGGCCTAAATTTAGGGACTTTAACCAGATTGCAGCAATAATCTAAGTAGACCACAAAATCAAGAGATATCAACTGATTTAAGTCTAGAATTAATTTACATTTTTCCATCTATTTTGATCGAGCAGGGCTATTTTAGATCATTTTGCCAAGTATAAGGAAAGGGAAAAGCCAAGATCAGTATTCGGTGGAGCAATATAATACAAAAATATACTTAAAAGTGAAGGAAAAATCTTGCTGCTCAGTTTACAACTAATTTTAGTTTTCCTACTTGCCATCTCTACAATTTGAGTCCAAAATCTGAAAATAAAGAATAGTCCTTTTCTAACTGTACTTCATAACTAAAAGATTACAACAGTAAAGGTACTGCAGACGACTGAGCCTCTCAATTATTTAATCCTATTTCCCCCCCCAAAATGGTGCACAAAAAAAGGGGGAGGGCTTGGGGTGGGGTGAAAAAAAATTAAAAAAAATAATCAAGCGATATCATCAACACCAATAAAACAGGAAGATATGGAAAGACTAGATATTAAGGTGCGTAGGAAAGGACAGATGGGTAATGTAGGAAGAGACCAGGTAGCTGACAGATATAAGTATTTCAATAAAGGAGTGTTAAAAATGTGGATTGCTTGGTGACTGTTGTATTAAGGGGGTCATTTTAGAAAGCTGAACCGAGTGAAGGTGAGCAGACTGAGAGCCAAGGGATAGGATAAATATTAACATGGAAGCTGAAGAATGAAGTATAAGGGTGTGACAATATCATGAGCCTTTCTGACCAGGGCTGGAATAAGTCCAAATAATAACAACAGAAGCAGGGATTGAAAGACAGGCAAGAAAGATCTGTCTATGCAGTAATGACACAAAGTGAGAGAGAAGCCAGATGATGTGCTGTTGAAATGAAGAGTGCTGGAAGGGAGGAACTGGAAGAGTTTGGAAGCAGCAGAAGTAATCTAATGTCTCTTCTACTGTCTCCGTTATGAACAGTACTTTAGGGAAGTAGAAACAGAAGTTATCCTCAGGCATGGGCATCACTAGCAAAAATGAACTATCAGCTACCTGGAAAGGAAAGAGGAACAGCCCTTGGGGGGCAAATGTCTACATTAAGCAGGGAAAAAGGGAACTGAGCAAAACATGCGAGGACAGCAGAGGGAAAGGGAATCCAGGCACTTCCATACAACTGCAAATGGAGAAAAAAAAAAGCAATGGTCATCCAGGCACTAAATGCAAAAGGGATGATCACGCAAAAATAAATAAATAAATAAAAATCTTACGACTATTTCTAAGTACTTCTTTACAGCTCCCAAAAGGGTAGTGAAGGATCAGGAATTCAGCGAAAAAGGAAGACCTGCACAGTCTATCATACTGAACGTGGAGAAGCTGCCTTCTTGCAACCCATACTTGAAGACTCAATTCTTAAAGAGATATTTCCAGAACCGCCCACCCTAGCCTTTAAACAAGCACCGAACCTCACCAATCTCATTACCAGAATCAAACTTCCTATGACCCAAACCACACCAAATGGATACAGCCCATGTCAAGACAAAACATGTCAAACCTGCCAACACATCTCCACCACTCCCACAATAACTACATCCCATAACTGATCCATCAACATTCCTAGATCTTACACCTGCACCTCTAGAAATGCTATACATCTCATCCAGTGTACCAAATGCCCTTAAGGAAAATATGTAGGAGAAACCAAATAACAAGTATGTACCAGAATGAATGCACACTGAAAACCCACCAAAGACAAAAATATTCAATTACATGTGGGTACCCACCTCTCGTAAGACAAACCCTCTCCAATCTCACAGTTCTAATCCTCAAAGGAAACTTACAAAACATCTTTTGTAGATGAGCCTATGAACTTCACTTCATAAATCTACTGAATACAAAAAATCATGGATTTGGCATAGACACTGGATTTCTGACACACTACAACCTGCCTGACATCTGACACACCAGGTAACCTGTCTCAAGCTAACCACTTGCATTCCTTCATACAATTCCTTCCCTCCCTCCCCCCCAGTCTCATCTCTACCCATCGTCTTCCAAACTTCCACTCATTAGCATTTTCACAGGCTTTTACACACACACACACACTCTCTCTCTCTCTCTCTCTCTCTTTAGCTTCTTTTCTACCTTGGAGAACACAACAGCAGCAGAATCTTCCAATGTCTGAAGAAGGGTGTTTGTGCCCAAAAGCTTGCAAATAATTTTTCCAACTATTTCGTTGGTATAATAAAAGATATCACATCTACCCAAAGAACCCTGCCTGCCTCAACACTACTCTCTACTTACAGGTCAAGCCCATTACCCTTAGTGACCAACTCAGTCATACCCAAGTTTAACCACAAATCAGGGTGAAACCAGAATTCCACAAATCTAATAGAAAAGCTATAACTTTGAAATTTACTAACATGCTGAACACACTTACAACATAACACACCATGGAAGCCCTTTCCATAGACTGGAACTTAAATCACTTATAAACATACTAGCATTGCCAATTTAAGGAAATGCAATTTAGTGTTCTATTGCCCAGAATATCTTGTTCCCAAATGGTATTCCTGTTCTAAAAATCAATGCAAGAGGTATGCTAATTATACAAAATCTTTTGTACAGCATTCTTTGCAAACAATTGCATAAAAGTTCTCATATGTACTAAAATTATTTTTTGCCTTCAATAAACACTTTAAATGTCTTAAGGCTTTTCATTTCCTGTAAACCGAAATATTTTATTTATAAGATTCTACTTGATTTTCTTATTTTTTCTTCCCATTTTATGCTAGATATGTTCACATAAAACATGCTTTGTTCCCACTCTTGATTTAACACAGAGGCAAAGTTCCTCATCTCAGCAAAATCATGCTAACATTGACTAGACCTTTTTCATATACTTTCACATACTGAGAAAAAGCAGTCTTTAAACACTCATGAACACTAAATCCCAAAGTCCAACAGTATTAACTGCCTGTGCTACATTCTTATCAACACCAGAAAGCTACACAATGCTTTGCAAATGATATTTACAGTCGATATTTAATAAGCTCAATTTTCTGAGCACTTTCTATTAAGGAAAAGGAAGCGTCTGATGTCTAACAGTTAAGGCTGAACAGAACTATTGTAAAAAAAAAAAAAAAAAAAAAAAAAAAATCTCGAAGTGCTCTAAAATCTACATGCATGCTCAGATTGACCAAAAACCCCAGGCCAAATAGGAGCTTGTGGTATAGCCCTATCAATTTGGTTTAATGATTCCCACAGTATATTTCTCCCAGGGTGACTTTTCAGAATTTAGGCCCCCTCTACACACAAGTATTGTGCAATTAGCAGGTTAATTCCATAATCAACTGAACAAGCTACACATGCAAAGCACCTGTCACATAAAAAGGTCCAACCTGCTATAAAGTTAGATCTCAAAAATGTGTATTGACTTTATAGATGGTTAGTACCCCAGCTTTAATCTACACATGTAGCAGGGTCTCCCCTGCAGCTGGGAGCCCTGTCAGCTGATGGGGCTCCGAGACACAGTGGTGCACCATCCCGGCACGGTGGGGGGGGGGGGGGAACAGGGGGGGGGGGGGGAGGGAACAGCAGACAGACACTGAGGGGACTCTCAGCCCTGGCAGCTGCAGATGCTGGGTCCCAGCAGCCTCAATCTCCCAGCCCCGGGGGCTTCACACACTCCAAAATCTGGGAAACTGCAGCAGCTGTGGTCGCCTAACCCTGGGGGCTTCACGCACACCCGTGGCTGGGAGGCTGCAGCAGATGCCTTTCTCCTGGGAGAGCAAACGTCTGTACATGTTCTCTTCTGAGAGAAGCACAATGCACCAGCATCCCAGGGTGCTTTGCTCCCTTTCCCTTAGGAGATTCTGCTTCTCTAGCCAAATCAACACATTGTGTTGCAGGAAGACATATGGAACATGCAGGAGCCTATGGAACATGACAAGATGCATCCACAAGGGCCCCCTGGCTATGGAGCGTCAGCACTGCAAACTCTCTGCTCTCAAAAGGCTCGAAATTAAAAGGTCTGCTCAAGGCCCAAGGGAGGTTTTCCACCAGGAGAACAGGCCTGGGAGAATTCTCCCAGGTCATGTGAATGCATGTATGCAGCCTAAGGCAGAAATCCCAAAATACAGGTGGTTTATGTAACACTATTTCTACTCCTTGCATTTTGTTTTACTGTACAAGATTCCTGCCTTTTGGTTAATGTCTACATCCTGGAAAGATACAAGGGTCTTTTGATAAGGCAAGCTCACAAATAGCAAATGGATCATTTGTTTTGTTTTTGTTAACTAACAGCATTTCAAGCTACAAAATTGAACTGAACATTCTTAAAATGCTTAATAATTAATAGAAATCTATCCCACAACCAATCCTGAGCTTCCTTGCCCTTCAGTTTCACTTTTCAAATGGTAGATTATGTAATATCTGCTTCTTTCCCCTACCTCAAATGCTATGCCTTCTACTGTCAACTAAAGGAAAACATTCAACATTTCTCCAGATACACTGGGTCCTTTGGCTGGTTAGAACAGAGTTTAATCATTTTTGGTTAGGTGAACTGTTCATTCAAAAAGGAACTCAAACCTTTTCTCAACATGTCTATAAAAACATCCACCCCATATAAGCCTCAAAAAATTACTTTTAATCAACACGTTCAAAGAGTATCACTAGAATATGAAATTCATAGTTCAACTGCTACAATAGGAACACTAGGTAACACAACATTCTTACTGTAAATTAAAATGATCTCCAAAAGACTTTTCCAGTTAAGTGTTCCTTTGGAGGGGTGGGGAAAGGATTATTAAATACAATTAAATAATGTATTTTTCTTACGTACACAACACAATCTCTCTTCCAAAAATCAGTAGCTGGAAACTGAAGTATGTATTATATGTGAAAAATACAGTAAGAGGAATTTCTGCTGCTTACCAAGGAAAAGCAAAAATAAATTTTGCATGCGACCCACAATGAGCAGGCTCAACTCCCTAGCTACTGCTACTAAGTTATACTTAGTACAAGGAAAGGTCTTAAAAATTTAACTCAAAGCACATAAAACAATGGTTTAAAAACACATCTCTGCAACATCAAAAAGAGGAATTTAACGTGTACCACACATGCCTGACTAATCTAGTCTCTTTATGACCAGGTTACAAAACACCTGGATGCAGGAACAGGGGCAGACATTGTTTACTTAGACTTCAGGAAGGCCTTCGATACGGTATCCCACCCCATACTGGTGAACAAATTAAGAGGCTGTGACTTGGATGACTACACAGTCCGGTGGGTGGCAAATTGGCTAGAGGGTCGTACCCAGAGAGTGATGGTGGATGGGAGGGTATCGACCTGGAAGGGTGTGGGCAGTGGGGTCCCGCAGGGCTCGGTCCTTGGACCAATACTCTTTAATGTCTTCATCAGTGACTTGGACGAGGGAGTGAAGCGTACTCTGTCCAAGCTTGCAGATGATACAAAATGTGGGGAGAAGTGGACACACCAGAGGGCAGGGAACAACTACAGGCAGACCTGGACAGGTTGGACAAATGGGCCGAAAACAATAGAATGCAATTTAACAAGGAGAAATGCAAAGTGCTGCACCTAGGGAGGAAAAATGTCCAGCACACCTACTGCCTAGGAAATGACCTGCTCTGTAGCATGGAAGCGGAAAAGGATCCGAGTCCTAGAGAACTCCAAGATGAACATGAGTCATCAGTGTGACGAAGTCATCAGCAAAGCTAACGGCACTTTATCATACATCAGCAGATGCATGACAAACAGAACCAAGGAGGTGATACTTCCCCTCTATTGGGCACTGGTCAGACCGCAGTTGGAATACTGCGTCCAGTTTTGGGCGCCGCACTTCAAGAGGGATGTGGATAACCTGGAGAGGGTCCAGAGAAGGGCCACTCGTATGGTTAAGGGCTTATAGGCCAGGCCCTACGAAGAGAGACTAGGGCACCTGGACCTCTTCAGCCTCCGCAAGAAAAGGTTGAGAGGCGACCTTGTGGCTGCCTCTAAATTCATCATGGGGGCGCAGAAGGGAATTGGTGAGGCTCTACTCACCAAAGCGCCCCTGGGGGTCACAAGAAATAATGGCCATAACCTAGCAGAGAGCAGATTTAGACTGGACATTAGGAAGAACTTCACAGTTAGAGCGGCCAAAATCTGAAATGGGCTCCCAAGGGAGGTAGTGCTCTCCCCTACCCTGGGGGTCTTCAAGAGAAGGTTAGATAGGCATCTGGCTGGGGTCATCTGAACCCAGCACTCTTTGCTGTCTATGCAGCGGGTCGGATTCGATGATCTACTGAGGTCCCTTCCGGCCCTAACATCTATGAAACTATGATTAAATTATTCAAAGTTACTTCCTCTGTAAGTTACTAAAATGTTCATTTAATTTAAATTAAATCATAATTTACTACATTTAATGTCTTTGTTTTATACAGGTTCAAGGATGATCAATAAATTCAAAATCAAAGAAAAAATACTTTAAAAGTTAACACAGGGCTTTCTATTAATTACTCTGAGTTTGAACAAAAAACTGAACAAAACACAACCAACCAAGGCAAAACCTCAAGTACATATAGCCTAATGCATATGCTATGTCTATTCATTTATCTGCAGGTAGGAATGTCAACCTCACCATCTTTCCTCACTAGTTCCTTCACCACCATGCCAAATAAAGTTTAAAGTTCTAGTAAAATAGTTCCCCCAGAAGAGCAGAAGTGCAGCCGCAGCGCAGCACGCACGTGGCCAGGAGCGCAGCCCAGCAGTGTGGAGAGCAGCGGGGTCCGGCTTGTAAGTCTGTTGTCAGGGAAGGGGCAGATCGAGGCCCCAGAAGTGGGGTAGGAAGTAAGCCTGGGGCAGGGGCTGCCCAGCTGGGGCAGGACACAAGACTGAGCCACATGCGGGGCAGGGGGGGCGCGCTATGGCAAATTCTGGAGTGGCTACAGGCCCTCCTATAGCCCCCCCCG
The DNA here is from genome assembly GCF_000455745.1 of Alligator sinensis. Lineage (NCBI taxonomy): Eukaryota > Metazoa > Chordata > Crocodylia > Alligatoridae > Alligator > Alligator sinensis. Next base: position 1,169,217 of record NW_005842080.1, on the reverse strand, counting down.
CTCCTCCCGAGCCACCACCTGCCCCGAGCGCAGCCCAGAGCAGCCCCAAACCCAACCCACAGCAGCAGCCTGCCCCCCCATGCCCTCCCAGGGTGCATGCAGCAGTGGGAGACCCCCCTGCACAAGCCACTTGCAGCTCCATCCTGCACTCCACCCTGGCTGTGCAGTGCCTGCCCCTGACCTAGCCCCACTCCCTCCCTCACCTTGGGGGGCCTCAATCTGCACCCCCCCTTAAAAACAAGGAAAAATATAAAGGGGTACATGAGCTGAAACTGAGACGGAAGGGGCACACTTGTTAAAAAAAAGGTTGAAAACCTCTGATATACAGTATACTGGAATAGATGGATCTGGAGCCTGAGCCTGTCGGACTTCTCTTCAATTCTTAAAATTAAATTATAAAAGCACAAAGCATCTTTGTAGTTTAATTACAATAAAATATCTTAGAATCTTACCTAATACTGAAAGTCTGCACTGTAAAATTACCCTTTGCCCTACAGTCAAACAAAAAATTTCTGAGTTGTGAACAGCTCTATTTTCAATGGACTATTAAATCCTTAAGAGTCACAGAGACACACGCTCCAAAACATTATTAACTGTTTTAGGAATAAGCAAGCCTCTCCTGTGCCTGTGCCACGAAAGCTGCCAGCAAAGGTGAGTTTGTTAAAATAACACCAGTGACAACATATAATCATACACAGACTTGCCTGTATTTTAAAACTAAAATTATGTTGGCTTTAGAAATAGCCAAGCAGAGTAAAACGTTTACTAACTGTGTAAAGCAAGGTAATAAATTAGTCATTTTAATAATGCTGACTCATGCAATGTTTAAAAGTTTATTTTAAGCACTGACTATAAATCACCAGAAGATATTATTTCACCCTCACTGGAAAGAATCTCACAGTAACCATAGGGGGAAAAAAAAAAAACAAAACAAAAAACCCCACCTAAAATGCTATATTTACTTACATATGAATAGTCACACTTACAGTGCCTCAAAATTTTGAAAAAATAAATTATATACGTAGTTCCTACATCCAACTTTCTAAAGAAACATTCAAAAGGCAAAGAAGAATAGATCAAAACCATATAGGAAATGCAAAACCACATGGTACAATAGATCTGCTCCACATTCCATCTCATCTGTGAGATCAAGCAAGACGAGGAAGTACAGATGGATAGTCAAATATAGAATTATTAGGAGTAAGTTAAAGTCCTGTTACTTCCTCAGGCTTGCTCTTGGGTGCAAGTAATGTCTGTTATTTCTCTCCCCTCTTTCACCCCCTTATTGTGAACACCAACAGGATTTTTGTTCCTAAAAAAAACTTAATGTAGTCATTATGGTCTTTCCTACCGCCTTTTACATAAACTTTGTATTTCAGTGCTGGGTCTCATTTTCTGAAACACTAAACTAGATGTCTTTTAACTTATATTTAAGAGAATAATTCCATGTTATTTTCCTTCTATATTAGGACTGCTGGCAGCTGACACCACTAGCAGAGCAGGTGTAGGCACCACCATAGAAAACCTCTCTGTCCCTCTTTCTATTCTGTTCTACTTGATCCACTGTAGTGAAGAGATCATTAGATAGGGAACAATGAGTTTCAATACACATATTGCACTGAATCCACTTGGACTGTTGGATCCCTTCTAAATGAGCCCCTGAACGTTTTGCCCTTTCCCCAATAAAAATCTGGAGAAAGACTGAGGACTGAAATACATCTGTAGCTGCATTCAAGTACTAGCCTGAGGCAGGAGGGTGGCTCAGCTCCAATTTCAGCCAAGGCTCAGGGCTCCAGTCAGAGCTGAGTTGCTGCCTTGGGCTGGGATGGCTGGCTTGGTAGGGAAGGGGAATTTGTGGCCAAGGAAGCATGGGGGAGATTATGCAGCCTGCCCTCCCCACAGGTGGCCCTCCCTTCCTTATCTCTGCTCTGGCTCAAATCCCTCCAGCCCTGATCAGGCCCTACTGCTGAGTGCCCTGGACCTGGAACAGAACTGCAAGAAGCAGGGGTCAGGCACAAGGGTCAAGGGGGAGGGGGAGGGAGTTAGAAAGCATGCACAAGCATGGGGGACAGGCCCAGACACAGGTGGCAACAGGCCCCACAGCAGAGGAATGCCAAAAAGGCAGTGAAGTCACAGAAGGGAGGGGCAAAGGTCTGGCACCCTGCCACTGCTTTCCTTGCCACAATAGCTAGAGGGGACAAATGTAAGATGATCACCCCCAATAATTAGTTTCTGTTCATGAAAATTATAAGTGTGAAACATTTGTTTGGACATATTACATATAACAAGTGAAAAAATGTTTACTCCTAATCCAAGTATTAATCTTCAGTTTACTGAGGCTCAGAAGGTGGAGGGAGCCTAATGATACAAGGATACACACCAAGACTCACGATTTTACAAGAGTTTTGCTTCTACAATTAAGCGTGAAAGAGCTAATTTAGTTTGATCACCACTTGAATACCATATTTACTCAAAAACAAGATGAGTTGTCCTGTCCCTGTCCCATCGTCCCCCCATATTCAACAGGGGGAGGGGGCTTCTCTTGGATTCAACCATTAGCCTGAGACTAGTTAAAGCCAGAGCTACAACTCCCCTGGGCGCAGCTCCCATGGCAGGAGAGGGGGCACACGGTGGGGGAGAATGTGAGGGAGCACCAGGGGACTGTGCAGAGGAGCCAGAGCCAGTCACCACACAAAGTAAGTGGTAGGAGGAGGAGCAGGCAGCGGGAGAAGGGAGGCAAGGAGTGTGGGAAGGGCAAGTGTAGGGTCAGGCCACCTACACCTCCCACCACTGCTTTCTCACCGCAGCAGTAGGGCAGATAAGTTTAAGATGACCCTCCAGTGCTCTATACCTGGAAAATTATAAATCTCTCTTTACAACTTATAAATATCTCTTTATAATTTTCCATGTATAAAATCTCACCCCTTGAGTTCAAAGTCATCTTATATTTGGGTAACTAGCTATAATGCGGAACACAATCAAAGAATGACAATCACTGTAGCACAGTCTTCTGGAGTCTCTGCAGATCTCTTTTGTGCCACAACTTGAACTAAACTAATTAGAAGCTTTAAACAATGCCAGGTTTAAGACTAAAGTAGGTATTAAAACTAGTCTTGTATCCAGAAACAACATGGTTCTCAATAAAACAGAAAAGAATGCCTATAAACATTCAAGTGTGTAAAACAGCACTTTAAAATACTGGGCTACTTCAATTCTAAAAGCTTTCTTCTAAACAAAAAGAAACTCAACTTTCAAGAAAGCCACAGTAAGACTTCAGAGGGAGAACTGAAATAAGTTTGCTTTTCAATTACCAAAGTAATATTTTAAATTAAAAAAGAAAGAAAGAAAAGATTAATTACTAGGTGAATTCCATAACGCACTTCTAGAGGAAAAAATTAATGTTTCCATTTCTCTTATGTAATCATCTGATTCCACTCACATGCAGGAGCAGACAGAAAAGCTAGATTAATTCTAAAATCTACAGCTTTTACACAAGTTAAAAAACTTTCCTGATAAAGAAAAGAAAATATAAAGATGTTTCTCCTACAGAATCAGCACAAGTTGTGCTGTATCTCTTGGAATTCAAACTATGTCACTGGTATCAAATTTCTACCTCTTGGGGGGTCTTCTGAAATCAACACAACAGTCTTGACTGACAGTGTTAAGTGCAAGCTCTAATCAACTACTAATTAATATTGCATGAGTCACAAATGCTTATTAAGAGCTACAAAATGCATTTCGTATTTCAGCTAACTCCTTATGTAGTGTGATATTTGTCTAAGGATTCAAATCTAAAAAAGGCGTTAGTTGTTATTTTAGGTAGGATATAGAATTATATTATATTACCATTAAACATTTATTTTTACTAATACAAAGCAAAAAAATCCTTTTCTCCCTGTTCTTTCCTTAAAGAACTCCACTATTTTAGAAATGCTGGATCTCTCTTCTCCTAAAACAAAAAGTAATCTAGTAAGTCATACTACTACTTTTAATGCTATTTGTAAAGGCATACAAAATTTACATGTGAAATTTTTAATTTCAGAAATAAGGAAAAAAGTGTAACAACTGTAGTTGAGACATTTCAGAAAGAAAATAAATATATCTAAGGAGGAGACATAGTACACTGCCATGCTAACTGAATTATGAACTTTCTTTTTGGTGGGATTTACTTGCAAGTCCCAACAAGTTTACAGAATTCATAAAATTGTGCTTTATTATAATTTTAAAACAAAAATAGTTTTAAAATTCCCAAATTAAATAATACTACTATATCTAGTGTGAAATTTGAGAGGAAGAATGATGTCTGGAGAGAAATTCTCACTACTACTTTCTAAATTTTCATCAAGTATTTTTGTTCACCAAGTCTCTTTCATATTCAGGATAACAGATGGCATCCAATGCTAGTAACTCACTCCAACATGAACACCTCTGAGTTGCCCACTATAAGAAAAATTAACTAGAAACATTCCATTATAATCAACTTTACTGATGAGAGCATCACAGATAAAAGACTTCAATGCAGAAGAGGGTTATTATTAACTCTCCAGC
>NW_005842080.1:1156254-1164638 GCF_000455745.1 Alligator sinensis | reverse complement strand
CTCTGGAGGGAAAAAAGACAATATAAAACCATTTATGACTGACAGTTTAAGAAGCTACGTGTCCTAATTTATTTGTTACCTCTTGCTTTCAGTAACTACAGAAGGAAAAAAAAATCAAATCAACTGTATCAATTGTTACAACATACAAATAAGAAATGTGACCAACAGATTGACTGCCAGAGTTTTGAAAATTGCATTGAGTATCTTAATAGACATCCACCTAGCTACATATACTTATAGTGAATGATTAGGAAATGAAAATGGAAATAGATTGTAGGATCATAAGAAAGTCACGCTGAAAGAAACCTCCCAAAGTCATCTAGTCCAACCCCCTGCTCAAGGCAGGATCATCCCAGCCGAGCATCTGTCTAACCTGCTCTTGAGAGTTTCTAAGGATGGAGATTACACAACTTCTCTAGGTAGCCTGTTCCAACATATGAACACCCTCATAATCAAAAAGTTCTTTCTAACCTCCAACTTAAATGTCCCCTGCTAAAGTATCAGGCCAATGGCTCCTAGTCCAGGGGGTAGGGTAAAATACAGCCCGCAGGCCAGGGCGAGTCCAAAGTGGGCGCAGGAAAGGTTGGGGTTGAAGCTGGGGCTGTGCGCTGTTGGTGGAAAGGAGCTGCTGGGAATGCGGGCTCCATACTCTTGTGGGCAGAAGGGGGGGAGCTCTGACTGACCCGCAGCAGCTCCCCAGAACTGCCTATGCGGCCCACAGGCCCAAATAACTGCCCACCTCATCCTAGTCCTATCCCATTTGACCACTGAGAAAAGCCCATCTTTATCATTCCTGTAATCACCTTGCAGGTATTTGAAGATTATCAAATTCCCCTCAGTCTTCTCTTCTCCAGACTAAGTGATCGTAGTTGTTTCAGCCTTTCCTCGCAAGTCTCATCTTCCAGGCTGTTGATCATTTTTGTTGCCCTGCGCTGGACTCCTTCCAAACTGTTCACATCCTTCTTGCAGTGTGGGGCTCACAACTGGACACAGCACTCTGTGTCAGGCCTCACCAGTGCTTAACAAAGCAGCTGAATCACTCCTCTTGATTTCCAAGTGACACTTCTGTTAAAACAACCCAGTATGCTGTTGATCTTTTTTAGCTAAATGAGCACACTGTTGGCTTATATTCAGCTTACGGGTAAGTGTCTTCACTTTTAGCTTTCTACATTCTTGAGCTATAGAGGGAGAAGGAATGGGCCTCCTCTACTATGACAACACACTATCAGCCCTTGATGTCATCAGGAGACAAAAACTGATCTCTGTAACACTAAAATGTTTTTAAACAGAGCTGTCCAACTTCTAAGCAGGTGGGGACTGCCCAAGCTGCACTAGGAAGGGCCAAATGCCACGTTCCCCACCCCCCTGCTGCACAATGTCACGTAAGTGCCCTGGATCCTCCCTGGCCATGGGCTTCCCAGCAGCACCATACCATGCTGGAGTTTTGGCCCTGCAAATTATGCCACATTGCCTTTTCTTTCCCCCTGGGACAGGGGTGGGAAATCAGAAGCTGAAAAGGAGAGCTTTGGCTGGGGGTGGGAAACAAAGGGAGAACCCACCGCAGCCAAAATAGTGGCCAAGTGGGAGTCCTTTGCAGCCCAGAAATTGGACAGTCACGTTCTAATGGAAACCCTAGCAGTATTAATAGCAGTGAGAAAAGATCCAGGATATCCTATCACTATCCACGCCCTTACTAGCAGAGAGGACTGCTGAATAAAGCCCACATGATTCTAAATCCACATTATCTAAAGCAGCATACTACAAAAAATTTCTGTACTGCTCTTAAAAACGAGAGAGGGAGAGAAACAAATAGGTCAGAACAGAAAAATATCTTAAATGTTCTCTCCTTCTTCATCCTAATGAGGGTATAATGCACTGCTGCCTCAATAAAAACACCCAGCTCAAATAAATGCATAACATTTCAAATTATTATATTTCTCAGTACCAACACTTATTTCTGAGCTCTCATTCTATACAACAGAAAAGTTCTTATTCAAGATTTCACTGCTTTGTTTCATTCCTTTTCAATTCTATGTGGCATATTTTCTGAATACAAAGATTTTAATCTTGAAATGCATGTGTATTTTTTATTTACTTACTTGTTTGGTAATCTAAGAATACTGCTTAACAACTTAGCACAGACTTAATATTAAATTTGGTCCTCTTCTACCAACCAAGAAAAAAAAACTGGTATTTGAACATCTAAATATACATTTCTTTTTTATTGTTTTTACTTTCAGGTGGTTAGAAAATGGTGAATGCAGTTTTTTCTAAATTTCAAAGATTTCATAGACATTAAGGCTGGAAGGGACCTCGGAAGATCATTGAGTCTAGCCCTCTGCCCCAGAGGCAGAAGCAGGAGAGGGGGCATAGTCAGTTTTCCTGGGAATGAAAAGGAACTTTAGGGTTATGGGGCAACTTTCTCTGTAACATCCTTCTATCAAATGATGAAAAAAACCTCATGACTTGTGTCAGGCTGAATGTCAATTGAAAATGGAATTTAAAACCAAAAATAAGGCATTTTAAAATGTTCTCTCATAGTTAAAGTTACATAAATGTTCTAGAGGCACAAAGAAAAAAAATGAACGTCTCCTAAGTAAATAGTACCTATCTAACTTTTCTTTACAAGCTCTTATTACAATTGTAGAACTTGCGGAAGTCATTTTCTTGCAGATTTTTATTCCAGTTAGGAGAAAAAACAGCTTTTCTACTTTTTAAGGTTCAAACCTATTCTTCACTGTAGAATGCAACAGAACAGTCATTGAACTAAACTAGCTGAATAAACTAAAAATAATATATTCTTTCTACACCTGAAGAAGAAACTACTACTGTCAAAAAGCTGGCTTCGCATTATCAGCAAGTTCTTATCCCACTCAAGCAATTCTTAGCCAGTGACTTCAACAAACCTATATGCTTGATAATGGTAAATATAATTTAATTTAAAAATATATTTTAATAGGTTTAAACAGGTCTACACCTCCATATAGATTTTTTTTTTTTTTTTTAAAGAAAAATGTACTGAAGTTAAAAATCTAATTTCTGAATAAAAGCCATTTCTGTCCACTCTGTAATGTAACATTGATTCCTGTGGCAGTCAGGAAATTGAGGACATTTCAAATCTTTTTAAAAGATTTTACCAAATGTAATATTAAAGTGAACAGCAGAATAAGCAAAGCATTCCTTTATCTTATTTTGATAAAGGCCAACATTTATGCTGTCTCTGCTGTTCAATGTTTCACAAATCTTAGTACTGATTATTCAACATATTTATACATCTTTTTAAATCACCCAATGACAAAAGTTCAGATTCTACACAAATTGAGATTAAATATGATGCTTTATTGTGCAGTTGAGATTCCTGCGCCACTGAACAGCCCAAGTGTGTTTGTAACAAAATAATTACCACTACAATCTGATCTTGAAGTTGACCAGCGATGCTTAAACTGTTGTCCCTTCAGGCTGGGTGAATGGAGCAGGGCCAGTCTGTAGGCCAGATCAGGCTCCACATGAGGATCAGGTCCCATATGCCCAATCTAACATGCAGGGTCATACTTTCCAGCCCATGAAGCTTTCCAGGGGTCCACAAATTAGGCACCTGGGAGCAGCAATTAGCTGCTACTGGTCCCCTTCCGCCAAATTTTTGGACACAGACTGAATGACATGGCTCCATGAGCTGGACCTGAGCCAGGGGTTGAACCACCCCGCCTTAGATCAGATGCAATCTGATGGGAGAGAAGCAAGCCTTCTGTTAACTGAAGATCTTTCTGTCAATAAATGCAATGTCAATGGTAAGACCAAAGCTTATTTACTCACAGGCCCAGGGCCTGGATTCAGGAGGATGCAGCCACACCCTCTTTTGCCACCAGTTCATTGCTAAGAACTTCATTCTCAGGTGCCATACAATGAGCTCTCCACCACTGACCCCACCCCCACTTTCTGCCATCCTGGATCCACTACTGCAGTGGATTTCAAACTTCCTAAAATCACAGAACCCTTTCATATCACTTCTGCTGTTGAACCCTTACCATTAGCCTTGGGCCATGCGAGCTAACATGACTCCAAGCAACACGGCCCAGTAACAGCAGCATACTGCCTCCTGGCCTACTCCACCATTACACCCAATCTCTTTGCAGACCCCTGATGACCCATCACAGAACCCACTGGTTCCATGGAAACCACAATGCAAAAACCACTGCACTACTGCAGAAGTCCCACTACTGATTACTTTGTGGAAGTAAGAAATACCCTTCGGATCAATGGTATATCAAGACAGGCAGCAAATTTAGATGCTAAGGTTTGTGAAGATTTTTGCATGCAACTTAAGTATCCAAAATTTAAGAAAGCAATGAAAGAAAAGTACTTCTGTCATTTCCTTAGGTCATTTCACTTTAAGACATTGCTCTCCCTTATATTTACTAAAGAAAATGGCTATCTTGCAATAGTTTTTGACAACAGCGATTTAATTTATATGTGAAAATCAGTTATATAATAGGGCCGTGTGAAGCTTCGGTAGCCAAACTGATTGGTAGCCAAATTGATTTGGAGGAGATTTGGAGACCGAATCCGAATTGAATTGGTAGACCAATTAAAAGCTCCGAATCGATTCAGAAAAGCCTCGGAAAAGATTCGGCTGATTCAGAGATTTGTCCATAGACTAAACAGGCAGCTAACACAGCTGCCTCTAGCTGGTAATTCTGTTGGGGTTGAGGGAGGGGGGAGGGAAAGGGCATGGAGGAAGCAGGGATTGGGGTTGGGACAAGCTGCCCAGCCAGGGCGAAGGGGCATGGGATGCAGGCACAGCAGTGCTGAGAGCAGGGGCTCTGCCCTGCTGCTGCTTGCCCAAGCAGGGCAGGGGGAGACAGGATGCAGGAATGGCTCGCTCCAGGCGGAAGGGGGCAAGCGGCAAGAGGGCATAGCCCTCGCTCCTAGTGTTGCCAGGCCCGCATCCCACACCCTTACTCCTAGTGCTGATGAAGGTGCGGTATTGCTGGGAACAGGGGCTATGCCCCGCTGCTGCCCAGAGCGAGCCGCACCTGCATCACGTACCCACTCCGTGCCAGCTGGGCAAGCAGCAGCAGGGCATAGCTCCCACAGCTCCCCCACACCAGGGCAGAGGCATGCACAGCTGGAAGAGCTGCAGAAGCCCCCATGACTACCCCGCCCAGCCCCAACCTCCCGGCACTTATTATGGAAGTAATTGTTCTATATCCTCCCCTCAAAGAAAATGGGCCCCACAAACTCAGATGTAACTTAATGGTACATGCCATCTCTCTCTCTCCAACTCCTTTCCAAACTGGTGTTGGGGTTTAACTTGGGCCAGTTAATCCAGAAAGAAAACAGTAAATTTAACTGACAGGATGGTGAACGTGGACAGGAAATGGATTAGAGAATGTGCCTTAAGCTCCTGGCAGATAGATGTCACCTAAGATAACAATTAACTAATTAACTGCATCTGAAATAGCAACTCAGCCACAGCATTCAAGTAATTAATGGCACAATAAAACAGGAAATGATTCACAACTTGTACAATAGATTTGTGGCCAGTTTCCATCCTGCCTTAAATTGAATGTAGCAGGATAGACCACCCCAGGGCCTCCAACTGGCCCTGGTGCAGTCCCCATGAGCCAATCAGCTGGTCCTGAGTGATCCCTGCCACCAAACGATCAGCAGCCAGCAGAGACTCCAGCAAAGCCAGTTTGAGCCCCAGCAAAATCCCACAGCTAGTCAAAGCTTTGGTGCACTCCCAGTCCAACTGATAAGCTGATTGCCAGCCAGATCCCAGAATGGCACCAGGACTAGAACTGGCCCTGGTGGGTTCCCAGAGGCAGCCAACAATCAGCTGATTGTCAACCATCTGGCTTTCAACTTGTTAGGAGGGGGAGGCCACAACTTGATCCCAGATCCCAATACCATGTGCCCAGCTATGCATGTGTGGTATGACAAGAAACATGAGTGTTGGGATTGGGGATAAGGCCCCACTGCACCTTTAAATGAATGTCTGCTTTAGTAAAAGGGCAGGTTAACTCTGCAATAAAGATGAGTTCTTTTGCTGTTACGAATAGCAATGCAACAGAACCTTTCCTGCAAGATGCTCTGACATACAAAATTTCTTCTCTTCCTTCCCACAAGCGGGAATGCAACAGCAGTCTCAACAGGGACCAGTTTCAGCTGGCTTCACATACAACTAGTGCTACTGCAAACAAAATACTTGTAGTCGCTCTTTGAAAAGTTAGAAAGAAAGGCAAGATTTTTTTTTTCAAAGAAGTAAAAATCAAAGTTAGCGTCCTCTGCCTAGTCTATCAACTGGTTCTGCAGCCCTACTTTAACCCAGGTGTGACTTATTGTGGGTACCATTTCTCTGTCCACCTCCCTTCCAAAACAGGAAAGAACAACTGGAGTGTCAATGTGCTATTTCTGTTGTCAAGAAAATGGATGGCAATACCACTAACACTCCTTGCAGCACAACGTATTACTGTCACTGTTACCATTTCTGTTGCTCTTCTGAGACCATACCTACAATACATCCACCATTACTCCAAGAATACTCTTCTAACTCCCCAGCTCCAAAGGGACGTCCAACAGACTGGACTTTCACAAAGCGTTTATGCCAACCCAACAGCTATTCCTTCATTCAGCCTATACCATGACAAAACCTATTACAGTTCAAATGCCTCCCTAGGATTCTCACATCACTTTCTTCCAATCTATACACAGTCTATCACATTCTGGACATGGTTTCTGGTCTAGATTTCAAGGTAGAGAGCCATCACCTCATTACAGTGGCAGAAGCCTTCCAGCTCCTAAACAATAGAGGGAGATCAATGGTCCTAAATTGCTGGTCACCTAAATAACAACAGGGATTCAGGATAACTAGGCTTGGCAGAACTCAATTTTTATTTTTAAATAATTTTGACAGCTGAAAAAAAAAAATCTATCTTTAAGTATTTATTTCAGGTTTTATCCATTTACACTTTTAGGATTGTGCAAAATTAGAAATGTGAGGGGCAAACAATTTGGTAATGACAGTATACCGTTAAAAGCTTTATAAAAATCACGTTAAAATATAAAAAGTAAATATCTATAAATCAATAAATCAAACCTGCTTTAAACCATTCTGTTAATTTGTCAGGAACAAGCTGGGCAGGCAAAGACTAGAAGAGGAGGGCAGCAGCACTACCAGAACTCTGGGAACATGGGGAGAAGTGGCAGCTGCCCTCTCCCCCACTCCCCAGTTAGCTGGCCCAGCCCTTGCAGGTACCACTTCCCACACCGGTGAACAAACAGCTGATTGTTTAACTGGTGAGTCATTAGGCCAGGATGAGCAGCTAATTGCTTAATTCAGGAATCATTAGGCTGCCCACTGTTTTTCTCTTTAACCCGTGTCCCTCCATTTTTCTTTCTCCACTATCCAGTAACAGGGGTAAGGCTTCTCTGTTACAGTTCCCTTTCTATAAATGTTGATTATTAGCCAACATTATTCCAATATTATTATTTGAAATAATTGAATTATGATTATTACCAATATTATTCTTCCATTGGTCTGTGAGTGTGTGGTGAAACTGCCATTTATCAATATTTATGAGGTAAAAAATCTTACCAAGAAGGCCTATGCAAAGTGGCAAGTATTTGCTTCAGATTTGGCCAATTTGGAGGGACAGTGATTCAACTGGAGGAAGGAGGACCCGGGAAACTATAGGCCAGTCAGTCTTACCTCGATCCTGGACAAGCTGTTCAAGAAAATTATTCTGGCACACATCCAGGAGGGGCCAGCAGGGAAATGCATGCTCAGGGGCAACCAGCACGGGTTCATCAGCGGCAGGTCATGCCAGACCAACCTGGTGGCCTTCTACAATCAGGTCACTAAATCATTGGATGCAGGGGTAGCAGTGGATATAGTCTTCCTGGACTTCCGGAAGGCTTTCGACACTCTCTCTCACCCCGTTCTCATTAGGAAACTGGGGGACTATGGCGTAGACACCCACACAGTCTAATGGGTCTCGCTAGAGAGCCGCACCCAGAGGGTGGTAGTGGATGGGTCCTTCTCGGCCTGGAAGGACGTGGGCAGTGGGGTCCCGCAGGGCTCGGTCCTCGGGCCCGCCCTGTTCAACATCTTCATCAGTGATTTGGATGAGGGGGTGCAAAGCACCCTGTTCAAATTTGCTGATGACACCAAGATGTGGGGGGATGTGGGCACAATAGAAGGGAGCAACAGGCTACAGTCGGACCTTGACAGGTTACAAGGATGGGCGGAGGAGAACAGGATGGGGTTCAACACAGACAAGTGCAAGGCGATGCACCTGGGGATTCATAGATTCATAGATGTTAGGGTCGGAAGGGACCTCAATAGATCATCGAGTCCGACCCCCTGCATAAGCAGGAAAGAG